>NW_008344095.1:396765-397694 GCF_000622305.1 Nannospalax galili | reverse complement strand
GTAACTGTGGTGAGTCACCTGTCCTCTTGTTCAGGGAGGCCATGGAAGCCCTACCAGATGGACCTGAACCAGTGTTCAGTCTACAAAGAGGAGGGAGGAGGGTCAACTCAGAGGAAACATCTCATTCATGCTTCCAAGTGAAGTCAGACATGGTCGAGCAGGACCTTTGACTTATCTTCACATAGATGGTTGAACTGGTAAAAGAAAGGAGCCAGGAGCTCCTCCCAAGCCCATGTGACGACCTGAGGAACAGATCCTCAAATGACCTTAAGTGTAAAAATAAATTGATTTATTTGGGCCAACTGTATGGTCTTAAACACCCAAAAGGAAAGTATAACCAAAGAGTAAAGTCATCAGTATATTTCTTTTAAGAGTTCAAGGGATTACACCACCCAGACATTAGGCTTAAGGCCATATAAAAAGTTAGACAATTATTTCTCATTGATGATTTTGTTCCTAACCAGAAAGTGCTGCTCAAATATAAGACTTCAAATGTTGGTCTGCAATACTACAGTGCCCACCTGTAGCTAAGGGAGACAACCCACTACTGTTCTAAAATGGATATATTTGTTTTCTCTCCCTATCTAGAAGCCTTTGAGAGGGAACTGACACTGATTCTAACCACTCCATAGCTATTAAAATGCCTAAAAGCAAATCCTGAATCCAGCCTCGACAGACAAAAGAAAAATGAAGAACCCAATAGAGGGATGCTTTTGGAAGCCCTTGACAAGAAATTCCAGTGGACTCTCATATGAACTTTTGAAAATTGCCCTGTTCTGACTTTTTCTCGTTCCCTGTCTAGAACTTGTAATGCTAATTACTCTTGCCTTTACTTCTTCTTCACATCTCTTATTCATGACTCAAGGACTTTCTTTTCCCCCTAGAGATAAGAGTTATGCAATTTGGGAGTCTTTTAGATAGTACCCCAC
>NW_008344095.1:396324-396663 GCF_000622305.1 Nannospalax galili | reverse complement strand
AACCTCTTCAGAAGATGGTGTGATAAGAATAGGAGGTAGGAATCGGCTAGGCAGTTAGGGTAAAAAGACCCCAAAGAAAAGTAGCCAATTTTTTGGCTAAAAGTCACAATGTCCTTGAGCCTCTTAGCAACATACTCTGGTTCCAAAGGCAAAAAATGTCGAAAATATTTGGGCACCTTTCTCTAATCCTTAAAATATTAGGGTTACCTCTTCAGAGGGGGGAATGTTAGAGTAGCCAAAAGCCCCATAAAATAAATAAATAAATAAATCAAAGAAGAAGAAAGAGTACATGAAGTTATCAGAAAAAATGATGGGGAGATATGGGAGCAGTTGAAGGGG
>NW_008344095.1:390876-396129 GCF_000622305.1 Nannospalax galili | reverse complement strand
GGGAATTATCTTGGCTACATTAACTGATGTGAAAAGACTCAGGGGGGGGTTGTAAAAATTTTAATATATTATTTATTATTTTTATTTTTGTGTATGAGTATATCGCCTGCATGTGTTTGAGTGCACCCATGTTGTGCAATGCCTATGGATGTCAGAAGACGGTGTCAGACTCCTCTGGAACTGAAGTTAAGGACAGTTGTTAGCTACCATGTGGGTGCTGGGAATGGAGGCCAGGTTCTGTGTGAGTGCAGCCAGTGCTCTTAACCACTGAGCCATCTCTCCAGCCTGGAAGACACATCTTAGTGTGGGCAGGGCATCCTGGATCTTATAAATGGAGACAGTCAGCTGTGGATGTGATGGGCCAGCTGCTTCAAGGTCCTGCTGCCTTGACTTGCCAGACATGATGGGAACTTTGACCTGTGAGCTGAGATAAATCTTTTCTCTTAAGTTGTTTTTTTCAGAGAATATAGCAACAGGAAAACAAAGGCATATGCTTTGCATGAAAATGATTCATTTAGGAAATATCAGTTTACTGTTTTAAAACTCTCAACTGGGGCTGGAGAGACAGCTCAGTGGTTAAGAGCACTGGCTGCTCTTGCCCAGGAACCAGGTCTGCTTCCCAGCACCCACATGCAACTCACAACCATCTGGAGCTCCAACTTCAGGGGATCTGATGCCCTCTTTTGGCTCCATAGGAACTAGGAATGCACATGGTGCAATACATCCTGAATGCAACTTCAAATGTGTGGTACAGCATGAACAAGAGAGACACGGTTCCTACCTCCTCAAAAAAATCAGACAAAGAGCGCAGTAAGTTGCAAACAACCGTACTGCTGCTGGAACTAGCATAGAATCTTAGCCTGTCTCTGCTCTGAGGCGCAGCCTGGTCATGCCAGTGTTTTCCCTTAATCCTTTCTTTTCTGAAGATAGCTCAATTTCTACCACTTGAAGGCTTCCATCTTGTATCTTACTATTATTGCCTTAGGCTACTTCAATTCTGAAGTGTCTCTCAAGCCAGACAGCTCAGAGCTCTCATAATTATATGCTGCATCCTGATTATTATGGGTGCCACACATAACAACACCCTCTGATAATAACGGCATCAACATTTGCCTTCCTATGGCTCAGAATGCACAGGCTGTGCCTTTCCCGATGCCTCTGTAGTGAGCAGAATTGGCAAAAAGGACTGAAAAGTCAGAGCACAGACTGGATGAACTCACACTACTCCACCGTTGCATGGACGACCTGGGTAGCAGAGCTGCTCTCTCCTGCTGGGAAGCAGCTCTGGCTGAGGGATGCTCACTACCTGTACTTTCCCAGAAAAGACATCAAGGAACCAAAGGGGACCAGCCAGCAGAGTGGAGCATCAAAGGACAAGCCAATTCCCTAGCAAGGATACTGAAAGCAAAAGCTCAAGAAAGGATGATCCCTGCTCACCGGCCAGCCAGTCTGGCCTAACTGGTGTGCTCCAGCCGAGCAAGAGAACCTGTCTCAAAGGAGGTACATGGTGCTCCTGAGGATGACATCCAAGATTTCCCTCTGGTCTCCACATGTACCCACATCCACACCCACATACACACATGTGCACCTCCACGAACACACACATAAATGCACATACACAAAATCATTTTTAAAAAAAACGGATCAAAAAACATGCATAAAAGATTTGCTCAGGGTGAACTTAAAACATTAACAGAGCCCTCTCATTTAACAAAATTGAAACTGGGTGGCTGGCAGAGCCCGGGTTACAGTTACAGGCTTCAAGTGCGATCTTGGTGCCAGGCTCAGCCCCTCAAGAGACCCTGCCCAGCCTACTGTTTCCCTCACTACTCCTCCTCAATCCTTCCTCTGTGTTCTGGTGCGTTCTGAAACCCAAGCACTCCTGTGGCTTGACGTGTGTAAATACAGCCTCTGGTATTACATTTTTAAGTAAAGCAGGACTATCTCCCCAACTAAACGGCTCATTCCTTTCTGGCAAAAGAAGTATCTGTCTATTCGTCTTTGTGTCACCAGCAGCTAAGGCGGAGCTGGCACAGAGCACATTTGATAAATACTTATTAAAGCAAACACATCTATTACTCAGTCACTCCATAAATCCGACCCTCTCGTTCCTTTCCATCCCAAATCTCAACAGAGAGAGAGGCTGTGACAGCTGGACACTGGAGGCCTCTAGATCTGAGCAGTGCAGAGAAGCAGTTCATGAATTGTATGTTTCTGACTGGATCAGGATATTCAAGTGTGTGACCCAAGGCTGAGCTCTGCCTCGCTCATCTAACCTCAACATTCAGGCAGCTAACTCCTTTCCAGTTAAGAACCAGCTCCAAAATCAGCTTCTATCAGAGAAGGAACGGGTACACACTGCTATCCAATAATGATGCTGCTGCTTCCATTTTGACGACCAGTCTCATTCTAGTTGAATATCCTTTTCCCTGGGTAATCTTCCTAAGGCAGAGTGGTTTAAAACTTTTCTCTAGTACACTAACTTTAAAACTTCCTTTCCACTGGAATTTTTTTAAAGATTTTGGTTTTTGCTATTTATTTACGTGTTTTTATGTCTGTGTATCTGTGCATGTACACAGGCACCGATGGAGACCAGAACAGGGCATCAGATCCCTCAGATCCCCTGAAGCTGGAGTTACAGGCAATTTTAAGATACCTAGATGCTGGAAAGTAAACATGGGTCCCCTGGAAGAGCAGAAAATGCTCTTAACTGCTAAGCAGACCCAGGAACTTAAACAGAACAGACCTAGTATATATACACAACCCTTTCTAGGTCCCCTTGACAAAGCAGCTCTCAGTGTATCTAAAGAGCTAAACCTTTGCAGTTAGAGCTATGTACTACTGAATGTAAGAAGGAAACAGGAAAGGTCACTGAATTAGGAGAGGAACATTTGATATCAAAGACACACCAGTGATAAGCACTGTCCGAAATGTGAGACATTCTCATTTACTTAATGCATTATCTAAAGCATGCATTCAAAACAATGCTTCAGGAAAATTCTGGATAGAATTGTCTAGGGGAACCAAAGGCTTTCCAAAACAGGGGGAAAAAATTGAAAAGATATGAGAAAAAAAGAGTTCAATCCAATAAAATCTTAAGCTATATAAGCGGGCTACCAGGAATGGACAAGTCAAGAGGGTTAGAAATAACTGAGGCAACCTTAACACCCTCCCCAGAGCAAACCAGTGATAAGCTTTCTTTTTATATTTTGGAAGACTGACTTCCTGAAGAAGCTGCATTAAAAACTGCTCATTGGCAAGGAATGTTCTAGAAGCTTAAAAAGAAAATATAAAAGGGAAGCCCGAGACCAGAAACATATGACAAACAGAGCATTTACTAACTGTCCTGTATATACTGAACACTATGCATATAAAGAATCATCAGTCCAGGACCTGCCCACCGGGCACTGGCCCTCAGTGAATTCATGTAGCAACCAACAGTCACCAAGAACCTGAGAGCAGAAGGTGGCCCTCTGCCCTTGCATAGGTTACAAGTGTTGGGGATTCAATTAGCAAGTGTGAACATCTGTCCTTTAAGTTCTTGGTGGCCTTGGCAATTCTTCAGATATTTAGAATACTGTCAAAAATTAAGCCAATATTGACTCTGTCATAGTCAAAATTGGCTGCTGTGTCTTTAAAACTCTAAGTGGCACCACAAATCCATAACAAAGAAAGTTAAATCAATATATTAGTAAGGGGACTAGAGAGATGGCTCAGTGGATTTACAGAGGATTTGGGTTCAGTTTCCAGCATCTACATCATGGCTAACAACCGTCCTTAACTCCAGTTCCAGGGGGATTCGGTGCCCTCTTCTGACCTTGGTAGGCATTGCATGACACAGGTACACTTACATACATGCAGGCAATACACTCATATAAAAAAAATTAAAAATAAATAAAATATTACATATGCATACACATATATGTATACGTGTGTATATGCATATATATATATTAGTAAGTTCTGAAGTGTCAATTTGAGTACCAATAAGTACCAATCCTTTTCTGATACAGAATCTTGCCTTGTAGCTCAGGCTAGCTTTGAACTCACTGCTCCCCTCCAAGTGCCGGGGGTTCCACCACACCCTGTTGTCACCTTCTGATTATTGAAGGGCATCATTTATAGAGTCACATGTTAAAAACTAAAATCGAAATCTGATTTTTACAACTCAGAAATAGTAAACAACTGGGCATATTAGGAGAAGCAGGTTTTATTTAGCTATTACAGACTATTATTATCCATAAGTCAACAAAATTACTGGTAAGAAAAAGTAGCAGTAGGGGACCAACAAGATGGCTCGGCTGACAAAAGGCACTTGCTGCCCAGCCTGGCAACATGATTTTAATCCCAGGACCTACATGCTGGAGGGAAAGAATCAACTCCCACAAGTCGTCCTACTTACATACCACAGCATGTGCACCAACACACAAAATAAAAATAAAATGTAATAAAAATTGTTAAAGAAAAGCAGCACCTTTACTTAGAAAACAACACTTTAAAGTTATTCAATTTTACTCTTAATTATATAACTAAGAGAAATGAAAACACATGTCCACAGAAGAATTTGCACATATGTGTTCATAGTACCACTGTTCATAATAGCCAAAAAGTGGAAACAACTAAAATGTCTGTCACTTGTCTGTCAACTTCACAAGTGGAGAATCACCTAGGAAACAAGCTTTTGGACATGTCTGTAAGAGAGTTTCTGCATAGGGTTAACTAAGCTGGGAAGACCCACTTTGAATGCTAGCAACACCGTCCCATGGGCTGGGGTCTTGAACTGGATTTTTTTTTTAATTATTTATTTAATAACCACATACTTAGAAGAAGCATTTCATTATATCAGCATTGACATATTCAATAACAATTTTCTGAGCTACGCTGCATCTCTTACAAAATTGGCTGTACATTTTTAGGTTTACAGTTGAATTATTGCAGTTATACAATATTGTATAAACCTTATTAGCTATAAGACATAAAATTAAATGAGGTTTTAATGTTTAAAAAAGATCTCCACTTTGTTGTTAAAATACACAGTTTCATACAGAAAAATTCATTTTAAGGCAATTGACATTGAGACATTTTCACGTGCATTTCTAATCTCTATATATATGACTGTCACTGGTCATAGTCGCCCACCTTCTGAGCTCATCAGCATCTGAGCATGAATACAAACTTGTCAGATAGACAGCCTTCCTCTCCTAGAGCCTCCATACTCTGCCATCCCTGCCACTGTCCACTGTGCTGTCAGCA
>NW_008344095.1:348620-390834 GCF_000622305.1 Nannospalax galili | reverse complement strand
AGTGGTGATCTTTTTTAAAGGTTAAAAACTCATCCAATTTTATGTCTTACAGGGTTTATATTGAGTTCAATAATATATAACTGTATTAATTCAACTGTGAACCTAGAAACTTGCACCCACTTGTGAAAGAGATGTACTGTTGCTCTGGAGTGTGTTACTGAATATGTTAAAGCTGTAGTGAAAAGCGTCTAATCATGTAGTTATTGAACTGCATGTTTAAAAGGAGAAAGCAAGTTGCACACCAGCATTCATCTCTCTCTGCTTCCCGACTGTGGATGCAAAGTGACCAGCTGCCTCTCACTCCTGCCACCACGTGGGCCTTCCCACCACGATGGACCGTCCCCTCAGACTGAACCCAAATAAACCTTCCTTCCTTAAGTTGATTTTTATCAGTATTTTGGCAAGCAACAAGAAACGTAACTAATTCATTTGATAAATGACCAAATAAATTATGGTCTTTCGTACAATGGGGTATGTGACAATGAAAAAGGAATGAAAATTCGACACATGCTTCATAATGAACATTCTTTAAAAATATTGTTGAGAGACATGAGGCACAAAGTCCAAATACTGCACAATTTCCCTGAGATGAAATACCTAGAAGAGGTAACGCCTACAGAGAATCAGATTAGAGGTTGTCTAGGGTGAACGAGGAAGTGGTTGCAGCGAAGTCTCCTCTGGGGATGGCAAATATGATGTACGATCAAGGGCAGCTCTGCGATGGACTGGACAGGAAATGTCCCTCCAACACTCAGGTACCACAGGCCTGGCCTCCAAGCAGTGTGAATTAGTGAGGCTTTGAGGACGTGATCAAATCCGAAGGGCTCTAACCTTAAAGAGTTTAGACCTTGAAGGGCTTAAACCAATGGAGTCTCGGTTTAATGGCATTCTTAATAGATGGCAATACCTAGGAAGTGGGGCTAGAAGGGGGGCGTAGGTCATACATCCTCCTGTAGTGACTGGATGGAGGTACTGTAGGGAATGCCTTGTCTCCAGCCCCTCTCTATCTTTCTCCTCTGCTTCCCCATCGCCATGAGAGGAGCAGGATGGAGCATCTGCTCCATCACAGGATTTCAAGCTGATTTTCCCAGATATCCTGTCACAGTGATGAAAACTGACGAACATACTAAGTTCCATGAATGGTCTACCTTAAATGGGTGGACTGTAGGACATGTGGCTTATCTCTGAAGAAAGAAGGCTGCCGGGGAGGTTGCCCCTGTTCATCCTGGGTTTTGCTGTTCATTTTCTAAATGATTACGTATTTATTAAAGTTCCATTTGGCATGAAGATAACTTTTTGTTGGTTTTTTTTTTTTTTTTTTCAGACAGCATCTCCCTGTATCCCCAGGTGGCCTGGAACTGGCTAAATAGACCAAGCTGGCTTTGATTTCACAGAGATCAGCCTGCCTCTGTCTCCTGAGTCCTGGGATTAAAGGTGTGCACCACTACACCCAACATATAACTTTCGTTTAAAAAAATTTTTTTTCCTACTTTCCGGTCTCTTTTCCTATCTCTCTTACCTCCATAAAATGACAAATCAAAGTTTCAAACTTGGCATGACTTCAAATAATGAAAATTAACAGTACCTCTTACTTAGAGGCCCAGAGCACAGCAAAGAATCTTGACAAGAACTAGGCCTAATTAAATCCAGGAAACCTCAGGACAGCAATGAGAAGGCGGCAGTGGAGACTGGAGCGTGTTCCCATAGCTGTGGTGGCTCCTTGGCGAGTACAGAAATGTTTAGAATATGCTCTGCACAGCTGCAAAGTATTAAGAACACTGTAAACACATACAAGGTACGCTTCACCATCTGCACTGTTCACAGATGTTGAGAACCCCATGACCAGGGGATGGCTCTTTCCAGTATTAAGTTGCTGTAATGCTGTCGACCATAAAATGTCACCCTCAAGAATCTGCTAGACGACGCCTGCAAGGTCCATCACCGAGGTCAATCCTCTGCTTCCAAAAGGTTCTAGTTAAGGTGAAAACATGCCTCACAGGAAGACATGGCAAAAGCCTCAAGAAACATCTGTACAGGTCACATGCTCTGTGACGTGATCCTTTAATAGACTCACCTGAGCACTGTACATGCAGGCTCTTAAGAGCCAGCCGTAAGTACCGACAAGTGCCCAGAGCAAATGCTCAAAGCTCTTGGATCCTTTCTTGTAGACGCTGCTTTGCTCCCTGTCTGCTCAGGTGACCATCTCCAGCTCCCCACCACCAATCCTCTCTGCCATTTCTCCACCACTGCTGGTTCTATTCGCTCCTTCAACCTGCCCTTTCCGTTGCTCCTTAGCACAAGTTTAACACACAGGCCACAGGATTCTGCCATATCCATCCAGACCAATACAAAAGTCAGGACCCAAAGGCAGGAATAAAGGATTAAAGGAATAAAGCTGGGGACTTTGGAGACACAAAAAGGAAGAAAAATGCCAGCACACAGGCCACTGACCGGACTGAACCACAGAGACACACGAGGAAGCACCATCCAGGCATGGTAAATCTTGGTCTGGTCCTGCTGAGAGGAACATTTCAGTTTGCCCACTAAACAATGTTCCCTTTTAGGAGAATTTAAGGCTAATACTAAGTAGCTTGGCCTATATCAACTATAAATGTTAATGTTCCAGAAAAATAAATATAGTTACTAATTTAAAAGACTAAAGTATTCCCTCTCCATGATATTTTATGTGTATGTATGTGAAAGTGTGTGTGCATGTTTATGTGTACATGGGTACACATGTGTAGGGGTATACATACAAGTGTGTTCATATGCATGAGGAGCTCAGGTCAACCTTGAGTGCTGTCACTCAGGCATTGGCAATCTTATTTTGAGACAGAGTCTCTCACCAGCCTGGAACTTACCAACTAGTCTAAACCAGCTGGTCAGGGAGCCCCAGGGATCATCCTGCCTCCACCTCCCCAGTGCTAGGATTACCAGGCCAAGCCACCATGCCTGACTTTTTTACAAGGCTCTGGACACTGAACTCAGGTCCTCAAGCTTTACTGACTGAATTACCAATCCTAGTTCTGCATGATATTTATCTGTATCCTCCATTTATAAAAAACCTTGACTATCTATTTATAAAACAGATAAATTAACGGCTGGAGAGATGGCTCAGCAATTTAAGAGCACTTGCTGCTCTTCCAGAGGACTCAGGTTCAGTTCCTAGGACCCACATGGTGACTCACAGTCACCGGCATGTATGAGCTGCATATATACACTGAGGTATACAAATACACATAAAATAAATAAGGATTTTTTTTAAAGGATTAAATTAATAAATTCCCCTTTTCACCTTTATAGACATCTTCCCAATTAGCCAAATTTACTAAGCAAGTTTCTACTTAGTGACAAGGTCAGAGGATAGGGTAGGGAAAGGCCATGTGGTCTTCTGAGAACGCCCAGTGTTTTCTGTCTGCAGTCATGTCTATGTGCAAAGGAGTTCACTTTTGAAGGGAAGGCTGGAAAATTCTGAAACTTAGGGCTCTTTATGCTGGCTAATAACCTACAAGGCGGTTCTGGGCAAACTGAGTCATAGAAAGGGGAGAGATATCACCAAAACACAAAAGTGGGCACAGTGGCAGGGAAGGGAGGACCCGGGAAGCCTGACTACACAGGCTGGAGTCCTGGGTGGCTCTCCAAGCCAATCACATTTGAATCCCTTGGGTTTTTACATTCTTTTAATTGGTAAAATTAAGGGAGACAGAGCCCTGCACTCACAGCATTTCCAGACCTTTCCATTAACAGCTGAGCACCAAAGGCAAGAAGCGGGTGGTCAGAGATGGAGAAAAAGGCCAGGGCTGGCCAGCAAGGCTGACAGGGCACAGGAGGGTAACAGGATGGCTTGAAGTAAGGCACTGACTCCACACACTTCCTATTTTGGGAAGATGGCTCTGGCTCCAGAATGAGACTATCAAGCAAAACAGTAGTGAGAACAACCACCCTACCCTCTAGGATGGTGGTGCAGGGGCCTGAGGCAGTCACAGTAAAGAGGGGGGCATGGCAGGCTGTGGACTCAGCAGGTATTGCCAACAGAAAGCTGGCAGAGTGGAAAGAAGGACCAGAAGAGAAAGGGGAGAAGGCACAGTGGACACTGGGGAGCTGACGAGGAAGGAGAGAGGATGGAGGGAGGGGGGAGGGAGGAAAGAGGGAGGAGGGAGAGAGGAGGGAGAGGCAGCGGGTGCAGACACCCCTGTCAGAAGTCAGCTACAGAGGGGGGCAGAGATGGTGTGTGGAAAACAGTGCAACAAGTGGGGGGGGGTTGCTCAGTGGGTGGAGTGTGGTTGAAATAGAAGGCACCACACAGCATAGTGGAGGGGGTGGGTACAGGAACCAGGAAGATACATGACCTGCATCAGAGGTGAGAAGAACGAAACTCAAGGCACTTGCTAGATGTATTTTGAGTTTGTTTCTTCAAGGATTGATTTTATCTTGATTTATATGGATGTGTATATATGCCTTGTGTGTAGATGCCCACAGAGGCCAGAAGAGGGCATCCGATCCCCTGGAGCCAGAGTTATAGGTAGTTATAAACTGCCCAACATGGGTCCTGGGAACTGAACTCAGATCCTCTGAAGAGCAACGAACACGCTTAACTACTGAGCCACATCTCCAGCCCCTGGTAGATGTAATTTGTTCTTAAGAGAGTTACAGTCCAATGCAGGAGAATGCAATGTAAATATTTAAGCAGCAAGGTCAGAACCATCAGAGCCATCAACGCACCTGTCAGATCATCACTGCAGCATGACAGAGCATGTGAATGGCAAGGACCTCACAGAAGTAAATGACTGTGCCACATACCTAAATTATTAATATATTCTGAGCAAATGTTTTTCAAATAATTATTCCCAATTCTATAGAGAACACAAATATTTTTATGCTTCTAAAAAATTACTTGTGAGCCGGGCGTGGTGGTGCACGCCTGTAGTCCCAGCACTTGGGAGGCAGAGGCAGGCAGATCTCTGTGAGTTCAAGGCCAGCCTGGTCTACATAGTGAGTTCCAGGACAGCTGGGGCTACAGGGAGACCCTGCTTCAAAAAGACAAAAAAAAAACAAACTTGTAACTCTGTAAAGATATTTACAGAGTTACAAGACAGACCAAACAGTCATTTGCTGTCAATTTTTAAAGCATGTCATGTTATCAGGGTCAATTCAGCTCCAAACGATAAAAATCAAAGTTTTACTTGCAGTTTAGATTGTTCCCTAAGTGCTAATGGCTGACTTTCTAAACAGCTGTTCTGATCCACAGTGTTTAGTAGTGAATGGCTCATGACTTGTGCACCCCATAAATGTCCTCATTTTATGAGCTCCATGCTAGAAAGGTCACTCCAGGAGCCAGGACAGGTTCACATTGACTTGTACATCCTATCAAGGTCAGTCACACAGGACCTCAAAACCTGACTCTGAGCATTCTGTTCAGGCTAATCTGGCAAACCAATCAAGCACAAAAGGTAAATGAATAAACAGCACCCAAATGAGTCATTAAAAACAACAACAACCTATTTTCTGATTCTTTAAGACTACTAAATGAGGTAAGAGTTGCTGTTCTCAAAAAAAGGAAAAAAAACATTTTGGATATTTTTAGGACAATATAATTATATAACAACAACATTTCTAGAATCACTAAGGTTTAAAAAAAACAAATTACTAGCTGGACATGATGACACATGTCTGTAATTCCAGCACTCGGGAGGCAGAGGCTGGCAGATCTCTGAGATTACAAAGCAAATTATAGACCAGCTGTGGCTACATAGTGCGTCCTAGTCTCAAAAACAAGCAAGCAAGAAAACAAAATCAAACACCTTTGAATCTCAAACTAAATTAAATATTACATTGTTTCTGACTTGGACATTTTACCCACCTGCTGAGCTGCTTCTCCATTCACCAAGTGGGGCATCATGGCCACCTCCCCGTTGAGCAAGGGTGGCAGTTCCAGGGGGATCTGGTCCGTCATCATCATGGTGACATACATTCATGGAGAATTGCCCCCAGTCAGCTTCCTGCAAAGGAAACACCATGTTTAAATGAAAACAAAACAAAACTCAAGACCACGAAAATCACCTGCAGCCTAAATTACCTACCCCAGAGATCTTTCTGAGGATAAAATGATATCACATTTTCAAAGATTTTTTAAAATTGCGTGGTGGTGCACGCCTTTAATCCTAGCACTCAGGAGGCAGAGGCAAGCGAATCTCTGGGAGTTCAAGGCCAGTCTGGTCCACATAGCAAGTTCAGGTCAGCTAGAGCTACAGGAAGACCCTGTCTCAAAAAGACAAAAAAATAAAAAATAAAACTTCTTATTTATATGAATGTATACGTATATGCCACATGTGTGCACGGAGGTCAGAAGAGACTGTTAGATCCCCTGAGGCCGAAGTTACAGGCAGTTTTAAGCTGCCCAATGTGTTCAGCAGTTCTAGGAACTGAACTCAGGTCCTCTGCAGGAGCACCAAGCACTCTTAACTGCTGAGCCATCTCCCAAGCACCCCTGAGATCACATTTTGACATAGTAAGAACAACAGAAACTAGTGGGATCATCATGTGTAAGCCCATGTTGAAGACAGCAGATCAGCCAAAGAGGATGGCCAGTACTTGTTCATCATGAAAAGCCCCATTGTGTTAGCGTCAAAAACTCAGAGCATTTAATCCAAACAAGCAAGCCACAGCTAACACATACACTGCAATCACTGCACTTTCTGACAGCCATTAATTTGAGAATTACCCATGGTCTAATTACTTCTCCCATCATTTCTTCGACTTGATCTGTTGCATCTTACGATACCATCTTTCTCACTCAGATACCCTTCGGCTCTCTGGGATCTCACAAATACCCATGCAGTTGGGCTCAAAGGCAGATTCCATTGTTTCCAAGAAATAAATGAAATTCACATGCATTTTCAAAATAACATAAAACCTATTTTCCTCCCACAATTGTACTGTCCTCAAGTAGCAACAACTACAGTATAACAGAGGGAAAAGAAACACAAATTGCTAGAGAACTAGAACTTCTACAACAATTATTTATGTGGTTTTTTTTTCATTATGCCTCAAAACTGTGGCATAAAGTCCAGCAGCATGGAGAAAGTATAAAGACACATACATGCACAACCCAAGAGTGTTTCAGAAATAAATCACCATATACTTCATGGAAGAATTTTTATCATAAAAAGTCCCTCAAGTTTTCAAATTCAAAACTATCCAACCAAAGAATATTTTACTGCTAACTGTCCCAGTTGTTCCAAATGCTGCAAAAATTCTTTGGTGACTGTCTCTGACTTGTCTCAGATAAGTATGACAGAAAGAAAATATTTCTTTTCATCCCTGAACACCTCCATCCAAGTATTACATACACCTCCTCCCTTCATCCCATCCAGGAGCAACCCCTTCCCTTAAGTATCAAATGATGCACAAAGGCCCAAGAGATTAGAATTCTTTGTAAAAAACAGGTAAAATTTTACACTATCCATTAGAACTCTATTTGGAGAAACATTATTTAAGAACCAAACGAGGCGCAGCCCCATAGTAGCAACTCTCATCCATGTTGATGCTGTAATCCCGCTGCTTTGTGAGGCTGCTTCTCACTTCCCAAAAAGCAAGTCCAAGGACCAAGGGTCTATCCTGATGAAGGAAAGTTTCTTCCACATTAAAACCAAGATAGCCCTACACACACAATCAAGACTTAATTGTTTGATTCTGACTCAAGTCAGCCAGTGAGGAAGGAGCACTCGTGTTCATCTCTGCTTTATTTCTAATGCACTAAATTCTTCTAGTACAAAAGGGATGGATGGCTACTTTTTCTCAAACAGATGATATCAAACAGACCTATTTCTTATGTGAATTTTTTTAAGAAGTACAGGGTAGGGTCTGAGGAGACAGTTCGGTCATTCAAGTGCTTGCTGCACAAGCATCAGAACCTGAGTTCAAGCCCCAGAACTCTCGTTCTAAAAGCTGGGCACAGTGGCATGCACTTGTAATCTCCAAACTGGGGAGCTGGAGTCAGGAGGAGTCCTGGGGCTCACCAGTGAGCCAGCTAGCCTAGTCACTGAGCTCCATCCAGGCCGTTGAGAAACCCTGTTCCCCAAACCAAATTACACAGCATCTGAGGACCAAACCCTCAGTTGACCTCTGGGCCTTACATGCATACACTAATGCACACGCACACACACACAATTAAAATAAGAAGTGAAGAAAGACAACTACATGTCCAATCACACTTAAAAACACCACACTCCCAACACTGCACCTCAAGTACCCAATGGTCAAACTATCAATTATTGAGTAAACGAATGAATTAAGAAAGTAAGACCACTGAGAACCTACCAGAGTCGCATACAGCTGTAACCATGGTTGTTGACTCTCTTTTTCCCTAGGCTACCTACCAGCTGGCTAAAGTTCAAGGTCTGTTTTGCTGTAGAACCTAACAATTCCTTTAGAGGGAATTCAGACTTTGTTCCCAGGCTAGTGAGACAACTCAGTGGGTAAAAGTGTTTGCTGTGCAAGCCTGGCGAGTCAAGTTCAATCCCCTATGGTAGAAGGAAAGAATGGACTCCTTAAAGTTGTCCTCCAACTTAGATACACCACACACGTGTGTGCATGCATGCACACATTATATATAATAAAAAATATATTAAAAAAATCAGACTTTATCCTCAACAGAGTACGAGGTAGCAGACTCAAGTAGATGGAGCATCCACGCAGTCAAAAACATTTAAATTGTCATTTCTGTGCGCCATGAACACACAGGATAGTTATCATCTGACAAGAATGTAAGGGGCACACAGAAAAGGCAATCGTCTCCAAGCACAGAATGCCCAGTTACTTAACAAGGCAACTGCCTGTCAAGCTGTCCCCTAAAACTACCCTGGAACAGAAACAACCTAGCTCCACAGTGTGGAAAGAGCAAGAGAAATGGGAGGAGGAGGAGGAAGGTTGTCACAGAAAGAGAAATACACCACAAAATTCAGAATACACAGCTATATCTTTTTGATGAAAGGCGTACCACTATCAAGTTGGATTCATTTGTTATGATTCTAGAGAGAAATTAACAGATTTTCAGCCAGTAGACCATATATTTTTATAAAAATGGATTGGGAGTCATTGTTTACAACAAAAGTTCCATCTCATTCGGTGATGTACCCGGGAGTTTCTATAGTACTTTAGCCTTTCGTGTCTATAAAGAAATTCGCCTTTGCTTTGAGGCGTTTCTTGGTTTTGTTTGTTTGTTGAGACGGGTTCTGGCTATGCAGCCTAGGCTGGCCTCAAACCTGTGATCCTCCTGCCTCAGACTCCTAAGTGCTGTGATTACAAATATGCCACAAACACACCTAGCCCCATTGCATTTTCTGTCTCCCTCACCCCCTCTCTCTTACACACACACACACACACACACACACACACACACACACAGTACCACCAAACCACTTTCTCTCCGATTTGAGGGCTCTATTGTAATTTGGGTATCAAGTGTAAGGCGGAGGAAAGGTCTCTGGGTGGAACTTCAGAAGCTCCCCCATGCCTGCTGGTACTCGATCTTCCTGGACCACCTGCTTCCTCATCAGCATCTGGGGCCTCTAAGGGGCCCAACGTGAGCTCTCTGGATATGGAAGCTGCAACCGACGTGCACGCAGTGGGAGTCTCCAGGGCAGCCACACCAAGAAAACATCCACTTTGTTGGCTTGAGTTCCATCTAGCCTCAAGAGACATACGAGGCAGCCAAATCTACCTCAGAAGTCATGCATTATAGTCAAGGATGCATCACATCTGCACGATCTGCCAATAATACAGGAATCTCACAGTGACTCTATTCTTGGGACCATTAACCTTTACATGCTACAAAACTAATCAGAGAAAAAAGAAAATAGCTTGTTTGTACAGTGTGTTCTCCTCTGAACCTCACCCTTCAAGCACACATAGCTCCTCAGGTCTCTCCCCACTCTGTTTTGCTCTTACCTAAACTTCTAGTTCAAAGAACTTGGTGACAACCACAGGCCTTCAAAGCCTCCCCCCTCAACCGCATATGTGAACACTAAAACCACAAGTACTTTGTACCCATTCAGAAGAGTCTGTTCTGAATGAAAGCGGTAGATGCCACGTGAGCCCTTATGGTTCACAACCCTTTCTCCTAGGACAGCAAGTCCTGGGTTTGCTGCTAGCCAGGCTCCACCCCACCATCAACTCCTGAGCTACAAGACAGAGGTGGGTAAGGCACTCTAGGAAGGAAATGAACAGTTCTTCACTATGAACAAGATACTTACTTCCTTACAAATACATCCCCAACACCTTTAAAGAAAACTTGATTTTAAAATAATATCACAATGGGGGCTTCACTTTTTACATTTCTGTAGGCAACTGGTTTATTATTTTTTTCCCTCTTTCTTTGCCTTACTCCAAGTCTTTTAAAAGGTATTTTGGCCCCCGCCTATACTACGAAACATACAGGCCAAATTCACGAAAAACCTGATTTGCAGGAGGAAACTGCTGATCTAACTCCAAAGGCCAGAAGGGCAATTATATGCTAAGAAAAATGTCATTTTGAAAAGCCAAAGCCCTAATCACTGCTGGGAGTTCTTAAATCTGTGAACCTGGCATTCAAATTAGTAACAAAATGTCCTGGTCCTCACTCAGCGGGCCAATGACCCAAATTTCCTTACATTAATTCAAGATGTGAGTTAGCAGTACAGTACACAAATTAGTTTCAGATGACAAGAGAAAGAACAACAGAATAGCAGCAAAAGGAACAGAGTCAGCCCATCAGAACTCCCGGAGCCGGCCAGGCCATGAAGAGAGATGAGGCTCTGCAGCAATCGAAGCCAGGCGGAGGATGGAGCTCCCATACCACCCGGATGCTGTCTGACTTCTACATGCGGCAAAGTAGGGGACAAATAAGAGAATCCACACAGTTTTAACTTGTTGCTTCCATGGCCTAATTCCAAATGCATTCTTTTTTTAGCCTGTGTGTATGTACCTAAGTGTATTTGTGTATGCATGTTCGCATGTGTGTGGGCACACATGTAAAGGTGTATGTAGACACATAAAGCTGATGTTGGGTATCTTCCTTAATCACCCTCTGCTGTATTTACTGAACTAGGGTCTCTGGGATTCTGGGACCAGGCTGATTCTGACTAGTTTAGCTAGCCAGCCTGCCCCAATAAGCTGGAAGTACAAGAGAGTGCCAGGCCTGCCCAGCCTTCATATGGGTTCTGGGGGTCCAACTCCAGCCCTCATGCTTTATCCCCAGCCCCAAAATGCAGTTTCTAAACGCATCAAAAAGGACCTAAAAAGCAACTTGCGATTAATCGAAAGTAGGAGCTTCAACTCCACACATCCCATAGAAGCAGTATCTTTTCCAATGCAAACACAGATTAGCTAGTCACTGTCAAACAAACTAAACAACATGGAAACATTCTGCACACTCCATGGTTCTTCTACAGTCTATGGAGAACTTGGCCATGCGCTCATTAGAAAACCACAGCTTGATTCAGACTTCATGAAAAGTTCCTTCTCTGCTAGGAATACCAATTGAAGCCAGGTGTGGTAGTACGCATCTGTGGTCACAGTTGCTCAGGAGATCAAGGCAGGTAGAAAACTTAAAACCAACACAGTGAGACCCCATTGAAACAAACAAAACAAAACAAAAACAATCTAATGGTAAGATCTAGTACAGGTCAAGTTTCAAAAAACTGTCAAAGCTATACCAGAAAAATGTTCTGGCTATCTAACACTAAAAGTAGCTTTTCTCTAGGTTCAGGGAGATGAAAAAACTGATCTATAGTCAAAATGACTCTGGTAAACTTTGTGAAATCATCAGAAAACAGAGGTTTGGGGGTGGCTGTGTTTTGTTTGGAACTGAGATTTAGCAAGGTTATTAAGGAACGGCTATGCTCTGCATTTCCTTTAACCATAAGATAGCCAAGGTTTTACAAGTGATTAAAAGATGAGCTTCTAAATGGCTTCTAATAGAAAAGCTAAGCCTAATAAAAGTTAAACATGACAGACATTTGTACAGCTGATTTATATTTGTTTGTGCTCTAGTTGTAAAAAGCAAAATCTAGAAAAGTCAAAATTTGACACAGAATCATTTCATGAAAAAAAATAAAAGCTGCACTATAAGCCCCCATCCAGATGGCTTCTCTGTCTAACGCTGTCAGTCACAAGGAGTGACAGCTTCCTAAGAGCACACTTCCTCCTGGCACTTTAGTAGCAAGCTTCAGAAAGAAGGAGAGAAGTGAGCACGCAGGGCAGCCTGCTGTATACATCCCATCACAAAGAGCTATCAGAACAGCATTTGCTGCTTCATTTTCCTCTTCCTTTCTTGACCTAACACTGGTTTTGAAAACAAGCCCACTAGAAACTCTGAACGCATCATTCTATCGAGCTTTCCAGCAAAACTAACCACGGTGTTTTCATACAACTAAGAAAACACCAACAGTATCAACAAAAAGGGGAACCGGGATTAAAACAATTCCCATCACTTGCAAAATCTGAGATCATGTGCTCATCCATCCACACATACCTGTTCTGACCGCTTCCCTGCAACTCTGAGAACAGAGCTTTTCTCCCCCTTCCCAGTAATACACGCCAGTGCAGGGGCACCAGCTCTGCCTTCTGGAATTAGCATGCGCCATTAGGAGCCTGATGTGGGGCACTGCCATTGGACACAAAACTCCAGGGGTGGTTCAGTGAGTTTCCTGGTACTCAATCTCCTGCACACTTTGAGCAACCATGAGGAAAGGTACGCGGTGCAGGTAAATGCTCCCCCTTGGCTTTTTTGGAAACCAAATTAAATAGCAGGGCAAAGACAAGGAAGAAAAGGTAGGAAGAGGATGAGGAAGTGGAGGAGAGGAGGTGGGGGAAGCGGGGAAAGAAGGGGGAGGGGGAGGAGAGGGAGGGGAGGGAAGAAGGAAAGAATGGAGACCGGATTCTTTATTAGGCTTCCTCACTATCCCACTGCTGAAAACAGCTCAAAGAATCTGTATGAAGGAGGGAGGGAGGGAGGGAGGGAGGAGAAGGAGGGGGAAGAGGTAGAAGGAAGAGGGAGGGAGGGAGGGCGGGCAGGCCGGCCTATGACGGACCTACCCCAGCACTGACTATTAGAAAATCTGAGTTCTATCCTGGGGTTTGTCAGTAACTGGCTCTGGAGTTCAGCCAGCAATTAATTTCTTCTTTATAAAATAACACAATTATAGATTCGCCCTTAAGTTGCCTTTCTGTTCTTAACAGGCTATGCTTAAACATTAATTCCCTACCATACTTAATATACATGAAACTAAAACTAAAACTTTAAACAAACAAAAAACTCTCTAAAACCCTGTTGGTTTTCCTGACTTGTCTGGGTGTAGCTTGAGCCATCTGATAAAGAGAGAGGAGGACCACGGGAGTGGTGGAAATACAAAGTATCAAGCACACTGTCCTGCTGGTTGCTGTGTTTTGATGCCAATGAAATCTAATGTTACAGCTGAGCTCTATACAGCTGCGCAAGTTCTTGCCGTGGCTTGCCACTTGAATGAAAGGAGTGGTGATAATTGTTCACGCAGAAAAACCTCTTGAGACATGAGCAGTACCTGGAGGTATGTGCCAGCTGGATGGTTGAGGCACGAATAGTCTGGAATTTGCCTTCTTGTCTGATATGTGTTCATTAGCAAAGTCAAATCACGGTTGTCTGAAAAAAAAACCTTAACCTGAAAAGCATTCTGACTTGTTTGCATTCAATCATAAACACAGGAGGTTTAGCTAGAGACATTCACATCTACAGAGCAAGCTTATGGAATGGCATTTCCAATAAAAATAGCACTACGTCGGGTTAAGGTAAATCATGATCTACGCTTCAAGCCACAAATCCAAAAAAAAATTGTACATTGTGCTCGAGACAAAAGGAGGATGCAAAATATTTGGAAGTGTAGACCTCGCCTTGAGTAATCCATAGATCCACTGATCCAGGCTGGGGGTGTGGCTCAGTAGTAGAACAGAACACTTGCCTAGCATGCACAAGGTTCTGGGTTCAAGTCCCAGGCCCCGGGGATTAGGAGATTTCAGAGATACTTTTTATTTTCTTTCTGAAATTTGGCTTTGAATATATTTAAGTGGCTTTACATCAGGCATAGCTATGCCTGAACTCAGAACTAACTTGGGAAAAATACTATTTTCAGGAGGAAAAGAGTCTCCATTAATACAGAGGTTACTTTCAAGCACCTCACACAGCCCAAAACTTTACATAAACATAAAAGCAAAGGGGAAAAAATTAGATCACTACATATACACAATCTCTTGACCTCAAATCCACATCTCACATAAATAACAGCTCAGTTCTGCAAATATTAACAAAAGGGGAAAGGGGCTTATCTAGAGAAAAAGCTTACCAACCAAACGTTTGTTTGCTTTGTCAGTGTTTTTGAATAGTGTTTAAGTAAGGCTACTGGCATAACTAGACATTTTTATTGGAACACTAGATTCCAGGGCCCCTCACGCGACAGCGACTGTCACAGCTCTCCCACGGATGACAACCTAGCATCACAAGCCATTCTCCTACACACACATGCCAACTTGGTCAGATACTTTTTCCAAGGATGAGAGCAACCAAAAACATGCATTTTCAATGAAATTTGGAATTTCATCTGTTTCTTTACATCCCTTTCCATGGGACGATACAGGGAGAGTCAGAAAAGTGAGGTCTGAGAGTCAGCTTGAAAGCCTGCAAAATGAGGAAGGGGATGAGATGGGGTCGGAAGACCTGCATTCTCCTCCAGCCCCATCCAGCTCACAGCGGACCCAGACAAGCTACCCAGCACCCTCAAAGCACCTAGACAGGCCCTACTGTATTTCAGGGCTCTGGGTGTCTCTGCACACGCTCCCCGCATCTCAGTCTGACACAGTGTAAATAATGGGCTCTTGAACACACAACTTCTAGACTCTTGTTTCATATAATCAAAGTGTACTTTATTGTTCCATCTAGAGCTCTATTATGAATTAAGCTCACATTCAAATCACTTGAGCATCAACCTGGGTACTAACAACCACGCACAGCACCCTTTCACAGGGCAAAAATGTGTTGTGTGCATAATCAACAGATTGCCTTCTAGAAAGATCTGGAGAAGGAGCTCCATGTTCACCCTCAGCCTGATGCCTGAGCATCTTTTACAGTAATTCCACCTAGCTTCACAACATTCATGTGAATGCCAGGTCATCCCCATTTACAGTCGTGGCCACTAGGAAGTCATCTGCCTAAAGAGAAGCAGATAGAAAATCAGTGTAGTAAGTTGAGGCCCTCCTAGTGACCAGGAATCTGACAAAATCAGCTGAATAGGCTAAAAGCAAAATGTGGAGGTCAGTGAGTTTGAAAGATTCAATTAAGCAAGTATATGAGACAAAAAATTTAAAAGGTATCAAAAGATAACTTGCAAAAAACCCTATGGGAGTGAAAGTTCTCCATCCAGGTGGTCCTCAGCTCCCTCTACTAAGGCAGTGGCTTCCGGTTTTGGTGAATCCCTACCAAGACAGAGGTTTCATCATTTCAAGACACCATTAACTGATTGATTGATTGATTGATTGATTGATTGATTGATTGACTGATTGACTGATTGATGTGAGTGTATTGCCTGCATGTATGTGTATCACATGAGTGCAATACCTGCAGAGGTCAGAAGAGAGTGTCAGACCCTCTGGAACTGGAGGTACAGTTTGTTAGCTGACATGTGCGTGCTGGAAATCAAACCCAGGTCCTCTGTAAGAGCAACCAGCGCTCTAAGCTGCTGAGCAGCCTCTCTCAAGGCACTTTTTAAAATGCCTTAAGGAAGATCAAGCAAATCCATCATTCTATCGCTGAGCCCTAGGTGGCTAAAACTTAAAAGTGGAGGGCAGAGAGACAGCTCCAAGGGTAAAGGACAACTGTCATCAAACCTGCCGACCTGAATCCAATCCCTGGGATCCACATAATGGAAGGAGAGAACAAACTCTGAGCGCCACATGTGTGCCACAGTGAACAAACACACACTCACACACTCTCTCTCTCTCTCTCTCTCTCTCTCTCTGTAAATAAAATGTAATCAAAAAATTTTTAAATCTTAGAGTGTAAAACAAAGGCAGAAATTAAATTGCTGGAGTTGTGGCTCTGTGGTGATTTAAGGACACATGCCATGTTACTTCACAAGAAAGCAGCTTAGCAAGTTACTGACTGGGGAGAGACTTACTAGAACAATAGCTTTGCTCCAAAGGTTTTCAGGAGATTCTGTTATCCTTAAAGGCCTTTTCTATAGTAAGCAGAAAGCACCTTGGAAGTTTCTCCCTGTAGTAAACAATATTCCAAAAAGAAGGACTTAGCCAGAGGCACATTCTAAAATAACTTCAGAGGACCTGACCAAAGAAAACCAACCACTGCCTGACAAACCTTTTATCACCTACTGGTTTTGTGCCAGGCGCTGTTCTAGGATTCTAAAATAAAGGCCAGAGATTGAACGGCATTACCATGAAACACTACACTGTAATAGCTACAAACAAATCCATAATGGACACTTTTGACAAAACTGCACACAAGGTCTGCAGACCTCCAAATTCTCACAGACCTTTCATCTGAGATAAGCCCACTGTCTAAATTTGGCTTCCCAGCTGTGGCCTCTTTTCTATCTTTGAAATATGACAGGTGTTTCAGGTCTTCAGCACATGCCCCCTTCCTTAAGCTTCACCCCCTCAGCCAAAAGGATACAGTTCTCTTGTTAATTAGCTCACATGGAGCTCAATCGTATTCAGTTTCTGCACTGAACTTGTTCACCTGAATAGATGACACTGTGTGTGCAGGCAAGGACCACTGTACACACATGGAGGTCAGAGTCCACATCAGGTACCTTCTTCAACTTCTCACCATCTTATTTTTGAGACAGGGTCTCTCACTGAACCTGGAGCTCAGTGATTCAGCTAGATGGGCTGGCCAGCAAGCACCAGGGATGCCCCTGTCTCTGCCTTCCCAGCCCTAGGATTACAGGTACAAACCACCACACCAAGCTTTTATGTGGTGTTGGGGATCTGATCTTTAAGCTTGTGCAGCAAGTGCTTTGCTGGCTGAGCATCTCCCCAGCCCCTACAGAACACTCTTAGGAAAGTAATGCATACTCTTAGACGTCTCTGCTGTTTCATTTAACAGGTGTATTTTCAAGATTTCAAACAAGAAATTTCAGATAATGGTTCAAGCATTTTTTTTTCCAAAAACATCCGATTCTCAAACCAATGGGGGAGGGGCAGGTCAATGAGAATGGACAGTAAGACTGAAGATCTATAATGATTTTTTTTTTAAAGACAAGTTCTAGCTTGAGAATCATTTACATTGTATGAAATGCTCTAAACAGTTTTATGTTTTATGTAGTGACTGAAAACAAAGGAAATTTCAGGTGGTACTCAGAGCTTAGGAGAGCTGAAACAGAGAATTCATATGAAATGGTGACACTTACCAAGAACGAAATCAGCAGGTGCAAAGACATGGCTCATAGACAAGCCTCTGTCAGCTTTCTGAGAGCAACCCACCACGATAAAAACATTAAGTGGAGCGTGTTCACAATCATATTACTAATAGTTTGAACTAACATTCTAGAAAAAGTTGTCCTGTACCAGAAAGTATTATAAGAAATGTATTTTGAAAGATCATATTCCTGGGTTACATGCAGACATGACTTTAACTATCTGAGAAACTGTGGTGTTTGTCAATATTCTAAAAACTGCCTATGAATAGCGAGTTCATTGATTTATGCTAATTAATTTGTTAGGAAAAATTGAAGGGGTTGCAGCCATTTGATGAATATTTATGCTCTACTCCATGTAACACACTCTTTTGTGCTAAAATTATGCAAATTCTAAATTTAAGGAATCCATTAACAGGATTAAAATCTATTGAGAAAAAAACAAATTCTCACTTTGACACAAAAGTCATGTTCCCCAATCCCATTTTAGTATTTCTCCTCATGAGCAAAAAAGGTACAGAAAACATTTTTCAGTTAATATCACTAGCGAATTCAGAGTGGTACTAGAGAGCGAAAAGCCAGTAACATTTGATGATTTGATAACATTTGATGATGGTTACCACTTCTGAACCCCCAAAAGGTAATAGGAATGTTCACCCCACCCCAACTCTGAAAACAGCTACCCTAAACAAGTAGCTTGTATCTACAAATATGAGACTTTTAAAACTCCACTTTCTAGTAAACAAAGACTGTTTTATATTTTATGTATTACCAATTCACCCAACGTCGTATACACAACAACAACAACAACAACAACAACAACAATCAACCCAGATGAAGAGACAGTCTAACTCTATCATGGGTTTCTGCTTCAGGAACTTTAAGTACTTTTGTAGGGGCCAAGTGAGATTGTTCAATGGGTAAAATCACTTTTCAAGCAAGCCTGATGAACTGAGTTCAATCCTCAGAACTCACGTAAAACAGCCAGGTGTGCACATCTGTAATATCGACGTTCCTAAGGGGGAAGGCTAGCCTGGGGTATACAGCAAAACAAGAGAAACCCTGCCTCAGCAGCTGGAAGGAGAGAACCAAGTCCTCAAAGTTGTTTTCTGACATCCACACCTGTGCTGTGGCACAATACATACACACACACACACACACACACACACACACACACACACATACACAAAGATAAAGCACTTTGTGAAGCAAATTTACGTGGTATCTTTTTAGAAAAACATGAGACTAGTTTCAGGTTTCCCAGGCTGGTCCCGAGCTCCCTGTGCAGGGGAGGGTGACACTGAATGCTTGGCCCTCCTGCGTCCAGCACTTCTCCCATGTCCCGAGAGCTGGGATGACAGGCATCATGCACAATCACATGCAGTTCAGGGAGTTCTGGGGATCGACCAGGCAAGCACTCTACCAACTGAGCTGCTGTGGGTGCGGGATTCTCATTCCATCTCTCCTGTAACCAGACTCATGCCCTCCACTGAAAGCAAAGACCAACATTAAGGAAGTCAAGACAATGGATACTGTGTGGCCCCTCCTGGAGGATCTTATCTGCTAGGACCCCTGCACCTCACTGGCTGTTCACTTGAGCCCGTTGGAAATCCTGTGATGATTTCATTTAGGGCTGCCTAGGATCATTCCTCTATTTATGTCTTTCAAAGAACCCAAAAAGAGAGTTCTCCTGAGGCATAAAGTGAACTCTTCATACGAGGACCTCAAGTTTCGAACATGGACAAGATGATTAGGAAGACATTGAAATTCACTTCCTAGAGCAATGAACTAGCAAAATCAAAATATGCCACAACAAATAGACTTGCATTCAGCTGTGAGCCGAGAGACTTCCCTTTCATTTTTAAAAATAGACTTAACAGGCATATTAATTTTCCACTGGCCACTATAAATAAGTGGAACTCCAAAATATCTTTCTTTGCAGGGAGTTCTAACCGGGCACTGTTCGGCTGACCCCAAGTGGAATTCATATTTACATTGCCCAGAGGCTGCATTGTGAGCTGTGGGAAACCACTTCTCACAGACCTCCCATTCAAAGGAGGGTTCCACAATAGGTACTCACACAGGAAGCAGGCCTCTCTTGCACAGAGCACCTCTGCAGTTCCAGAGACCTCTGCAAGGTCGCCAGCACAGTGAGCTGTTCCAAATGCCATGGTCACAGACCTCGCTGCCTACACTTCTGAACCAACAAAGCTGGCTGTTCACAGCCATTCCCAGGAGGTCCCGGACCCTCCCACCCAAGGTAAAAGCAAAACTGTCAATTGTCTCATGTCATTTTTCTAGATAAATCTCTCAAAGCATCATTTTGCTTTAAAAAAAAAAAATCCCTGGAATTGGGGAGATGGCTCAGTGGGTAAAGTGCTTGCCTTGCAAGTGTAAGGATCGGAGTTCAATCCCCAGAACAAATTAAAAAAAAAAAAAAAAGAATCCCAAGGCTGAGGAGGTAGAGAGATGGGCAAACCCCTATGACTCAAAAATAGCCTTAAAAATGAGCTCCAAGACAGTGAGAGACCTTGTCTCAAAAAACAAGGTGGCAGACGTGGTGGTGCATGCCTTTAGTTCCAGCAGGTGGATCTCTGTGAATTCCAGGCCAGCCTAGTCTACATAGTGAGTTCCGGGCCAGCAGGGGCTACAGGGAAACCCTGCTTCAAAAAGATCGAAAAAAAAGGCAAGGTGGCTAGCACTGGAGGAGCAACACTCAAGGTTATTTTCTGGCTTCCACATGTATGTGCACACACACAACCACACATGCATACACACAAAACTTTTAAAAATAAAATTTAATTCAAAAATTTTAAAGCCCTAAAGCCATGAAATCATTTTCTCAAATACAACAGAAAACACACTCAGGGAGCTATTTCTTCTTGAAACCAGTTGCTAGGTTTCAATATTGAATATACAATTTAGAAATGAGAACTTCAAATGAAACTTCATTACCCCCCTGAGAAATGCAGCTCCATAAGCCTGGGCCATTGCTACTTGACCGCAAAGTAGAAATAGTAATTATTATGTCACCTTGATGAGGAAAGCATGTGTTTTCGATCATATATCAATAGGTAACAAAGGTAATGGTGGTCACTTAGATATGACTATCAAATCAGCCCACGATGGGTGAAAAACACACTTAATAAATTTGTTCGATTTGGTATTAAATTATTAGCCTGCAGTTATGACTACTTCCTCTATTCTTGAGAACAGAAACACACTGTTTCTTTAAGAAACATTTTGCTTCAACTCTCAGTACACTGGTTTCTCAATCTGCAAAAGACAACTAACAGTCTACTATCAACAGACAACTACAGTAACATTTTTAAGGCCATTAAATCATGTAATGTTGGGCAAAGGGCAGCTCTTCTGGCTTCCTTTTCTTGTTCTCAAAGCACTGAATCTTGGGCCAGCTCAATGAACAACAGATTTGAAGAGAGCAATGAGATCACATTTCACACACACATCCACACACACACACACACACACACACACACACACGCACGCAAACGCACGCGCACACACCTCTCCAAGGTTTATAGAAAATGCCTTCAGGCAGCTGTTCTATCCATGCCAATCAGAAATCACACCTGTTTGCGTGTGTGAACATGCTTGTGCCCAAGCAGGTGCATGTACACATGAACATATATGCACAAG
Organism: Nannospalax galili; assembly: GCF_000622305.1. NCBI lineage: Eukaryota > Metazoa > Chordata > Mammalia > Rodentia > Spalacidae > Nannospalax > Nannospalax galili. The sequence goes on along the minus strand of NW_008344095.1, from coordinate 369,736 downwards.
CATGTGGAGGCCAGAGGACAACCTCAGGTGTCCCTCCTTAGGAACAGATCATCTTTTTTTGGAGACATAGCTGAGTGGAATGGGTGGCTGGCCAGGGAGCCCCACCCAAGGATTCTACTTCTCAGCATGCTGGGATTACAAGTGAGCACCACACATTCAGCTGGGATTACAAGTGAGCACCACACAGCCAGCTTTGTTTATGTGGGTTTGGGGTGGAGCTCTGGTCTTCACGCTGGCACGGCAAGGACTTCTCCCACTGAGCTATCTCCCCAGCCAGGAATGCAAACCTCTGACTGGCTTCAGGAAGTCACTATGCAGTAGAAAGAAAGCAAACCAGCAGCCCCTCGGGAGACGCTCAGAGCTTAAAGTTCAGAATGCACAGTCAAACTGTACAAGGTATGTAAAAGACTGAGGTGACACTGAATCAGTGTTGACAATTCAGCCTGCAGCTGATGCAATGATGAATTACGTTTTCTTTGTGCTTACACTTTTAAAATATCCTATAATAGGCATATATAATTTGTATAACAATAAAAGTTAACTTTTAAAACCCCATAATTCAATTATTTTGTATCATGTCATTGTTGAAATTTTCATAACGAAATACTCTCAAGCCACCACACAACAAAAAGACTTGAAGGAACAGGGTTTATCCAAATCAAAGAACTAATTGTCACAGTTCAACTCAGACTGCAGAGCCAGACAATGGAGGAGCATCTCTGCTTAAGTAATAGTTTGGTAACATTTACAAAACCAGCCCTTGGGTCACGCTTGCTGAGTAATCCCTAGATTAGGCACGCTCACTAGGACCAACCCAAACAGCTAAGGGGGAGGTGTCAGGGTGGGGCCCATTCCCCAGGCTTACTTTTTTTAGATAACAAAGTGCTTCATAAAAACCTCTTCTAATTGCCAGAATAAATCAAACTTTCTGGGTGGAGATCATTCTGTCAACCAAGCGAGAACCAGAAAGATAAATCTAATAATAGACCCTTACATACTTTAGGCTGCACTACATTAGGCCCTAAGTGACAAAAGGTTCTGACTAGAAGCAGCACAGGGTGCGGTGGAGATGATCCTCAGAGCTAGTGGGTCTCTCCCTCCAACAGGGAAGAAGTCTGTACTCACTGTGTGGATTCACTCCACCCCACCATCCCTCTCCCAAAACCTTATAAAAATATTTGTTAGAGGGGGTGGATAGTCATGCATTGCTGGCAAAAGGGGCACATTCGGAGAAAACTGTTCTTAGGAGATTTCATGGTGAGATTCAGTGCACAAACCCAGATGGTCTGACCTACTCTACACAGCACAACCACAAACCTGGACAGCTTGTTAACTGGACTGAACACTGCAGGCAGTAGGAACACAACAGTAAGTATTTGTTTTTCTCTGACTTTTTAAAAAGCAAACAAACAAAACCTCTGTGTGTGTGTGTGTGTGTGTGTGTGTGTTTTGTGTGTCCCATGGTACACACATGCAAGTCAGAGGACAACCTCAAGTGTCTGTCCCGGCCTTCCTCCTTGTTAGAGGCAAAGTCTATGTTCCCAGTTGTACCTGCCAGGCTAACCAGCTGTCAAGTTCCAGGGATGCTCCTGCCCCAGCCTCCCAACTCACCATAGGAATATTGGGATTACAGACAAGTACCAATGCATCCAGCTTCACATAGGTTCTAGGGATTCAAACTCAGGTCCTCATGCTTCCAGGGCAAGTGCCTAACTCTCTGAGTCATCTCCTCAGCCCAGCATATTTAGACAGAGGAAGGGTATGGAAAGATTAAAGTCTGTGTACCTGTAGAGGACACTGGCTGTGGACAGAGCTTCAAAGTAGGAGCAGTTCCGAGTGCGTTGAACTGGGGGCAAAAATGAAGGCCCGGGGAGATGGCTTAGCCAGTACAGGTCCTCCAAGCCTGACCCCCTGAGTTCAATCCTTGGGACCCACATGACAGAGAGAAATGATTCCCTCAAGTTGCCCTCTGACCTCCACATGCAGTCCACATAGATTTATACAAATAATAAATGTAATTAAAAAATCATTTTAAAAGTGAAGGCCCAGCACATGCATACACTGTTGTGACCTTATAAACATGGGACACTTGGGCCATGCTGATATTTCATTTATATTATTTCCTTTCTTGAATAAATGAACCTGAGCATACTGTAATTTCTTTACTTTACAACCTTCCCAAATGTTTAACTTTTGACTCTTTTGTCCCAACAACTTAAGACACAAACATACTTTGTAGCTACATAAAATCATTTTCTTGGGGTGGAAATGAAGCTCAGCGGTTTCTCTAATATTTGCTGGGCCCTTGGTTCAATCCCTAGTACTGAAACAAAACAAAGTAAGATTTTCTTTCTCTAAATAATCATATTCTTTAAACTTGGTTCCATTTTCAAACTCATTTAACTTTTCTTCCTGCTGCCAGGGACGGAGCCCAGTGCCTCAGGAAAGTACTCTTTACCATGGAGCCAGCCTTTATCCGCCTTTTTTGTTTTTATTTTGTGTGTATGAGTGTTTTGCCCAAATGTATGTAAATGTACCTGTGTCGTGAAATACTGAGAGGCCAGAAGAGAGTGTTGGATCCCCTGGAACTGGAGTTACAGGCAGCTGTCAGCTTCCATGTGGGTGCTGAGAACTAAACCCAAGTCCTCGCAAGAGCAGCCAGTACTCTTAACCACTGAGCTATCTCTCAGCCCCAACTTTTTAAATTTGTGTTAAAATCCAAGTGACAAGCATACACGTGAGCCTAGGCCGACGCAGGGTATGGATCACTAGTATCATCGTCTTCCACCTCTACCTCTGTCTACTGAGGGGTCTTTGGAACAGTAACGCTTAGAGCTGTCCTCTCCTATGGTAATATAGTCTGTTGGAACAACTCCTGAAGAATCTACTGAGGCTGTTTTACAGTTAACATGCTTTTTAAAGAATTAGATCACTGAAATGAAGTGTAAAACAGTAGAAACCTGAACCAGGATCATAGCTGTTTGTTATGTTAGGTGTCTGTACTGTGCATAATGGGTGTGCTGTCCTTTATACAAATGGCCCGAAGGGTTTGTTTACACCTCATCACCATAAACACAAGAGTCATGGAATGTACTGACATTACAATGGCTGTGGTATCAACAGGTAAGAGGAATTTTTCAGCTCCCTTGTATCAGTAGGGGACTACAATTGTCACACAGAGCGTCTTAAGGGCAAAATCCTCCTGTCAAATGCTCTAGTGGAAAGGCCAGAAGTGGAAAATGGGTATGTTGTAAAAGACAATCCTATTACACAAACACATCTCTAGAGCTTCCGGTTTTGGACCACTGGCTGTGACAGCCCATCTTCCCAAGGCTGTGGGACAGCTTACCAGGAAAGAGTTGCTTCCCCTTCACTTCAGGGACATCTAGGCCACCAGGCAAGGACGGCAGGGTCCGTGAACAGCCCCTGAAACCTTTTTCAACTTTAAGATACATCACAGAATCTAAGTCTTTAAAAAGTTCAGTTCTGACTCAGACTTGGCGAATATAAACATCCCCCATGCACTAGAGCCTGAAAATGTCCTACCCGGCATCTTCCTCTTACAGTCTTCAGCCAGTTATCCCAGGACTTCCTCTTTCAAATCGTCAGTAAAAATGTACTTACATGGAATAACAGGAAAATGGGAACAGTCAAGGTCAGAACTGGAACTGTGTCTGAGTCAGTGAAAATATAAAGTGCTGGGTATTTTTAAATCACCCTTGCTGAATGGTATCCTGCTCTGACAGGGTCTGTTCCCTCTGCTTCTTTTCCACAGACACCAGTAACAGCAGCACCCTAACTCTGAAGAGAATCAAATCACATCTACATTCTGGAAAAGTATGGGGCCAATTTATCCCACCCACTGCCTTCCTAACCTTTCCCTTTGGCCCACTTAGTTCTGCAAAATGCAAGCCACAAAATTCATCTCTGGAGCATTCCCTCCCCTAAGCTCCTACCCACTGGCTCACTGGGCCATGGTTCAAACAGAGGTTAGAGGAGCAGTTTGGGAGATATGTCTGCAGAGCATGGAATTGTTGATGGAATAAGTAGTTCTACACAGTGACTGGTCTGGATATGGTCTCCCAGGTATGGCATGGGGTCTATGATCAGCATAGCCCAAGGGAGGCAGATGTGAGATGTAGGCTCCTCACCAGGGTTCACAGAGGCAATATTTGGAACAGCCAAAATAGAAGAAACTTAAATGTCTGTCAGCTGACAAATGGATACACGAATGCGGAATATCCACAGAGCAGAAATAATTGAACATTTAAAAGGAATGAAGTATGAATACATGCTTAAATGCATCACTCAAGAAGTGGACAGGCACAAAAGTGACTGCTCTTGTCAAAACAATATATATATATATACAAATCTGACATGAAAACACATACTTAAATGGAGTTCCTACAAATAAAAGCAAACTTTTTTTGAAGAAGCTGGTGGTTCTATGCAAAACTTCACATAGAAATACCCACTCTTGTATTTCAGCAGCACAGAGACAAAGTCACCTCTCAAAGTTTCACATCTAAAATTCAGATGCTCCAAGGGCTGCACTGCAGAGGTAGCTCCGTGCTTAAGAGCATTGGCTGCTCTTGCAGAGGACCTGGGTTCAGTTCCCAGCACCCACATGGCAGTTAACAACTGTTTATAACTCTAGTTCTAGGGGACTCAACACCCTTGTCTGGCCTCCATGGGCATTGCATGCATGTGAAGCAACTTATATACGTGCAGGCAAAACACTCATATACATCAACTAAAAAATAAAACTCAACAAAAAATGTAAATAAAAATACAATTTAGATGTTCTAAAGCAAATATATATCAATGCACAAAAGTATAGACAGATACAGATATATACACATCTATATATTCTATCTTTATCTCTCCCTTGCTTTAGAACATTGGGAACTTGCAGTGTTCCATACTATGATACCCATTTCTAAATCTAGTTTACAAACTAGACTTCCATAATTTCTAAATCAGGTTGAGAATCCCTTATCAAAATGCTCAGGATGGGGCTGGAGAGATGGCTCAGCAGTTAAGAGTACTAGCTGCTCTTGCAGAGGATCCAGGTTCGATTCCCAGAACCCACATGGCAGCTAACAACTGTCCATAACTTCAGTTCAAGGAGATCTGACACCCTCTTCTGAACGCCATGGATACTGCATGACATGGGTGTACTTACATACAGGCAATATCTCATACACATAAAAATAATAAATAAAATATATTTTTTAATGCTCAGGACCAGAGGTGTTTTTGACTAGGATTGCACAGTGTTTGGAACACTTTCATAAATTTTATCAGCTGAGCATCCATAATCTAAAAATAAATAACCTAAAATGCTCCAAAATCCTAATTTTTTTTGCTATGAATTCAACACTAAGAAAGTTGCAGGTTTAAGAGATTAGATTTTCAGATTAGGGCTTCTCACCTATAAATGAAGGGACAATATCTACCTCTTCCTCACAGCAAACTGTCTCTTCTCACTTTTTAAAATTCTATAGAGTAATTGTGGTAATTCAAATAATTTAAAGAAAGCAGCAACCAAAACAACAGATTTAAACACAGCGGACACTTTCAACATCCAAATTAAGTCCTACCTCCTGTACTGTAAAGACAGACCTGGTCTAACAGTAGTTGCTAGTCAACACATCCTTCCCAAGCACGTCAGAAGAATTCCATCAGATCCTGCTGCCTCTCCCACTTCCCCAACTGCAGCCCAACTCTACAAAAACTTGATAGCAATGAACAGGTCTGAGGTGAAAACTTAAGATGAGCCGTGTAGCTTTAGTACCCAGATCCTACAACATAAAGAACGATGTCATTTTGTTGTCTAGACCCCAGAAAAGCTACCCTGGTTCATTTTCACAAAACCATTCTGCTATACTAACAAGCAAAGTAATCCACGGCCGTATGCTGGGAAATCAGGAAATCTGCATCATTGTGGTGCCACCAGGACTCACACTGCTGGGTTCCCCAGCCTCGCATGCATTGTTTAGTGACTGCCCTAGGCTTTTCCTTACATGTCCAGACTCACTGATTTGGTGCTTGCCTAGAGGGCAATGTTGAGAAAGATTAAATGACCCAGTTCAGTAGTCATCAGACAACTGTCAAGGTCATGAAATTAAAGCACGAGATCCCTGTCACGTATATTCGAGCCACTAGTGTGGATTAAACATCCTTGTAGTGACCATTCTTAGAGTTGACCCAACACAATGCTGTATAAGTGACACTGGCAAGGTCTTTGGTCTCCATTTCGAGTTCATTTGACATTTCAGAGACAACAACTGATGTCTGGAAATGCAAAAGTGTCTCAAAACTTTATAAAGAAGCATATGATTATTAAAATATTAGGATTGCAGTTAGAGATGTAACTCGGTTGACAGAGTGCCTGCCTAGCATGCATGAAGCCCTGGGTTCAATTCACAACACTGTATAAAACCGGGTATAGTAGGGCATGCCTTGGTTGCACATGGGAGGCAGAGGTAGGAGGATCAAGAGTTCAAGGTCATCCTTGGCAATATATGGAGTTCAAGGTTTGCCTGGACTACATGAGACCTTTCTCAAGAAAGCGGGGGGGTGGGGGAGTGGGATGGGATGATCATGCATACTCATCTAACAGACACATCTGAGATGTCACACCCAAAACAATGATACAAATACATGCTGAAATCACTTTCACACCCAAAACAATAGTATCAAAATATGCTGAAATCATACCTGTCACTGACGTCTAGAATGTTGAGATGGCAGACCTGGGAATTCATCTCTCAGTTGTTCACACATCTATTATGCAGACCCTAGAACTCCAATTTTGCACTTTTAGGCAAATGCTTTCAGGCTAAGATTTCAATAAACACTGAAATAAGTCCAAATACTCTTCAAACCTCCATACCCTTGACATCCAGAGCGGCCTTACAGAATCTTCTTGAAGTTCCAAGATCCTCTGTCAGAGGTTTGGACAGTGCTATGATCACGATTACTACTTAAAATCTTCATAGTGTGGTGGTCTTAACAGCTCACATTCAAGTTGTGTGTGGGATTGTGTTGCCCCTCCAACCAACCAAATGATTCAGAACTGCCTGTCCCAGGGACACCCTCCAAAGCCCTGGGACAGCTGTGCCATATCACATCCTGTCTCCAACATGCCTGGGGAAATTTTCTCATCCATGATGAATTCATATTGTTTTTTTTCCAGGGCTTAAGAAAATCCTGTGCTAAAACATCTTGCCTCTAACCTTCTATACTTTTACAAGATAGTCTATCAGATGATTTTGTAGTCTAGATTCTTGTATCTAATTCAGAAACCAAAATCAGTTGAAATTAATATTTTGCTCTGAGCTAATTTTTATTTTATGGGCATCGGCTAATCACATTTGAGTTTAAAAGCTCAAAACACTGAAAATCCTATTTATTCAAAGCTAATTCTGTGAAATTCGATACCTTAAGTCAGTCCCTCTCCCCCCAAACCTTCCTCCCTGCCCCATAAGAAAGCAAAAAGCCTTATCGTTCTAAGCCTGGGTATCATTTGGCCACTAGCTATACATTCTAAAGCCTGGCCATTGAATTAAATGAATAAAATTATTATTTTGACATCTTCTGCAGAAACTACTCATTTTAAGGATCACACCTCATAGAGAATGCTGTTGACACAAATAGCAGCACACATTTACACAAGCTATCTTTTGTAGAGTTCTTTTAAAGGTGGCTCTAGGCAATCAGTTAATTTCTAAACAGAATCAGGAAAAAGCAGGCTTGTGTAATCTACTAAATGGGAACTATATTTCAATTTTTAAAATATTCCTCAGGAATTCCTATGGCCTGGCATGTGGCCTGAAATCCACATGATTCAGAGAAAGAGACAATCTTGAGACAAGCTGAATCAGCGCTCTGCTGTGACTGACTTGATCTCTCAGACCTACATTTATTTGCACCATGAAGTACTTGGGCCAGACTCTGCAGATTCCCCTGAACTGAGATCTGTGATGGACCACTGCTCACCTGGAATTAGAGTCACAAATAAAGGCGAAGCTGGGAGAAACTTTCCCTAGAAAGCACCTCACTTAGCCACATATCTTTAAAGAAAAACTCCACTGTGATGACTGCAGTCAGCGCTCAGGTCGCACTTGCATGATAAGCATTTCTGAATCGCCAGCTTTTCCAGGAACAAGATATGACAAGCAGTTTCCTGGTTCTAAGCTGCTCAGGAACGCTTGAGGAGAGGAATGTGAGCTCTGAGGTCTGAGGGCAGAGGATCACACTGGGCTCTCAGTTCTTCCTAATAGGGGGTGCACGCACCCTGCTTTGGACACCTACTTACAGTGGGCTCTGGGACCAAGGCTCTTGGATTTTCCCCAGGTCTTCATGTAATACCAAGGGACAAACAGGGAGCTGTTTAAAAATCTTACAACCCCGGGCGAATACCAGAGATTCCAAATCATATTTTTACATCAGTATTAACTGTTCTACCGTAGGATGTGATTTCTCTTCTAGCATGTTATGATCTATACTAATTTGAAAAACATAACTTCAGCATCTAAAATTTGGAATGAAAATGTTTTTAACTTTGTAATCAGCAGCACCTTTGTGAGGTGTATTCTGATACCAAGCCATTGCCTAATGGCAAGGTAAGAGCTCGCTTCTCAATCACTAGGTATTTATGAACATATTCTCCACTACATCTACAAAGTTTCTATCTTTCACCCAACCAAGCTGTAAGTTCTTTACAAGACCCAGGCTCTTATAGACGTGGTCTTATCATCAGAATTCCAACACGCTACCTCATTTGCCTCTCCCCACTGCATCAGCTTCTGTGGGCAGAGTCCTAAACCCAGCAAGCATGCAAGGCTCAAAGAGCAAGTGCGTGCTCCCTATGAGTGATGGCAACATCAAGGATGATAGTGCCATAGGCTTGGTGAGCTAAGTGCCCAATGAGAAGCTACAAGAAATCATTGTCTTGCAACAGAGATATATCATTTTCTGGATCCAAAATAAGACTCAACAATCACCTTCTCCATCATGCCTGGAGTCCACGCTGTCTTAATCATGTCACCCAAAATTATACTCTTGAGAATAGCCAGAAAGAAATATAACTATAAACCCAGGTTAAAGGCAAGGAAAACCAAGAGCTCACTACATGTGGTGTTTTTTGTTGCTGTTTGTTCCTGAATCCACCCAGGTGAGAAATTCCAAGCACAAATCATGGACCGGTTCTATTGCCGTGTGCTATTATGCCCTGTGTGAAAAAGGGCTTCTATTACCAAGGAAACTTGAGAAACTTGAACAGTGGACGGACCTTTAATAGTAGACTTCAGAGCAGGTATGTGAACAAAGTATTAATCCAGTATTGAACTCGGTTGAACACATAACTTTCCTCAAAAACTAGTGTTCAGCAGAGAATGCTCTTCATATAATGGTGTTAGAATAATTCATATCTTCTCAATTCTCCTAATGAAAGCACATGAAATCGAAATTGTACAGAGATTATAAGAACATGTAAAATGTTATTAACACATGGCTTACATAATTCCTTTGAGGAAGAACTTTGCTCAGTGTTTAGGTAAACAGTGAAATAAAACTGGATCTACTAGTTAAGCCCATAATTAAGCTATTCCTGAGTCTAAAGGAGTCACCACACAACCTTATTCATCCATCCAGTATCAACAGAGAAGCTACTTTTCTACATTAAGCATAGTTTCAAACTGCCTAGCTATTCCGTTACACCCTAGAATTGCCTGCCATTTGTCCCTTATAATGACAGGAATCTGGAACTCAAACTTTTGAGACATCAAGACAATAACAAATCTAAACATTCATTTTTCCTGACAAAGTTTCACTTTCCCAAACAATTTTTTAATCATTTACATTTTCTGCCACAATTACAAATATTAAAAAAAAATCATACTTTTCTCCTCAACGGAGAATATACACCCTTAGAGACCTTGTAATGTTGTATCTGGCTGCCAACCAATGTAGTCACGCCCTCTTAACACCTGACTGCATTATGCATTAACAATTAACAAAGGAGGTGTTTCCCCATGCTCAATCCCAGTTGCCACTCCACAACACACAGAGGGTATTTCCTCTGAGCTGCGCTCTCTTCCTATTTGTACAGTGTCAGCCATCAAAACTTCAATCTGGGAAAACCTAAACTTCAAAGGGCAACAGGGCCCAGCTATCTAAGACATGCATACATCACCAAGGGCTACATATTCAAATGCCTATAAGAACCAGGGAGATAGTATTAATCAGAACAAAAGTCTACCTTCCCTTTTGCCCCTTTTCAAAACCACAGAAAAGTATTTTTCCAGGGTTACTTTTTTAATTAAGGTATGTACATAGGGTAAAAGCACACTCACTCCAGTTTACACAGTGAGCAGAACAAGAGTCACTGTAACACACTGGGGCACAAATGCCAGCTCGACACTTTCTCTACCACAAAGGCAGGCGGCCCAGGGGTCCAGATCTTCCAGTTTTTCTGAAGAAACTAGAAAGCTTTTCTATGAATTACCTTAATTAAATGCTGCTTCCAATTTTCCATAAACACAAAACAAAGCTCAAACCAAATCTGTAGGTTACAGCTTGTGATTCCAGTTTGTAAATTCCATCGCATAGAATCAAGTAGTCCATGACATCCAAAGATGCCCAGTCACTTGCCCCAGGTTGGGAAGACAATCTAAGATGCTGGTCTAGTGTCCTTGCAACAATGTGGCCGAATCACCAGATACACTACAGGGCACTTACTATGGTAGATGCTGATACAATGAAGGAAGAACCAACGGCCTGTGTTCATGGGATTCAGCTTCTAGTACAGGGAGAAGAATGCCATAACTAATAATGTCATATGCAAGAAAATGGCACTTAAGATTACAAAACAGGGTAATTAAAACCAGTTCACCATACTTAGTCTCATCATAAAGATTTATTTACTTTTTAATTTTGTGTGTGTGTGTGTGAGAGAGAGAGAGAGAGAGAGAGAGAGAGAGCCCAGAGATGCCAGAAGAGATCAAGAGATCCCTCGGAACTGGAGTTACAAGTGGTAGTGAGCCATCTGACATGGGTGGATCTTCGATTATGAATTTGTTCCCCAAATCTTTTGATCACCATGAAGTGGCTAGTACTGTTTTATTTGCTCATCTCTTCCTCTTTTAAAAAGAATTTTATTATATTTATTTTATTTGTGTGTGTGCACACATGTCCATACAGGCACCATGCACGTGTATGGAGATAGGACAACTTGCAGCAGTCGTTTCTCTCTTTCTACCACATGGGTCCCAAGGGTCAAGTTGTCAGGCTTGGTGGCAAGTCCCTTTATCCACTAAGCCATCTCATTGGCCCTCACTTTTCTCATACTGGGCAGAAACCACAGACTATCAGTCCTATGAGTCTCCCCTCCAGAGGTCTCTCGCAAGTCTACAAGGCATCTCTTAAGTATGCTTTAAAAGACAGAGCTGAAGCATCTTTATTCCCAGCACTCAGGAGGCAGAGACAGGCAGATCTCTGTGAGATCAAGGCCAGTCTGATCTACATAGCAAGCTCTAGGCCAGCTGGGGATATAGGGAGACCCTGTCTCAAAAAAGACCAAAAAAACAGAGTCAGGCAGGAAAGACAACTCAGTGGTTAAGAGCACTGGCTGCTCTTGGAGAAGAGTTCAGTTCCCAACACCCACATGGTAGCTAACAACCATCTGTAACTCCAATTCCAAAGGATCCAACACTCTCTTCTGACCTCTGCAGGCACGGCAGACATGGGTGTACTTACATACATTCAGGCAATACACTCATACACATAAAATAAAAATTAATTTTTTAAAAGACAGAGCCTCTCTGCATTTGGGCCAGTTCTCCAAGGCATGTTTATAGGGACCACCTTGATGGATGGAGTACTGTCTCCCCTTGGAGCAAGAAGCATGTTTACCTGCTGCATGTTATAAAATCAGAGGCATCTTCAGGTTTAGCACTGCTGGGCAGCAACACATTCACAGTTGTGTGGACACCCCGTATCATCCCATGGGACTTGGAGCAAGAACGAAGCAATATGCTAATATTTATCCTATTTAGTATGCCTAAGTAATGAATTCCTCTCTCCAAGGTACAGGAGCCGAGACCCCCATCTTCTGCAGGCATCTGTGAGACAGACGTAGGCTAGAGGAGCTGTGCATAGGGTAAGATGGAGCCCAAGACTCACAGTTAACTGAAAAGATCACATATTCAGAAATATCAATCCCAGTGAGCTCATGTACAATATTTGTAAACTTCCATGCCTAATGGCATGCCTAATTTCTTTCTTTCTTATTTAAACACACCAACATAAATATACATATAATGAAATACTTCATTCAGTAGTAGGTTTCAGAAAGAGTTACTAAAAGCCAATGGAATCCGGCTGTCATCAATTCATCACCTCACTTGTAGATAAGAACTAGAGAGCTACATCATGCATCTGAAACACTGACAATGATGTCTTCTGCCCTTTCTCCCTCAGCACAGAACATTTTGCAAGGAAACACGGGAAGTACTAGGCAGATACCTCAAAGCCCAGATAGCCACGCTTTTCTGAGTCTGCTTCCCATGTAGCAAGGAAGCCCAGGGCAGATGGACTGCTGTCCTTTTCCAGTTGAGGTTCTAATGGCCTTCTGCACTCGGCCTGTACATGACGGGGACATTCCTTGCTGCTCTGTTCAGTGCTGCAGTGGTTTATGAAGTGCAGCCCTGCTGAAAGGCTGGAGAATGTACGAGATGTCCTCCCAGGATGCTTCTCAGCCCGAGAATCCCATGATGTGCTCATAATGGAATTTGGCTGCCCTTATAATTAGAAATGGAGCTTGCTGGTCACACATCTGGATCAGATAAATCTGCACAAATAGCATCTCACCAGAAGCAGAAAACGCCAAGCAGCCAACAGCTGTGCTGTCCCGTCAGTCCCCGAATCACGAGGACTACTACTTATCTGTAGAAAGGAAATGACTAGGACAGGCAGGAACAAAGCAGAGTTTCTTCAAATTAGTTTTTTGTGTGTGTGCAGGAGAAATGTTTATAAAGAAAAAAAAAAAAAAACATAGTGGTCAGACTTCCATATTAATTCATAAAACCAATCCAGAAAAAAATTCCCAGACATTAAAAGACCTCAAATACTAAAAGTGCCATTTCTTTACTCCCTACAATCTTAGTAAATGGTAAGTTTCTTGTTACTGAACTGCTGTAATTGTCACAGGTCCCCTGACTTATATTTCAATATACTACATGCAACTGTAAACAGAGTTCACAATGAACTAGTATCAAGCGATAAATGCACTCAAGATATATGCACATCCACAGAACACGTGTTGCAAGTTAACAATTTCACTAAGCCCTTCAGTGGATAATACAAAGCAAGAGGAAACTGTTCCCCTAAAGAAATAAATAATAGCTCTTCCTCGACAACTAGGGAAGCATTAACTACCTTACACTTGGAAGCACATTTCTGAAGCCTGAAAGCTAACGCACTAACCTAATAGCTCTGAGGAATAACTAACAGACAAAAGCATGCACACGAAGTCTGTTGCCCCTTAATGCCCTCACCAACACAGCCGCTCAGTCTTCCAACTTACAAGGCTGCTCACTGCTTTATTTTTGGCATTCCAAATGTACTCCGCATACTTCTAAGGAGAAAGAAAATAACTTTTATATCAAGTCAGCACTGTATTTGAAATGTATGTATGAAGTAAGACCTCGGGATTTTGAACCTACAAAATACGAAACAAAAATAGAGGGGTTAGCTCAGTAGCGAGCAATGGTTAGCATGTGCAAGGGCCTTGGTTCAATCCCTAGGGGGAAAAAATGAACTTGAGTCTCTTTACATATAGTACAATATGGAACATCTCAATATTAGCGTAACTGCCCCAAACCTCAGAATTCCAGATCTGTGTCAATAATTTTTGTTCAATGTCAAGAAAAAGGAAAAAGAGGCGCTTTGGGATATGGCTCGGTCGGAGAGCGCTTGCCTAGCATGTGCAAGGCCCTAGGTTCACTCCTAGCACTGGAAGGAAAAACAAAACAAAAATCACACTACCAAGAAAATGAAAGAAACGCCAAAGTGAGGCCCCAGCTCTGATTACAGAACAAAGTACTAGAGAAACAGGACGGAGGTAAATTCCTACGGCTGGTACACAGGAGCTCACAAAAGGCAATTTAATTGTTTTTGTTTTGTTTTTTGGCATAACTGACAGACACTAGTAAGGACCAGTGTCTGAACCAATCCAAAAAGGTTAAGAGTCAATCAGCCAGATAAATCTCAGGGAAACAGACTGAACGAATTACAGTTTGCCATCTTTTGAATGGAAAATTTTAAACTAAACTCTGTGGCTTAAATGACCACCTGATGATCAGCTCATCAATTTTCAAAAGAGCATTAATTATTCCCAAACCCTGGGAAACAACTTAGGCAGCCGAAGTTCTCCACCAGTGTGATCACCCAGAAGGGTACTATCAGCAAAGTGATTTCGGCTCCTCAAACAATCAAATACCCAGCTTCAAAGAATCTAAACCACACAAAGATTTTGGGTGTAGCCCAGGAGGTGCCCTTAATGACTTCAAACAATGGCATCACAATCCTCTTTGGAGATGGGCAGGTTCTTACTAAATGAATAACTTTGCCTATCTGTCTCACGATCAAATTATACGTTAATGTTGAGCCTCCCAGCTTCACCTCCAGATGCACAGATTTGTTCCCTCCAGGTAACAGCCCCAAACCCTAAGGTTTGAAAGGTTGAACTCCCAAGATCTGGTCATGGCTGAACCACACCAAACTTCCAAGAGAAAGCTCATGAGTCTCCCACCTCCTACCAGAGCTCTGGGTGATCAGTGAAGCTGGGTGGCACCCCCTCTTAACAAGTTCATTAGGAATATGAATGTCAAGTTCAAAGACTATAAAATAAACCTTATGTTTCTGCTTTGAGTTCATCCACTGCTCTGTTTTCTTGATTGAGACAAACTCCTCTCCCTGCTGACTCATGAAACCAAGTACTTAAGAATCTGCACAGCCACACCCTCACAGACAGGATGGCAGGAGCCAGCCCAGCAGTCTTCTCTTTTCTTAATGAAATAGATTTTCTGCTTCCAAGCTTTTCATTTCCAGGAACAGTACTCTTGTGACAAGTACAGACTCATCAAACAGGAGGGGCGTTATTAGAAATCAGTCTTGCTCCCTCCCTATGCCCAGCACCTTTCCTCATCTTTAAGGGCCCTGGCAATTTCCCAGTTTACTGCTATTGTGCCAGATATTGTGCGTTAATGTCAACTTGACACACCTGGGTTGAGGGAGCCTCAATTGGGGAATTGCCTCTATTGGTCTGGCCTATGGCCATGTCTGTGGGGCATCTTCTTGATTGCTGAGTGATGTGGGAGGGCCCAGCCCACTGTGGGTGGTGCCACCCCGGGCAGGTGGGCCTCTGTTGCATCAGAAAGCAACTAAGCAGTGGCCCAGGGAGCAAGCCAGTAAGCAATGTTCCTCCAGGGCCTGGGCTCCAGCTCCTGCCTCCATGTTCCAGCCCTGAGTTCCTACCTTGGGCTCCCTGATGAACTGTGACCTGGGAGATATAAGCTGAATAAACCCTTTCCTCCCCAAGTTGGTATTGGTCAGAGTGTTTTGTCACAGTAATGGAGAAACAAACTAGGACAGCTATCTAGGAATTACTTAACACCTCCACAAATTCCAAGGTGGAAGAACTTGCATGATGAGACCTCCATAAGCTAGCAACACAGGGCTGGAGCAACGGCTTGGTGGTTAAGAGCACTGACTGCTCTTCCAGAGGACCAGAATTCGTTTGCCAGCACCCACATGGCAGCTAACAACCATCCATAACTCCAGTTCCAGGGGACCCGATGCCCACTTCTGGCCTTCTCGGGCACTGCGTGAAATGTGGTACACTCACATGCAGGCAAAACATTTGTACTCATAAAATTTTTAAAGTTCAAAAAAAATTTTTTTAACTAGCAATACAAGAATAAACCCAGGAATACTTCTTCCTTGTTGATTAGAAAAACAAAATGACCCTGACTGACAAACTTCGTTCCAGTTATTTGAAGACTTTTACTGATTGACTTACCACCTGTCCATTTCTCCCTGATCCTTCCTCCCCCAAATTAGCAAGAGCATGGGGGGGTGGTCACAGCTCCCAACACACATTCTTCAGCTTTGGAAGGCACAAACCATTCCATGTCTAAGTGGCAAAAGGTCCATCCATGCAGGATTAGAACTCCATTGATTTATTAATTTTCTTCCATCAGCACAGTTCAGAAGGCAATACAGCCTCAGCTCAGACTCTGCCCTGACAGCAAGCATGACTTATCCAGTCATCAAGAGAATGCACAAATTCATATTCTTTTAAATATTTTATTTTTTATTTTATGTGTATGTGTGTATTGCCTGCATGTAGGTAAGGCCACCCGTGTCATGCAATGCCTGCGGAGGTCAGAAGAGGCTGTTGGATCCCCTGGAACTGGAGTTACAGACAGTTGTTAGCTGCCACGTGGGTGCTGGGATTTGAACCCGAGTCTTCTGCAACAACAGTCAGTGTTCTTAACCACTGAGCCATCTCTCTAGCCCACAAATTCATATTTTTAAAGCCATGTCTTCCAAATTCTGGGAAAAGTCTCACTAAGCTAGACAAAACCTGAGTCAATCCACACAGACCAATGTCTACCAAAACCTAAAAGACAATCAGGTTTCTACTGAAGTATGAGTGGATTCTTACCTAGATCACAGATTACCAGAACAAAAACTGAAGAGGTCACTGTGTTCCTTAACACCTGCTTCAGAGTCAACACACAGTTCAGCTGGACATGTTCCCATCATAATCACATGACTGTTGGCCCCAGACTTTCTCCAGGAGGCCGCTTCAGCAGAATGACCCTCAAATCAATAAACACAAGCAGAACTCTTGGGTGGCAGCAGTAGAAAGCGATCAATAAAGCCAAGTGCTCGGCACAGACTGCCCTCAGCCACGGCTAACGTTTTCATCTAAAGCAGCACTCTCCACAGTACTCACTGAGGCAGAATCTCTCAAACGAACTCAGAGCTCACCCATATGGCTATCTATCGAGCCAGCTTGCTCCACGGATCCCATGTCTCTGCCTCCTAAGTGCTGGGATTATGGGTGGACCATTATGCCCACCCGGCATCCGCACGGGTGCTAAGGGTTCTCACATTTGCATGGAAAGAGCGCTACACAGTGAGCTATCTCCCTAGCCCAAAGAATAAATTATTTCTGAAAGAGTTCACAGAGTGTTTAAAATATGAAAAAAATAAGATTTAAAATGACCTCTAATTTGGGAAGTTTTCTGTGTACTTTTATAATATTTATAGTTTTGGGACATCATTATATTTCAAAGCCAAAAATATGAAAAATTTTAAAAGAATTTAATACCACCTGCTCAAATTCTGTGTCAATCTACCTTTGTGAACTTAAATTACTAGGCAACTTATAAAGTATTCAAGTTTGGGGCCAGCAAGATGGGTAACAGTGCTTGCCACCATACCTGATGATCTGCGTTCAATCCCAGGGACCCACATGGTTGGAGAGAACTGACCCAAGTTGTTCTCTGACTTCCATGTGTGCATCCTCACACGCACGTGTGCCTGCATGTGCGCCTGCACACATACACACACACACACACACACAAATAAATAATAAATGTAATTCGAATTTGTAAGTTTTCTTCTTTGGTGGAGGGAGTCAAGTATTTCTATAGTGAGAGCCTCTCTACGTGAGAAAGCCCTTACATGAGATCACAGAAAAGAATTCATTAATTTTCTCTCAGAAAACCCCAAGGGAGGCCAGAATCTTTGTTCAGGGCAGGGAGAATACACTCATCAATTAAGTGTAGTAGTGTTCGGGGGCTTTGTTTATAAGCCCAGAGTAAACTGCTATCTGTTAACTCAGACTAGATGTTTTAATTGATAGTTATATAGCTCAGGACAAAGGAAAGGAAAAGCCTGTGTGAAAACAACACCCTGTGATGATCTTCACACCGTACACCACACAGTCCTATTTAATAGAAAAATGTCAGAGAATACAAGCTTCCCAGACCCCTGGAGACCAGCTACTCCTGTCAGAAATCTCTTCTATCCTCAGTGACAAGTTCCTAATCTGATAATGTTTCAAGTGATACAAGATTCTATTTTTAAAAGATAAATTGCAACTTCTCCTAGGCACAATTATTTAATGCTTCACATTCCTTAGATTACACGCACCAGTCATGGTCATTTTCTTCTGCCTCGTTTTACCTTGAGTCAAACGCTAGGCCTTCAGTTATCCTTCTTGCCAGTTCTACTGGTCTATAATCACACTCAACTTGGATTTGTTTTATGATTCGATCACTGGTTCAGACAACCTTATGTACACAGATTTTGTTTTCTAGCTCAAATGTTCACTAAAATTTCTTCCCCAATATATTCCTTTACATACAACAGATATTTTTCAAGTAATTCAACCTCTAAAACTATCACTGACACAAATCTACCCAAGAGAGGATAACTCCAGGAAAAGTTATGGTTTTGTTTTCAAAGCATACCATAGCATATTTCCTGAGACTTAAAGACCCTCCTGATGCTCTTAGAAACGGAAGTGAATGTACACTCATCTTCTGCTAACTGTTCTGAACTTTACAATTTACTATTTTCATACTTTGATAATGCTTTACCTCTAATTTCAAACTACTTTGCTCAACAAATTAAAAATCACAAAGGGAACAATATACAGTTCTCTCCCTAGAAACTGTCATTTCATCTCTGCCAAAATGTGCACTGGAGTGAAGAGGCAGGAAGCATTCACAGTTTGGTCACTGGATGCCTAACAAGCATGCCATATGCAGAGCTGCAGAAGACCACGTGTGACCAAGCACAAAACAGGAGCCTCCAAGAAAGAGTCTGGACAGGCTACACCCTCGTAGTCCCTCCCAGTGGCTGGGACAAGTCTCTACAAAGAACACCTGAGAGCAGAGACTTTTATCTTGCTCACTGTGCACCTCAGGAACCCCGCGTGGTCCTCACACACAGCAGAGCTCCTAAACAGCAGAGCTCCTAAAACATACGCAGGGAGAGTATCTGCAGAACGAAGGCACCACACAAAGTCACCTGGAACGACGAGGTAGAAGGACCTAGTTCGGTTTCCTCTTGAATTTGCATTACTATGCTTGAACAGCATCCTAAGTTCAGGGGCAGCTGACCAGGATGGCAGTGAGTCAAAACAGCAAATGAAATGAGAAGTCTTAAAGCTGGGACCATAAGCCCAGGAGTGACAGCAACAAGTAAGCTACAGGGGCTGTAGAACACCACATACACAGGCAGACTTGCTCTAGGTTGCTATGGAATCAAGTTTTTTAAACACAGGTCAAAACCCATTCCTGGGTCATATAATCAATTTGCTGGGTCACCACCGACTAGCATTCTTTCAATAAAACAGAATAGGGTAGAACTGTAATGCAAAGAAAAAGACAAGTGTGGATTTGTGAAACCTTTGATTCAGTTATATGTATATAAATATTTGTGTTTACAGGCACACTGTAAAACACATCTCTCAGTCAAACACATGGAAATACAAAGTGAGCCATGCATACTGAGAAATATCAAAAACAAAGACTCAGTTGATGCTTCGTCAAAGCTGGAGGCTCCCACAGTGGCCACTCACAGAACCTTAATGGCCACTGGTCTGATTCTCTGACTTCATTAATCATAAAATCAAAGATACTTAAAGACAAACTGGCAATTAGAAAAGGAAGCATCATTGGATCACCGTGAGTTACAGGATGCTGACCACGTGTCAGGATGCTGACCATGAAGACTTGGCACTGAGATGGAGCATTAGATGACTCCCTGGTTCCTCTCAGTTAAAGCTCTTTAATGTAAAACGACAAGTATACCATGTCCTAGATGGTCAGACTTACAGATTACAATATAGATTGCGAGTATGAAGGCAACATTATTTACATAGTTCAGAACTTCAAATGTAATAGAAAAAACACTAATGGAAAAATAAGTGAATTCTTTTTAATAAATTATTAACAATCAAATTTGTAAGAGAATTGATTAAAATGACTATTTTAAATAAAAGTTTTTCCATTATGGAAAAGCTAAAACTTTCTTTAGAAGACACAAAGGCAAGAAAAAATACCTCTTTACTAAAATAAGGCTTACAGGGGCTAGTGATGGCTCAGCAGTTAAAACCACTGACTGCTCTTGCAGAGGACCCAGGTTTGGTTCCCAGCACCCACATGTAGAAAGTCTCAGAAATCAAAGTGGCCCCTGACATGTTTGCTCCTATAAGGAGACGTGACCTGAACCCATGTTTTCAGTACCTGGAGAAAGGGTTGGTAAAAACCTGCTCACCCAACTGCCCATTTCCATCTCTACTCCATTTGTAAGAGCAAAATGCCTCCTCCTAGCAAACCCTGCAGGAAACAACAACCCACTGATTTCCTTGGACAGCAACAACCACCACTTAAAATTTGGATTATTCCATACTGTGTGCATGTTAGAGGCCCGTCTATCCCTGTATTTCTTTTAGGCAGAAGGCACAAAATAACTACCATGATTTAGGACAATTTTTCTTACTTCCTCTTAATCCACTTGGTACAAAGAAACCCACAAGTTTCCCAAATATGGGGATGAGTAGGAAAGGGCTAGATCCTCAGACTCAGGAGCTGAGGATGTAGCTTATGCACTAGTAGAGTACTTGCCTAGCACCACTCAAGGGTCTGGGGTTCAAGCCCCAGCACAGTATTTGAAGAAAAGAAGAGAAGAGAAAACTATAGTTAATTCTCCACACATAGTCTTTCACACAAGGAACCAAGACACTGCTCTGACTGGAAGGAAGCTAGCAGGACCAGGTGGATAGTTTGACACTGGATAAGATCCTCAGACTCAGGAGCTGAGGATGTAGCTTATGCACTAGTAGAGTACTTGCCTAGCACCACTCAAGGGTCTGGGGTTCAAGCCCCAGCACAGTATTTGAAGAAAAGAAGAGAAGAGAAAACTATAGTTAATTCTCCACACATAGTCTTTCACACAAGGAACCAAGACACTTCTCTGACTGGAAGGAAGCTAGCAGGACCAGGTGGATAGTTTGACACTGGATC
>NW_008344095.1:338804-348175 GCF_000622305.1 Nannospalax galili | reverse complement strand
AGTTAATTAATTAATTTAATTTAATAAATAAATAGAGATCAAGGATCAAGTGTCACTACAGATCCTTTGTACATGTCTGACATGTATGGGAGGGACTGAGTTCATGTTTGTGAACAGACACACATGTGTATGGCTGACTTCTCAGTTACAGAATCTATAAAAAGAGAAGCAGGTTTGGGTACCTGCCTACTGTAACACTTAAACCATGACTACTTACACAGCAAGAAGGTCACCTCAGAGGCAGTCACTATGGCCACAGGCCACAGTTTGCATAGGGATCTTCTTCAGGACAGAAGTGCCCATCCTTTCTGTTAACTGACTGCAAAGATGAAATCTAACACGTGCCGGTCCATTTGCAGGCAACTGCACTTGAATCCAATGTTCACAGGATCATAACCAGTTACCCCCCACAGTCATCCATGGGACGCAGACTTTGCTGGAAGATATACTCACCAGTCCCCCATATTTATGACTGAAGACCTGGCTTCCAAAAACAGTACAGTTCTAAAGGATAGTGCAAATGGTGGAAAGTGCGCGTCTAAGAGAGGAAAAGATACGCAACAGAAAATGGCTCTGCTTGTCTACCAGCTGCCAGTGTTTGGAGGAGCCATCTCCATACAAACCTGCAGAGCTGGAGATCCAAGCTTAACAAGCAGCTGATAACAGCACCTTGCTACAGGACTCAAGGCTGCTGTTAACAGTTCTGCCCCATAAACAGAAAATATCTGTCAGGGATGCTAAATTAGAGGACTGCAGACATGTTTAAGTTCGTGGGCTGAGTGGCTAACGTCCAAACCCGGCACCATCTGGAGGCCCTGCCTGCCAGAGCGTCAGAGCTCCACCACGCCGATGGCACACCCCCCAGACCTTTTCATCAGCATAAAGAACAGATTAAAATCATCAGACTTAAGTGCCTCATAAAGATGGAGATGAAAGCAAATTATAAGAGGCATCCATACATAGTTGATGTGGTCTCATTTGAAATGAAACGTGGCCTCACAGGTAGGAGCTCTGTCAACACACAGCTAGGAGCTCTGTCAACACGATTCCGCAGAGGCTGGTGCAGGAGGAAGATGCAAAGCACACACTGGCTTCGCGGGGCTGCCGTAGCCCACAAGGTCCACCTACTGTCTTTACCACTCCTTCATGTGAAGTCTGACCAAGATGCTGGACTCTTTACAAAGCAAGAAGTCCTCTCGGAGGCTGGAAAGGATAAAGGCATGTCAAAGCAACTTTTGCTGAGCTACAAAGGAATTAACAAAGGGGCGCTTCCAGATGTGGGTGGCTGTCGATCTCTGATGTGAATGATCAAACAGATTCTGTTCTGAGGCATTATAGTTTCAAACATTAAATTATCCAATTTGTAAACCCATCTTCACCCTCATTAACATCACTGTTACGTTCTGATACAATCACAGATACTCTAATAAGGTCAAAATGCTAAGGGTCACAGAAATGTCAAGATATAGTCATTACCCCAGGAAAAGACAAACTCAAAATTCTCCCAGGTCTCACTCTAAAACCTCCCTTGTTCAGTTTAAAGGTTCATTAAAACTACATAAAATCCTACATTCTGTCCCTTGGTCTCACTAGCTAAATATCAAGTACTCAATGGTCATATGTGATCAGGAATTTTAACGGATAAAATAATGATTTCAAAAATTCTATAACCAACAAAATGACATGTTTTGTTTCTTTCTTTGTTTTGGTTGTTGTTTTGACACAGTGTCTCATATAATCCAGGCTGGCCTCAGACTCCTGATATATTAAGAGATGACCTTGACCTTCTGCTCCTCCTCCACCTCTCAAATGCTGGGATAAGAGCCATGCGCCACCATGCCTGGTTTAGTTGGTGCTGGGGATGGAACCCTGTATGCCAGGCAAGCACTCTACAAATGTAGCAACATCCTCAGCCCACATGCCAGGCTCTCACTGAAGAAAAGCTTAAGGCGAGGAGTATTTCACCTTATAGAGTAAGCGAGGGAATCCGACAGTGCTGTTACTGATAAAGTCTAACCCTTGCTCAACCACTTACTAGCAATGGAATTAGGGCCAGTGACTTCACCTCTCCAAACCTCTCTGTTGCTTATCTATAAAACAAAGATAATTAAATGACCTACCCTTGGCCCAGCAAGATGGCTCAGAGGGTAAAAGTTCCTGCCACCAAGCCCAAACACCTGAGTTTGATCCCTGGGAACCTGCATAGTGGAAAGAGAGAACAGATTCACGCAAGTTGTCCCCTAACCTTTCTTGAGTGCCTTGGCCATGCCTGTACCCTCAAACCCCACAAACGCGTAAAATTAGTAAGTAAATAAAAGGTAATAAATAATAATAATCTTTAGAGAGACTAGCATTGATGTACTGTGTACAAATTAAATAAGTCACTGCACTGATTCAAAACAGTTAAGCACACTTACAGCCAGAACACCCAGAACACCCCTGACCTCATCAGAGTAGCAAGCACTTTGCAACCATTCACTGGTATTACTTTTTGAGTTTTATTTGTTGTTATTATTATGGGAGGGGGTGCATGTGAAGGTCCTGGACAACTATGTGGAGTCAGTTCTCCTTCCCCTTTTACATGAGCTCCGGGAAGCAAACTCAGGTCACCAGGCTTGCATGGCAAGTGCCTCTACCCACAGAGTCATCTCACCAGTGACTCTGCTATTAAGTCCTACAATATGCTTCAAAGCCTAAAAGCAATAGCTTTTCTAGTTGCAAACAGGTCCTTCTATGTGGGACTCCCTGTGACAACACACCTACATGCTAACCCAAAGACCTTACAGAAAAAATAAGATTTGTTAGGCAACAATTACAGCTTAGTGGTGACTACTTGACTAGCCTGCGCCACCACCGCCCTCCCATCCCCCCACCCCAGTTCAATCAATCCCCAGCACCGCAAAAAATAAACAGGATTCATTAGCCAAGATTGGCCTCCTAAGTCTGATGACTTTGCACAAAGTAGACTCTTCACTAAGAAACAATAAATGTTATTTCAGATTTTTTTTTCTTTCTTTAAAATAAAATTTTAGGGCATCACTTAATTGATTAAACGCATATATAAAGTTATATATAGCACTAGTTTTTGCCTGTCATTCTAAATCCGCAGCATTAGAATATCTTTTCTTCACCAAAGATTCATGGGCCTGTGAAGCAGCTTCTTTATTCAATATTCTTCTTAATAACCACCTGTAATGAGCAAATAAATGCTTCAATAGAAAGTGAAGGAGAACTTACGTAGCTCAACTTACTAAAACTGTCAAACCAGCGGAGTCTACGCTGAGGATTGAGCAAGCTCTATTTAGCCCATCTGAAGCAGGTGGAAAGTGTAACAATTAGATCTAAATATGAAGAACACTATGCTCCTGCACCACAGCATAAAAGTTTATGAGCATCTTGTTTTTCTTTCAATAAGAAAAAGTCTAGAAAATAGGCCCACAGTTAGCATTACTAAAAACGCGCATTTGTTAGCCAGTACATGCAGCTGAAGGCATGATTATCCCAAAGTACGCGCCCAAAGGACGGTTAATTCTTTCATGTGACTTGGTTTGGGATTTTTGTCTCATTCTTCACCAATTCCAAAGTAAACCACAGGGTAGATTAGCTAAAACACACCGGAAATAGCCAAAGGTCTTATTTTGAGATTATAATTATTGAGTTCAAGATGTGCCCTTCTTTAAAGAAATAAGTAAATCACTAAGGCTGTTCTCTATTGACGGACCCCAGTCGGCAATAGAGCATCTGCTGAAATTACAGTGACAGTAACTACAGTGATTTTTAACTGCTGCCTCCACCTAGAGAAATGGATGTCAAAATACTCTAATAACAGTCTGAGAAAATGTTAGCAGGATAAGATATTTTATTTCTCACCTGATTTCAAAAGTGTAGAAGATCCATACCTACAAATTCTCAATTACAGGTTGAGGATTCTGAGACAACATTCAGTCGCCCGGGAAAGAAAGGGGACAGAGATTGAACTGTTCCCCTTCTGCGTGCAAAGGCCTGGCCTGGGGCAGCTGGCAGACTAGGTTTTCAACTGTTACCTGGGACAATAAGATCTACTTGTTTACTTCTGGGGGTCACAGTGAGAAAAGCACAATAAAGATATCCAGGAAATTAGTTTGTAAACAAAGTGCTATCAACTTGTAAACTAGAGAACAGCCCGTCTGCAAAGCCCTTCAGGCCATTCCGCTGTTTAGATTCAGAAAGGGAAAACAATCAACAAGAGAAAGAATGCTGATGGAATTGACAGCCAGATCCCAAGATTCTCTCCCTGAGAAAATTAAGTAAAAGGTACCTGTCCTGGCCAGCACAAGGCCAAGATACTCCGCTGAGGAGTCAGGTATTAGAGATGGTGGAGCCAGAGCTCTGACCCAAGGCAGCCAGTGGGACCACGCAGCGATGACTTGTGAAATTCACTAATTCTCTGGGTATCTCAACCTTTGCCTTTGTAGACACAGGTGTTCACTTTAGCCACAGGAAAGACAGCAAATGGTTTTCCAAACATTTTGCTTATCAAAGGAAAAGGAGCAAACACCCAAGAACCTGTGGTTTGATCTCAGGAAGATACTCAAAACAGGGCCTGATAGCCTGAGTTCAAGCTAGGGACCCACAAGGTGGAGAGAACAGGCTTCTTCAAATTGTCCTCTGACTTCCACACACACGCCATGAAATGTGTGCACCACACACATACACACACATACAAAATCAATCAACCAACCAACCAATCAATAAAATATAATTTAAAAAAAAAAAAAAAAAGGCTAGGACTGTAGCTCAGTGGCAGAGCATCTGCCTGGCATGCGTAAGGCTCTGGGTTCAATCTTTAGTATTCAACACTATCTCCTGCAGTGAATGAAGCAGTCAACAGCAAGACAATCCCTTGAGGTTTATAAGCCCTCGCTCCCCCAACCCCTGTCCTCCCCTAGTGTCCTCCATGGTTCACTAAAATAAAGGCAGGACCTGACTGGCAGAGCAGGCGGCCAGCAGATCAAGGAAGCCAATTACGACTTCTCCAGCTGCAGCAGAAGAGGCTGACCCAAATCACCACACAGAGAATAAGGAAATGTGACAGAACAGACTTATAAAGGAGCATGGCATTTTAGGAAGAGAGTATGTCATGTCCTACCATCCCACATAAGGGCCTAGGAATAAATAACCTTGACTCCACAACTTACTAGCGTTAGCCTCAGGCAAGACATCTCAGTGCCTCAGTCTGTCTTTATTCACCCAGTAGAGGTGAGGAACACCTCATGAAGCTGTGAGGGTGAATGAAAACAGCATGTACAAAGTGCTTAGAACCTGGTAGGTGGTAAGAACCCAGTCTAGGGGTGCTGCCTCTAAATTTCCCTACAAAAAATTCTTATGCTTGTATAAATTACTACTCCGTATTCTAGTTTGCCCTCAATTGCTGTAAGAAAACACTCTGACCAAAACCAACTTGAGGAGGAAAGGGTTTATTTGTCTTACATCTCCCAGGTCACAATTCACCAGGGAGCCCAAAGTAGGAACTCAGGGCAGGAACCTGGAGACAGGAGCTAGAGCACAGGCCATGGAGGAAAGCTGCTTACTGGCTTGCTCCTCTGGCCAGTGCTCAGCCTGCTTATGCAATACAGGACAACCTGCCCCAGGGGTGGCATCACCCACAGTGGGCTGGGCCCTCCCACATCACGCAACAATAAAGAAGATTCCTCGCAGACATGGCCACTGGCCAGTCCAATGGAGGCAGTTCCCCAACTGAGGCTCCCTCAACCCAGGTGTGTCAAGTTGACAACTAAAGTTATCTAGCACATTCCCCAAATGAATTTTTAAAAACTGTTCTGGTCCAAATACGTGATCAGCAGTTCTAGAGAAGCAATTTGATTGGAGTAAACATCTAAGAACACAAAGTGGGGAGCACAGAGAGCCTGCAAGCCATGCTCGTCCTGGTGTTTTCCTTTCCCGTCTTCAGCATCACATTCCACAACAGTAGCTCTGGTCCTGGGAATAGAGGGAGCCTACACTCCCTCTGAAGGAGCCCAGTATGTAGTCTAGTCAGGGAAGGCATCCTTAACTAATGCCAACCAGGTAAAGGATAAAACAGAAATCCCAAAAGAGCTCGGGGACTGTTGGAGCTTAGATTTTAAATGTCTCTCAAAGGCTCAGTGTTAAAGGATTGGTCTCCAGCCTATGGTGCTACTGGGAACTGCTGGAGCATTTGTGGGGTGGGGGTGGAGGAAGGGCCTTGAAAGGGATCCTACCTCTCCCTTCCCCCCCCCGCACCCCCCCCGGCTTCCTGACCAACATGGGTAAGCAGCTTTGCTCCACCATCTACCTCACCATGCTACATTGACGTGCCACAGGCCCTAAAACAAGAAGCCAGCTCACCACAGGCTGAAACCAATGAAACTAAGCCAAAGTAAATCTCTCCTTCTTCATGTTGATTCTAATCAATTATTCTGTCACAGCAAGACAGAAAGCAAACATAAGAGCCAGAGGCTGAATTCCAGTTGATGGGCCTGAGAGAAAAGTGGAGAAAAACCTAAACAGCTGTGGGGACCAGGCAGAGGAAGAGCCGTAGATCTCAGGCACTGCTGGTGAGCAGCAAGCTGACCCTGTCAAGGACCATAGGGCCACAAGATGCCCTGATCACTCTGCTCTCAGGGGCCACAAGTCTTGTACCACCAAGTCCCAAAGGACGTCCGAGAAACCACTGAGTGGTACCTAATTAGTCATAGGGGTTAAGTAGTAACTGGTTCTCCCCAGTCAAAGAAAGGGCCTAGCCTACAGTACTAACTCTTGGACCTCAAGTTCCTAAAGAAGACACAAACTTGCATAGATCTTTAATAGGCCTATTAGTAATTTTCTTTCAATGGTGATGACATCACATTCCATTGATGCAGGATCAAAAAACGATACCCAAAAAACGCACTAGAAACTTTACCTCCCATAGTAAACTCTGGTTGGAACTGTGGCTCTGACTCATGGTGGTTTGTCTTTTTTTTTAAACATGTTAAAAAAAATGTACGAAAATGTTCAAAAGAAAACAACCTTACCGTGGTGCCTTTGCAGAAGAGCCTCAACGATCAGATTGACATGAAGGGAGACAAGCTCACCTCTATCCCCTTTCATCCGTCTCTTCAAAAAGCTGGTGGGACTTCAAAAAGCTCATCAGTCAGGACTTTAAGACTCAGTTCCCAAAGGGTTCATGAACTAATTACAATGTCAGGTACTCTACACACTGCTGCCTGAATAGGCTCTCAACAGTGGGGGATTGAAAAGCCAGTACCATGAAGCAGAAGGCTACAAGGTAGGAGCTTGTTCTACCTCCTACAGACAAAGTGAGGGGTGAGGCTGCTGAGGAGGGGTCTGCAGGAAGAGGAGCACCCCCTTGGAAACACCCTACCCAAAGCAGACACAAAGAAGAGAGTGGGTGCTGGTTCAAGCCACATGAGCCCACAATAAAGGATCCCATGTATCTGCTACTGAACAGCCACAACAGAATCTTTATACTTTTCAATAAAGGTACTTCAAAAGTGCTACTATGACGAACACCTTTGCAACCTCTTCAAAGTAAAATCATCAAATAGGAATTTTTAAAAAAATTATCTCCATTATATATTGAAATCTCAAAAGACATAAATATTCCTTTCTGAAGTATGCAATACAGTGTCACTTCCCCCATGGGGAGCACTTTCTTCGAAAACATGAAACTGTGTTAATGGTTTTCAAACTCCCCAGGTTACTCAATAACCACAAAAGTAACTGAAAGCAGTTAGGGCTTAATCAGAGTCTTGTGACCAAGCTTTACTTAAAAGGCTCAACTTGGGCAAGCCCGAGTTTCCCAGAGGAAAATGAGATGCATTTCCTGAAGCCTGTGGTCAGCCACCTGAACGAACCTGGAACCTGTCACAAACTCCTCCAAGTCTGGGTGAATGCAAACAGCCAACGAGGACTTTCCTGGTGGTTAGCCTAGGCAGACACTATCTCCCTGAGCCTCAACTTTCCCATCGGAAACTATGAGTTACATCATCCCCCCTCAGGGTTGACATGAAGGAACATGAGGTGTGAAGTTTGGGGGGGGGGTTGTTTCTTAAATTAATTCTTCAGGTAGGTTTGTGTACAGAGTAATGGGTTTCATAAGCATTTTCTTTATTTTATTTAATTTTTTTTTTAATCTCTTGAGACAGGGTCTTCCTATAGCCCCAGCTGGCCTGGAACTCACTATGTAGACCAGGCTAACCTTGAACTCACAGAGATCTGCCGGCTTCTGCCTCCTGAGTGCTGGGATTAAAGGCGTGCACCACCACTCTGAGCAATATTTTATTTATTATTTTTATTTTATGTCTTTGAGTGTATTGCCTGCATGTATGTAAGTGCATCCTTGTCATGTAATGCCCGTGGAGGTCACAAGAAGGCACTGAATCAACTGGATCTTCAGTTACAAATGGTTGTTAGCCACCATGTGGGTGCTAGGATTTGAACCCAGGTCCTCTGCAAGAGCAGCCATTGCTCTTAACTGTCGAGCAATCTCTCCAGCCCCCAACCATTTTCGTAACAAAATTAGTGTATAGATTTTAGGGAAGTTCTGGTACCCAACACATCAAAACCTCCTAACAGTCACTTACCTCCCTGACCCCTTCCACTGCCCGGCTCCCTGAACTCCGCCAAAACTGCCGTTGCCCTAGTGACCACAGAACAGTGGGCAAACTGAGAAGGTTACTTACTGTAACCACTGTGGGCTAACAGCAAGTTTATCATGGGAGCCACTACCCTAAACTTCCAGATCAGCTAGACTCACGTGGTCTAGCCCATATTCTGAGACTTTGGGCATCCCCTGTAAATACTAAAGCACCAAGGTTCCAAAGTTTACAGCACACGTATTCAACCACATACCATGCTTTTCTATCACTCAAAACGTGAACAGCCGTCTTCCAATTATTAAACTCCGTAAATCCAGAGCCTCAGTTTCTCCCCTTGCCATCTGGTAGGGGAAAGTAGAGAGGAGGAATAAGGAGGAAGAGGAGGAGGGAAAGGGAAGGAGAAGAGGGAGGGAGGGGCCTCTGCAGAAGGATCAATCAATCAGGAAGGCAGTGTTTTAACATAAACAAACCAGCCCAGGTCTACCGCTGCAATATACTTTCTGACTTCAGTACAAAAATTTTTTCTAACCATCTGGAGCTGCTCCAGGCACAGGGCCAAACTTTGTAACTCCTTTTCAAAGTAAATGACAGCTCCCTAACTGCCACGTTGCTAACACACAGCCAAAGGAGCACCTCATATCCTCCTGGGCTCCCTGAAGCTTCACAAGGGGAGTGAAAAGAGCAAGCTTCCAAATAAATCTGCACTTTCCAATATTCCAAAAGGAACTGCGACCACATCACTTCTGAGTA
>NW_008344095.1:328658-338703 GCF_000622305.1 Nannospalax galili | reverse complement strand
TGAGTGTGTGTGAGCTTACTACACTATCACAGACAGGAAGCAGGACATTCTATGAGTTTCACTGAAAAGGGCCAACTCTAACTGGACTGAAGTCTATAGAGCCATGACTGCTAAGGACACAATACAGAAGACCAGCCAAAATGTTATGTCTGTTCCCTGTAGGAACAGTCATGTGGGTATTCAGCAACAGGGATGAACGTTAGGTCAATGGTGATCTGCGAATTGGTGGGAACCCCTTTTAAAACACTATGACCAGTCAACATTCCTTTCTGCATCAATATACCTAATAGACAGCCACCATGTCCCAGGTACAATGGCAAAGTGAACAGAATCACAGCGCTTCTGATCTCGGCCCCAAACATAGATCTGTGAAGTCCAACCCATTTCAAGTACTATGCCACTGACAGAAAAGCCACCTGAAGGCCCACAAGTTTAAGTCTGAGAATCTGAGCTGGGGAGATGCTCCATGGATAAGAGCACCAGCTGCTTTCGCAGAGGACCATGTTTGGTTCCCAGCACCCACAGGGTGAATAACTACCCTGTAACTGCAGTTCCAAGGAACCCAATACCCTCTTCTGACTTCCTCAGAGACTGCACGCACATTGTACACTCACATACATGCACGCCAGACACATACACACAAAGTAAAATTAAAAATAAAGCCAGTATAGTGATGTGCACCTTTAACTCCAACACTGTTGGAGGGGTTCAGGGTGTGAGTGTGTGTACAGATCACTGAAGTTCATTAGCCACCAGCCTAGACAACTATATGAGCATCAGACTGAGGGAGAGACTCTGCCTCAAAATATAAAAGGTGGAAAAGCTATGGAGGAAAGACCCCCAAAGTCTAACCTTGGCCTCCATATGCACACACATGCACACAAACACACGCACATACACCTGCACTAACAAGTACATACACATACACCATATATACACAAAACATCGCACACATATAAAAAAAATTTTTAATAAATTTTATACCCTTCCCCCAAAGCATACTAAGAGAAGATCTCCCAGCCAGCAGTGGCCACAGACTTCCTGAAAACTTATTTCTTTGTTGGCCGCTAGATGTCTTATGCCAATTCCGGCCGCAGCCCTCATGATCTACCCTGGGAAAAGGAAAGGGACCCGTAACTTATTTTGAAGTCACATAGAATTCAGAGCTGTGGCAGAGAAAAGGGCAGAAATCTCAAGGCAGGGCCTCCCATGCACAAAAGGAGGGATGCTGATAGAATCACATAATCCAGAAATCTGGTATCAGGTGTTCAAGTAGACATTCTAAGGCAGGCTGAGCACAGTGGCACACCCCTTTAATCCAAGCACTTGGGAGGCAGAGGCAGGCGGATCTCTGTGAGTTCAAAGCCAGCCTGGTTTATATACCAAGTTCCAGGCTAGCTAGGGGCTACAAGGCGATCCTGTCTCAAAGAGACAGAAAATTTTTAAGAATTAAAAAAAAAGCTGGACATGGTGGCACACACCTTTAATCCCAGCACTCAGGAGGCAGAGGCAGGCAGATCTCTGTGAGTTCAAGGCCAGCCTGGTCTACATAGTGAGTTACAGGACAGCTGGGGCTACAGGGAGACCCTGTCTCAAAAAAGCCAAAATAAATTAAATTAAATTAAAATTTAAAAAAAAAAAAAAGAAAGAAAGAAATTCTAAGGCAGACCTCACCAAAGAAAACAGCCGGAGTAGACCAGCTGGCTAGAGGGTGGACATCCGCAATGGGAAGCAGTTGGGCAGGGTAACATAAGCAAAGGCAGGGCTCCAAGATGGCTCAGCAGGTAAAGTGGATGCCACAGAAGCTTGAAGGCCTGGGTTCAATCCCAGGAACCCACAATGAAAGGACAGACTCCTGAAAGTTGTCCTCTGACCTCCACAAGCACACTGTGTCCACACACACACACATACACACACACACACACACGTACCAATTTTTGGAATATTTTATTATTTTTATTTTATGTACATGCGTGTATTGCCTACATGTAGGTAAGTGTACCCGTGTCATGCAATGCCCATGGAGGACAGAAGAGACTGTCAAATCCCCTGGAACTGGAGTTACAGAGAGTTGTTAACTGCCATGTGGGTGCTGGGATTCGAACCCAGGTCTACTGTAAGAAGTGTTCTTAAGTGTTGAACCATCTCTCCAGCCCCAATAATAAGTAAACGTTTTAAAAAGCAAGGGTGTGAGGTAATGACAAAAATGGGAAGACTACAAATGTTCTATTATTTTAAGGAACAACAGGACAATTGAAGAAAAATGGGAAAATATACAAAAAGCAAAACTTCCTTCAAAAGTATACATGAAAAAGTATAGTACTGTAGTTCATCACTTCAGGTAGAGGCAGGATGACCAGGAATTCAAGGCCAGCCTAAGCTACAAAGCTGAGTTTGAGGCCAGCCTGAGCTAAATGAAGCACTATCTCAAACAAAGACTTAAAAGTTGAAAAAGTACATTAAAATATTACCTATAAAATCAGCTCTACCAAATCACAACTGTCACACTTAAAGACTCCTCAGGAAAAAAAGAAAACACCACTTTCAAGGAGAAAAGTAGCTGAGGACTGGGGTGTTGGACAAAGGTCAGGCATGGGTAGGAAGACAGGAAGCAATCTGCAAGGGACTTAGCTTGCAAACAGTCTTCAAGTCCCTGAGGATGGACGGACTGGGGACTGATGGCTTCACGGCCAGGCTGGCAAGCACCAGCGCCAGGCCATATTCACTAGGAGCCTAGGAAAACCATTAGGAAGGCAAGGGGAAGACGCATCACAAAGCTGTCACGCAATCGCTTTTCCCAGTATCCCTGCACAGGCAGCTGGACTGATAAAGTCACATTTTTAACAACTGTCTGGGATGTCTCCCCACCTCCAACCTGGATCACACTTCCTGTGTTCATTTGTGGAACTGAAAGCCTAACATAACATTGAAGGATCAGAGATCCTTTTGGTTCCCTGCCCTGACTTCGTTAAGATTGTGTAACTTGTACAAACACAACCATTTCCTGTCCACTGAACAAAGCAATTAATGGAGAGGGTACAGTCTGTGAGGCGATTTAATGGAAGAAATCGGTCTATCTGTATCTTGCTGCAAAAAGAAACAGAAGAGACAGGAAAATACAGGCCACCGTATTTTTGCTGAACAGCAGTCATGGATTCTTTATGCTGCCTTCCCACTCATTGTAAATCACAAAGTCAAAAGATACCGCTTCAAAATAGCTCTAAAACACTAAGCATCTAAATTCTTAAAAACTAATAGACAGGGCCAGCGAGACGGCTCAGAGGGTAAAACGCTTGCTGTGCAAACCTCACAGCATGAGTTCCATCCCCAGAACCACATTGAGAAGGAGAACCAACTTTCAAAAGCTGTCTTCTAACTTCCACATGAGCACCACAGTGCACGTATGACCACACTCACACACACAGTAATAATAAATAAAAATGTCAAAGTAACATACAAACGAGGCCATTTTGGAAGGAAAGAATGAAACTGATACAACTATGAGGCTGGGTACAGCTGGTAGAGTGCTCCCCTAGCACACCCTGGGTATAGTGCTCCCCTAGTACACCCTGGGTACAATGCTCCCCTAGCAGGCAAGACGCCCTGAGTACAATGCTCCCCTAGGAGGCATGGCGTCCTAGGTACAGAGCTCCCCTAGCACACCCTGGGTACAGTGCTCCCCTAGCAGGCATGGCGTCCTAGGTACAGAGCTCCCCTAGCACACCCTGGGTACAGTGCTCCCCTAGCAGGCATGGCGTCCTGGGTACAGTGCTCCCCTAGCAGGCATGACGTCCTGGGTACCGTCCTCCCCTAGCAGGCATGACACCCTGGGTACAGTGCTCCCCTAGCAGGCATGGCATCCTGGGTACAGTCCTCCCCTAGCAGGCATGGCGTCCTGGGTACAGTGCTCCCCTAGCAGGCATGACCTCCTGGGTACAGTCCTCCCCTAGCAGGCATGACACCCTGGGTACAGTGCTTCCCTAGCAGGCATGGCATCCTGGGTACAGTCCTCCCCTAGCAGGCATGACACCCTGGGTATAGTGCTCCCCTAGTAGGCATGGTGTCCTGGGTACAATGCTCCCCTAGCAGGCATGACGTTCTGGGTACAGTGCTCCCCTAGCAGGCATGACGCCCTGGGTTCCATTCCAGCACCCCATATACTGGGCTTGGCAGAACATGCCTGTCCTCCTAGTACTTGGGAAGTAGAGGCAGGAGGATCAGAAGTTCAAGGCCATTCTCTCTGCTATAAAGTGAGTTCAAGGCCAGCCTGGGCTACATTAAGACCCTGTTTCAAAAAACTAACAGAGTTGGGGCATGGTGGCACAAGCCTTTAGTCCCAGCACTCAAGAAACAGAGGCAGGTGGATCTCTGTGAATTCAAGGTCAGCCTGGTCTACATAGTGAGTTCCAGGCCAGCTGGGGCTACAGGAAGACCCTGTCTGAAAAAGACAAAAAACAAAACAACAAAAAAAAAACTAACAGAACCAAAAACCTCATAAAACAGCCTTCTGAGTTCAGCCTCTACATAGTATAAATCCCAGTCCTACAAGGAAAGCACCAAAGAAGGACGAACTGAGAAAGAGGAAGGAGACAACCTGGCCTCCAAGGCCCTCATTTCCCTCAGGCCAATCGAGCAAGACCTGTTGAGTAACCATGGTGGAATGGGCTTCTGTTATCTCAACTGTTATCTGTTATCTGCACATAGATTCAGGGATCTTTCAGTTGAAAATTTCATACAGTTCCAAAAAACAGAATTAGAATATAGCTTTCAAATTAAAATCTAACATAGTGTTCTCCTGGTTCAAGCACATGGCATCTCTGTCAAAACAACAGATGTCTTACTCCATCATTAAGTCATTCATTCAATACACACTAATTGAGCACTCACTGTTTGCCAGACACTATATTTAAGAGAACAAGAAACACATGGTACTTGCCTTCTATTTAGCGGGAAACTGACAGGAAGGGGAATCGGAAGTCTGTTGGGTTCCTCACCACTTCCATACACTCACTCACGTACTATTCCTGACTGAACTGAAACACTCTAGACTTTGGTACTGGTTCACGGAGCTCATCAGTTCCTGTCATCCTCCTCTTCCAAAGGGCAGAAGAGAAGCATGGCTTGGCCATACTCGAAGGTGTTCTCCCCACCACAAATAATTAGCCTTATGAGCTGGGAGCTCAGGAAGAAAGCACCTTGAGTTCAGAAGCATCCAGCATCCACTTTACAGGGGAGGAGTTGGGGTGAGACCACACATAAAAGGCTTCACTCTGCCCACCACACACCACTACAAACACATACCCAGGCAATGGGGCTGACAATCAAAAGTCAAATCTCGAGTTTAAAACTAAAATCTCTATATGGGGGCTGGAGATATGTCTCAGTGGTTAAGAGCATATACCGTTCTTGCAAAAGACTTGAGTTTGGGTGGCACATGACCATCTGTAACTCAAGCACTAGGTGATCTGATGCCCTTTTCTGGCCTCCATGGGCATCTGACACACATGGTGGACAACACACACACACACACACACACACACACACACACACACACAAAGATAAACCTTTTTTAAGTCCCCATCTGTCATTATTGTACCTTTTGGGGAATCTGCAACAAGACTGAGTCATAAACTTTCTAAAAACTAACATCAGAGGATCAGTGACTGGCCTCTGTCCACTAAAAGTACCTCCCCTCACAACGTAACAATTTTACAGAAAACAGGTGTTCAGTGAGAGCTCAGTTAGGACCAAAGACCTCTCACCTCCTCCTACAGGAAATGACTTCCTGGCTAATTCTTACTTGTTAAATAAAAATATGAATTCCCTAAAGCTAAAGGTCATAGAATGACTAACTGGTTTGGGACAAATTTCTAAATGAAGGTTCTTACTAGTCAAATACTTCAAAAGGACAGAAATATTTGCCTAAAAACTTTAATTGGCTGGAGAACAGATACACATCCTTACACGCAATCATCCGGGTAAGCATCCTGGAAAAAAACTTTATGCTAAAGGTTAAGTAAGTTTATACGGGTTATCAGGTAAAATATTTTCAGTGATTACTTTTCCATGGCAAAATGAATTGCATTATTGACTAAGAAAAATAAACAATCACACGCCCAGCTTCTATCTATGCCCTAATTTTTTGCCAAACTGAAATGCACTAGCTACATTTCAAATAAACAGATCAGTCTGCCCCAGTTCAGCTAGTTCACAGTCCATACAACCATTTTTAAACCTAAATTCTCAGTCAAAACAAAATTTTCAGATCAAAAATGTTATTCCAAAATAGTCTTTGAATATCAAGAGAAGCTGTTTAAAGCCTTTCAACTCTCATTATCTATAAGCTTCAAAGTTCCCATATCATGGAGCCTAATTAGTGTCAGGAATCCCAAGAGCTGATCTCAGAGACACCCAGCAAATAGTTGTGGATCCTGGGAGCCCAACTATAGAAAAAGCCACAAAGAAAGTCGTCTTTTTATAAAAGGAATCAAATTCGGAAAAGGTTAAAAGGATTTCCCCACAATATCCACTATGTCAGGTGCTGTCATCAAAAGATACTACACAGAGGTTGGAGAGATGATTCAGCAGTTAAGAGCACTTGCTGCTCTTAAAGAAGAACCAAGTTTGGTTCCCAACACCAACATCTGGTGGCTCACAACCACCTGTATCTTCAGCTCCAGGGGATCCAACACCTTCTTCTGGCCCCCACAGGCATTGCACTTACGTGCACTTTCCCACCAACAAACACACACATATACACATAATTAAAAAATAAATTTTAGTCGGGTGTGGTGGAGCACGCCTTTTATACCAGCACTTGGGAGGCAGAGGCAGGTGGATCTCTGTGAGTTCAAGGCCAACTTGGTCTACATAGCAAGTTCCAGGCCAGCTGGGACTACAGGGAGACCTTATCTCAAAAAGACCAAAAAAAAAACAAAATTTTTTTTAATTGTATTTATTTTTATTTTACGTGTATGAATTTTATGCCAGCATGTGTGTATGTGCACCCATGTCATAGAGAACCCACGGAGGACAGAAGAAGGCCTCGGATCCCCGGAACTGGAGTTACAGTTGGTTGTTAGCCACCATGTGGATGCTGAGTTTCAAACCCCAGTCTTTTGCAAGAACAGCCAGTGCTCTTAACCACTGAGTCTCCAGCCCACCCCCCAAAAATTTTAAAATAAGATGCTTTACAAAACAATACACACAAAAGTTGTGATGCTAATCGGTATCTTTGTGTTTTGATTTCCTGTAAGCACTTGCAGTAATTAAGGAGGAGAATAAAAATTGTAGAAAATGTTGGCATGCCTATTTCCATGACAACTGGAAGTAAGATGTCAAAGGCAAAAGGGCCAACAATGTGGGCAGCCTTCTAACAACTTAAGACAAAGAGAAAAGAAAATACTCATGAAATCTTTCTGGTCTTCCTATGGACATACTGGAAGGTTCTAGACTTTTCAATATACCATTTCAGGAAGCAAAGGAAAGTTCTATGTGTATGTATAGTCAACACAAAATGAATACAGAGCCTGAGTTACAGTGCTAACATGAGAGACTTTCTTTGGTGAGAGACTATGCACTGTAGAGTCATTGAGATGGGAATATTTATTCTCCCTCTGTTGACACACAGACTAAAGCCTCTGCTGCTCCTAGCTAGCATGGGTTACTCTTAGACTTCAGCTCTTCCTCTCATGATGTATTTTCAGGAACATCTGATAGATGCACAGTGTCTTCAAATGAATTACATATCAACTAAGGAGCTGTAATAGAAGATCCCAGTAAATCAAAGGACCTAGCAAAATAGCAATAAAGATATAAGAATGAAATCAGCCTATAACAACAAAACACTGTGATCTACTTCTTAAACACAGCGCATAAAATTAGTGCTGGAATCCAAGTCAGCCAGAAGGCTGGGAACTGTAAGCCGCATCACTATGATACATGGGACAGGATCACATGTTTTTTTCTCTTTAACAATATTAATTTTTTTTTGTTATGGAAACCACAAAATAACTGTCTGCTCTAATGAATATACAGAATCTCTCCATTATAAATGCTCTGTGTGTGTGTGTGTGTGTATGTGTGTGTGTGTGTGTAAAAGAGTCCCACGTAACCCAGGCTGGTGTCAAACTCAATCTGCAGCCTGAGCATAGCCTTGAACTCATCATCCTCTGCCTCCACCTCTTGAATGCTGGGATTATGGATCTGTCCCACCATGTTAGGTTTATGTGGTACTGAGGATCCAACCCAGGGATTCCCGTAAGCACTCTACCAAGTGAGCCACATCCAGTCCCTGAATGTTGCTTTTGAATCTGCAAAGAGATCTGAGAGAAAGCCACCACAAAGCCTTCCTTCAAACAGATTTCCAACCACTTGAGCAATGTGGAGCAACAGGGTAATTTGCAAACATGGTAAAAAGGCCATAATTGGGTCAGTTCTGACATTCACTAGGAAGGCTGTCTATCTACTCACACACAAACCTGTTCAAGATTTCCATGTGGGGAAGGGCCAAATGCCCTGAAAATGAAGGGAAAATTATTCCACTTTTTAAAAATGACGCTGTTCTCACTCCACACCCACAGTCACTCTCTGTGCTGCGCTGTTTGATTTTTTTTTTTTTTCTCCTTGCAAGTCAGAAAATTAAATTTTCTTCATTTCCAGCCAGGGGCCACTCAAACAAATCTAATGGGTGTAGACAGCACTTCCTGCCTACTGTAAGAAAATAATGGGATTGCCATTATTAACATGGCCCCAGGCTTGCACCGAGGTGGGGTTCTGGAGAAACTGACCTTTCATTTTCATCAGTTAGCCTGCATGGACTGCCAGGCTTTAAAAAGAAAAAAAGGGGATGTTATTCTTTCCCCAGCATGAAGGTCTAACCTTGGCGTATTCACTCTCCTGGAGCAAGCCAGGCTCCAGCCCCTAACAGCTTTCCATTGAACTGTGTTTTTGTCTACAGAAGAACCCTCCAGTAAACAGCCAGCTGCGACTAAGTTCTGTTTTCATCTTTTACTTTTTTGGAGCTAAGTTTCTAATTTACAAGAATTCAGTGAGGGTTCAGCACTTCCAAACCAGAGAGAGCAATTCTATTCACTGGCACGTCCTCTGACATTTACCTGTATTTACTTATTTGTGTATGTGTGTGCGTGTGTGTGTGCGTGTGCGTGTGTATGTGTGTCCGCGCGCGCGCGCGCGCGTGCGTGTGTGCATGTGTCTGACATTTACCTGTATTTACTTATTTGTGTATGTGTGTGCGTGTGTGTGCGTGTGTGCGTGCGTGCGTGTGTGCATGTGTGTGCGCGTGCGTGCGTGCGTGCGTGCGTGCGTGTGTGTGTGTGTGTGTGTGTGTGTGTGAGAGAGAGAGAGATGGGGGAAGGGCATGTGGAGATCAGAGGACAACCTGGCGGAGTCAGTTCTCTCCCACCTTTACCTGGGTTTCAGGAATCAAACTCAGGTCACCAGGCTTGTGCCACAAGCACTTATCCCACTGATCCATCTTGTTGGTCCCCTGTGTCATTTCAAAGAAATAAACATCCATATATGCAAAGGCAGCCAAGTTGAGAGATGCTTCGCCACCACTCACTGTCTATCTCCTGCCGCAGTGTCCTGCTGCCACTAGAGGGGGGAGAAAGGCATCTGAGGTGGAGACCCAGAGATGAAAGGCAGGTCCTTGGGAGCTCCATGGTTTTAGCAGCTCATGTCAAGACCTGGTCTGTCTTAGAAACAGTTAGACTGGCAACCACAAAAAGGGAGAAAGGATGTGGGGAGGAACTCGCCCTTCCTACCGACTTCCTTTGATCCTAGACTGAGGAGAGGAGGGAGCAGGATGACAGTGGATCTATTTAGAAAGGGACAACCTCTCTCACAGAGGTAGGAAGAAGAAAAACACTAGCCTTACTGAGTGATGCTGGTCCTTCAGAAATGCCCTACAAGGCCTCTACACGTGTCCTACCTCGTTCTGTGATACCACCTCACCAACATCAACAGTGCGTCAATGAAAGCAAGGTCACGAGTCGACATTAGAGAGTCAACATCAAGCCAATGC
>NW_008344095.1:314902-328640 GCF_000622305.1 Nannospalax galili | reverse complement strand
GGGTGGGGGGTTCACTCAGACATTTAAAAGAGCTGAAATTGTTTAAGTAATCATCATCCCATTATGAAATGCATCTACACAGTCTCAGAGCAATAAAATAATTCATAAAATAGCAAGCTGCTGAGCATCCACCTGCTAAGCTAAAGTCCTAGCGATCCTTCCGACAGACAAGACTGGGCAACTGAGCCAGCCAGTTGGGAACTTGACAAAGAGACTCAAACCCAGACCTTCCAAAGTGCTCAGGCTCAAAGCGGTTTAAGTAAAGGATTTCTCTTCTTACTAAAATAGTAAATTCAAGCTAAGAGACTAGTTTCACATGTTCCCCAAATATGAAACACACACACACACACACACACACACATATATAGACATATATATGTATGTATGTATACGTGTGTGTGATAACCTGCTTTTATTTATGCACATGGGCTAAAGAATCCCAAAGAAATGAATGAATGGCTTCCCCCAAAAAAATGTCTCCTTTAAATCTAACACATCCTACTACTAAAGTTTCTAGAAAACAGTTCTGTAATTTTTTCATGAAAAATGTTACAAAAGGTATATCATGGCTAGAAATGAAAATTATTGAAGATATACAAATACATCAATGTGTGTTAAGAAAGGGACATGGGGAGGGAGAGAGGGACAGAGAGAGGGAGGGAAAGGGAAGAGGGAAAGGGAGGGAAAGAAAAGGTTTCCAGGGGCTGGAGAGAGAGCTCGGTGGTTAAGAACATGGGTTGCTCTTACAGAGGAAATGGATTCAGTTCCCAGCACCCACATGGTGGTTAACAACCATCTATAACTTCAGTTCTAGGGGAATCTGACACCCTCTTCTGACCTCTGCAGGCATTGCACAACATGGGTGCACTTACATACAGGCATACACTCATACACATAAAATAAAAATAATAAATAATTCTTAAAAAAAAAAAAAAAAGAAAAGGTTCCCATTAATCTGCCAAGCAGACCATCTGGCAGCAGTGTAGAACTGTCCCTCTACTGAACTGGTGGATGACGCAGGGGAAAGGACAATTCAGAAAACTTGTCATCCCACATGAAATGCAACAGGAACAAACTCACTCACCTTGGTACATCCTTCCTAAGCACCTGCAGGCCCATGCCCACTATCTTAGCTCCTCAAAAAAGCAACGAACTTCCTAAGCAGCAAGTCAAATGGCGAACACTTGGAACCCAGAATTATAATAATGGAGATGAAGCTAGAAGCATCTGGGAGCCACTGGTCAGAGCCTCTATTCTTTCTCCGCTTAACCACCTGCAGTGTGCTCATAGATCTAAATAAGCTCTTAAGGGGCCTGGAGAGATGGTTCAGCAGTTAAGAGCACTGGCTGCTCTTGCAGAGGACCCAGGTTCAATTCCCAGCACCCACATGGTGGCTAACAACCGTTCATAACTCCAGTTCCAGGGAATCCAATGCTTTCTTCTGACCTCTGCAGGCATTGTATGACATAGGCACACTTACATACATGAAGGTATACACTCCCACACATAATAAAAATAATAAAATAGTTCTAAATAAGCTCTTAAGAACTAAGTTAAAAGAACTGGAAGGTAAAAAATAGGAAGTGACATTGTTTCTGTGTTTACAATGAACCTAATGATCAAATGATAAAAGCTAAAAAGCTATATTCTAAAATTTCTCAGATTAAGATTGGGCATAGAGGTGCATGCCTTTAATCCCAGCACTCAGGAGGCAGAGGCAGGTGGCTCTCTGTGAGCTCAAGGCCAGCCGGCTCTACATAGTGAATTCCAGGTCAGCTGGGCCTACAGGGAGACCCTGTCTCAAAAAGACCCCCCTCAAAAAAAATGATTTCTCAGATTGCACAGATATCTTTAACATCAAAGACACAAGACAGTAGCACACAGCAGGTTAAAATGACGTCCAAAAATCAAATAAATCTGTAATTGTGTCTCTTCAATAATGATGAAATGTATGGTAATTTAAAATACTGCTAAACAAAGCCTGAAATAAAATATAAAAGTATCAAAAATTCTTAATCCATTTCTTCCCATTTTTTCTTCCCATTTCTCTCCCCACACCACTGACGCCTCATTTAAAAAAAAAAAAAAAAAAAAAAAAAGAGCATTTCTAAGAATGAATTTACTTCCTCTCTAAGAGACTTGAACCTTCTGATTTTATAAGAATTTCCTCAAAATGAGTGCAGCAGCAGCCAGCCTGATCTACACAGCAAGTCCTAAGCCATCTAGGGCTACATAGCCAGCTTTGAAACACAATGATAATTTTTGTTTGGTGACCCCTATCCCAAATTAATTAAATCTCCACTTTTAGATGATGGTGGTAAAGTAGTTAAGAAGAAACTCCCAGTCATTAAAATATAAACAAATGGAACCAGGGAGATGGCTCAGCGGGTGAGAATGCTTTCTGCTCAAGTATGAGAAGTTGAGCTCAAATCCTTAGCACCCATGTGAAAAGCCAGAAGGGGCTGCATGTGCCCATAACCCCAGCACAGTGGGAGGTGGAGACCAGTGGATTGCTAGATCTTTCTGGCTGCCAGCCTAGCTCCAGATTCAGTGGGAGGCCCTGTGTCAAGGGAATCAGGCAGAGTAGACCACCAACATCCTCCTCTGGCCTCCACACCTACACACACGTGTGCATATAACATGCACACACACAAAGGACACACTCAAATCCTGAGGTTAAAATATACTCCTTTTCAACAGATGCCATTATCTTTATATTATGACTACCACCAGCAGCAGCCCGCAGCAGCTGGAATGAGGCCCCTCTGGAGGGGGATCACAGGCAACCTAGCTTCAAGGATCACTTCTCCAGGGTGCTGCCCGTGCGTGTATGAAAGCACACACAGCCCGTCTCCCAGGCAAGAGGAAGAAGATGGTTTTAACCATCCTTATCAGTCCATGCAAACACAACCTCCAGAGGCACCTGCATCCTTCTGGACCCCCATCCCAGCTCCGTGAGGCAGCAGGAAAATGCCCTTTGGTGGTGCAGTTTGGGGGCAGCAGCTCCACTGGCTCTTTGTCCGCACCATGCCACACAATCTTTGCAGGACACAAACCAGTCAGGTCTCACTTCAGAGCCCTGTCCTTAACTCACCTTCAGTGAACTCACTTTCTAAAGATGGAGTAGAAAGCTAAATGACTTCTAACAAAGGAAGCATTTAGGGCTGCCAGCTCACCAGGTTTAGCTTGGGCTGTCCGGGAAGGCACAGGCTCTAGGCTCCTAAAATCCTGAGGTCACCTTTAATTAACTGCAGGAGGCTCTCTCCAGCTCCGAGCAGCT
Organism: Nannospalax galili; assembly: GCF_000622305.1. Taxonomy (NCBI): domain Eukaryota; kingdom Metazoa; phylum Chordata; class Mammalia; order Rodentia; family Spalacidae; genus Nannospalax; species Nannospalax galili. The sequence continues at coordinate 325,360 of NW_008344095.1, read as the reverse complement.
CTGTGTATCCCAGCCCTGTGGCTGCCTTTGGTACAACCTATACCACCACACACTGTTCACCGTGGAAACAGAAAAGGTCAGTATTTGGAATGTGATTTGCTTTTCCAGGTGCAAATTAGGGGTACAGAGTCTTATACCACATAAATTAATGAAATCAAAGGCACTGAAGATGGACCGTGTACTACAGAGTGAAAAGATTCTCTGTAACCTTAGGATGAACATGTCTGTAGTGAAACCTCACCACCTCTGTAAGCAGTGCCTTCACATTTTCCCCATTCACCATATTAAGTTTCTTATAGATTACCTTCTATGAAGTAGGCTTGTGTTCTCTGTTTTCCCTCATTCTAAGCTTAAATGGCTATTACAGAAAACAATCCAGGAAAAATTTCCCTCCTGGGAGAGCTCTAGAATATTATTATTCTATCAAAAAATAAATTTTAGGTTTCTGGGCAATAGACAAGCTATGCACATGGGAGGTGTTCAACTTGTACTTGGCTTTAACACTCAGCTACCTGGGACCACAGACACATTTGTCCCAGGCCTGGAGAAGCAAATAAGTGATTAATGTGGGGCCGGGCATGAAGGCACGTGCCCGTAGTCCAGCATTCCAGAGGCTGAAGCAGGAGGATTATGAGCTTGAAACCATGCAGCCTGGGCAAATTCATATATGATTATGATCTATCTATCTATTTATCTATCTATAGGTAGGCAGACAGTTATTATAATTTCTAAACTGTTCAATAACAAGCAAAACATATATAATCAAAAGGCATACTTTTAGGTAATAGATATTTTCTAAATCTGTTAGTAATCTAATAGGGGAAAAAATCCACAAAATTCTCAGGAGAACTTTTATTTCTTTAAAATAGCAAGAGATGAAAAGCCAGGATTGCACAAAAGAGGACCATACTTTTAATTTGTTAAAGTATCTATTACTATGGGGGGGTCAATTAAACTATGGAAACTCAAAAATGTCTATAATTAAGAGATTAACTCCACAGAAGAATACCGACAGAGTGCCTGAAGAGAGGCAGTCGGTTCAAACTCAACCTGGGAATCCAGTCATCGACACACAGACCCTCACATTAGGCTAGGGGTGCAGCTCACTGGTAAAGTGCTTGTGTAGCAGACAGGAAAGGGGAGGGATGGAGAGAGGGGAGATTCTACAAACCCAAGTTAAATCAGTAGTTTCCACCATAGTCCAGAGAGACAAGGAAATGATCCAACAAGCTTGAAAAGGACATTACTTTCCCCTAGATAGGGTGAAATCAAGAGAGCATTCTGGAAACACAATGTGATCGCTCTTCACACTGTTCCTTGATTTAAGGAGATCGTGACTCTAGTGCATCTCTTCTCTGTTGGGAATCAGCCTTCCTCCCAGGAATGAGGTCACAAAAGACAACCAGCCATGGTATAAATGCTCACATAGTAGCGTTTTGCCAAGCCATTTACAAAGATAGAAACATTTATATACTGTATACATAGGGCATATGATATACAGACAGTTATATTTAAAATAAAACATACCCACTTAGAGAATACACACATACCACTGTCACACCCTTGCAAGCTCAGGAATACATAGAAAATACCTTGTGCAGCAGGGAGCAGGATATGGTTTTCCCTGTAGCTAATTTGTATATGAATGTGAATCTTTCCACTGGCATTTTTATCTAACAGTTGCAGTGTCTCAAAGGTCTGCTTTGCCCATGATGCTGAAGTTTCATATCCTATCACTTAAGTAACAGTCTTGCCCCATCTTTTGATGAGTGAAGCAATATGAAATAGCACAAAAGTGGTGACTGGATGCCAGGGACAAGTTCAGATGCAACAAGGAGAATCTTACAGGCTCCTGGTCACAATCCCCTGCCACTGAGGTTGAACAGTCTAAGGAACTGAAATCTTTAGCACTTGACACATTTCCAACATGAATACAAACTCAATGACTTAGATCACTGTCTTAGATGGAAATAGCAAAGTGTTCCTAAAAAGTGGGAGAACGTGACCAGACCAACTATACCTTTAGTTCCTGACTTCTCCACAGCTTGACAAGCTTGTCAGGAGAACTTATCTCCGTATCCCCATGTGACCATGTATATGAACAAGCCACCTGATTCATCTAAGCACTAACATGTCCTTGTCACCTCCAGAGATCTACAGTTTCTACACTGCTACCTCTTAACTTCAAACCAGTTAAAATTAAGAAAACTCATCTACAGCAAATAGAAGAAAGTAGGGAGGGACTGGGAATGTAGCTCAGTCGGTATCACACTTGCCTAGCATGTGTGAGGCCCTAGATTTGATAGGCATACACTAGGCATGATGAGGCACACCTACAATCCCAGCACTCAATCTTAACACCTGGGAGGTGGAGGCAGGAGAAACAGAAGTTCAAGGTACATAGGTGAGTTGGAGGCTAGCCTGGACTAAAGGAGACCCTGTCTCAAAGGAAAAAGGAAAAGAAAAGGGCAGTAACAACAGCATCAAAGCCTTAAGGGGCTGGCAAGATGACTCAGTCAGTAAAGGTGACTGCCGCACAAGCCTGGTGACCTGAATTTGATCCCTAGAACCCACGAAAAGGTGGAAAGAGAGAGCTAACTCCACAAATTTGTTCTCTGGTCTCCATACATACACCAAGGACACCATCTGTACACGCACACAAATCCTTTGTACAGCCTTTAATTCTCCTCTTACCAATCTGCCATCAAACTTACAGATGAGGAGGGAAACTAACCAAGAACAAAACAGAACTTTGAAACAAACAAGCAGGCAAAGTTCTATTCCACGGGGGCAGCGGAGAAGGTGTTGGGGGCTTTGCTGATGCGCTCTGTGTGCAAATAATGCTGCCCAGGCGTGGTCGTACATGCCTTTAATCCCAGCACTCCAGAGGCAGTGGCAGGTGGATCTCTGTGAGTTCAAGGTCAGCCTGATCTACATAGTGAGTTCCAGGTCAGCTGGGGGGGGGGGTGCCCTACAGGGGGACCTTGTCTCAAAAAGACCAAAAAAAAAAAATAATAATAATAATAATAATAATAATAATGATGATGCAGCCTTGACTGCTGCTAGTGTCCTGTTCCAAGTTCACATGAGGGCATGGGGAAAATCATCTATTTCATGGCACCCACAATTAGCACCCACTTTCTTCTGCTTCTCCATGGAACACCAGGAATACAACTATCCTCAACCCGCACCATAATCTACTTTAAGGGTACTGGCTTTCCCAATGTGCTAAAATGGTCTAATTAGATAACTATTTCTCTGGTGAACTATTTAAACTTTGGATATTTGTAGTAAAATCTTTTTTGCGTTATTTATTTAATTATGCATATGTACATGTGTATGTGTGTGTGCATGCACGCGTGCGCATGTGTGTGCATGTGGTGGGGTGATGCTGTTGAGCAAAAGGCAAGGTTAGTTGAGGTTCTACGGTCAGTGTTTAAAGTGCCTTTTGTCAAAAGGTTGTATTTGAGCTGAAAGTGTACTTTTCATACCTTATGGACAGAGAAGGTATTTTGTGACATCTAGATTATGTTCTTAGCTAATGGAATGTTCTTCTTGTCCTTTTTAAATTTTCCCTTTAGTAAAGGCAAGGCCTTTTTGCCCACATGTAGAAGTATTTTGCTCATATTTTTGGAATGTATACAGAATGGATTCCTGTAGCAGGATCCTGGTTACTACACTTCCTCACTTCCTTCCCAGGTTTGAAAATAAAACTGGGTGCAGTGTCTTTAGGACATTTAAAACTAAATTTAGGGACCTGCAAGATGGCTTAGTCCAGTAAGGTCCTTGCTGTGTACACATGAGGACTAGAGTTCAGATCCCTAGAACCCATGTGAAAAGCTGAGTGGTGTGATATACTGGTAACTCCTGAGCTGGGGCATAGCCCCAGGAGTCCAGCGGCTCCCTCGTCAGCCAGTCTAGCTGAATCTGTGAGCTCCAGGTTCACCGAGAGATCCTGTCTCAAAAAATAAGGTGGAGAATGATTGAGGAAAACCCTTGATGTTGACCACTGACCGTCACATACACAATGTGAGGAAAACCCTTGATGTTGACCACTGACCGTCACATACACAATACACACACACACACACACACACACACACACACACACACACACACAAACAAGTACACACACATGCATACTCAAACACAGTTACGCACCAGGAAACAAAATGATTTAATTTATTTATTAGAGACTTAAATTCTCCATAGTTTGTGAGAGGGATCTCAATTAGAAGGAACTTTATTGTTCCGAATGTAATTAATTAGAAATTTGAAACTATCCAGGCAAAGCTAAGATGAAGTTTGGCTTCCTATTCTGTATGAAAGAGGCTGGCAAGATGGCTCAGGTGGCGAGGCTCTTGTCTGGGGATCTGAGTTTGAACTCCAGGACCCACACACTGGAAGGAGGGAACCAACTCCTGAAAGTTGTCTCTGACTTCTACATGCAAGGTGACACAGGCAAGCCTCCTCCCCCTCCCCCCACACAGCTATTTAAAATAGGGAGGTTTAACAATACTGCAGAAAAACGTTAGGAGTGCATGCCTTAACTGACAGGACTCCCAAGGACAGCAGAACTTACAGGGTGCAAAACTCACATATCAACTACAGGCAAAGAAAGAAAGAGACTCCAAGATTAACCCACTTTCACAGTGAGAAATACCCCCACTGGCAGATGGCCACACTGTTCCTTACAGGATAAGAGACAGTTTTAAAAGCCCTTGCTCTCTAGTCCCCACAGATATTTTGCTCTCCAAGGACTGATTCTTGAGACTAAATCTATACCATAAACAACTGTCCCCCAGTGAGCCATGACTGGCCTTAGCTCTACCTTGCAAAGGGCTCAGGTGCCCCCAAGTCACCCTCCCATGAGGGCCTATGCTTGATCTTGACAGTTCCGGTCTACCCACCAGGATCCAAGAAGAGGTATTCCACCTCTTCAAAACACACCACACCATCTGCATGAGGCATAAAAATAAGCATGTGTTCTCAACAGCCCAGAACTAAAGTTTACCTGGAAATAGCAGTCCTACCAGGAAACACTCTCCTGTTGTAACACAATGACCTCATCCACTTGAAGAAAAGCAACTGGGATTCTGATGTGGATAGCAGGGAGGCTGTGAAGATGTGCCTTCACTGAAAACACAACTCTATTTCCAGATGCAAGTGTTGAACACTCAAAAGGCTCAGATAACACACAAGGACTAAAGCCTTATGCCTGCATCACTCAGTATTAATTCCTCTCAGAGATCACACTTCTTCCCTTTCTCAACAATGACCCTGAGCCAGACACATCACGCTGGCTAGTCAGTGCATTCAATAAGGCTAGCCCAACCAGAGGCCACTTCCTAGTGAGTACGGAGAGACGTCTGCTGAGGTCCTAGTGAGTATGGAGAGAGGTCCACTGAGGTGTGGGACGGGTGTTTGAATCATCATACTCAGCTACTTCATTGGGAACAGGGCGTGAATAAGGACAGAACCCGAGCCTGAAAATTTACTGATCACAGGAAAAACGAAACCACTTTTCAAACTGTCCCAGAACAATTCTGAGGTCTCTAAAAATGTGCAGATTCCACTGGGCCAGCTCCCATTGGAACTTTGGAATATGATGAGCTGTTGAATTTATATAAAGCTTTGCCAAACACTTTTCACACAGAAATGTGACAACCATTTCAAAAAATAGGAGGGAGGTGGTTTGTCCTTAAGTTAAAATAGGGAAACCTAGGTAGAAGAGGTTCGAAAGTTTTCCAGGGTCACACAAGTAAAAGTTATTCCTTGACAGGCTGGATTTGCTGACAACAAACTTATGCTAAGGCTCAGTCTGCCTGTCATTCAACAGCTTTAGGACTGTAAATTTTCAGGTGTATTAAACATCTTGATGTCCTACAAATTGAACTGCATATCATGGGTTAAATTTGTTGCCATATTTGGCACACTCCCTAGGACACTATAATTCTATTTATAACACAGTTCTTATCCTGGTTCTTTGAAAATAGTTCAACTCTCCCCATGGCCAGGAATGGGTACAAACAAGACGTTTAACTGTTTGAATAGTCTTATTAACCAATGCCTGTAGTTGAATTTACACTTTTCCAAGAGCTAGAGACAATGTTATTCATATTAACGCTAAAATAATATCACCAATTTCAAACGGATTCACTGACATAAGTCTTTCAGGATTCTACAATGTTCTAGAATCACAATTACAAGCTGCAATGAACCCTGAACAGTACTGTAATTTTGAAGGGCACATACACACATATCTTTATACTGATCATGGAAGCTGTCTCTTAAAAATCCTAACAAAGGGCCAAACTCAGGAGGTGGAGGTAAACAGATCCCTGTGAAATTGAGGCCAGCTTGGTCTATATAGCAAGTTCCAGGCCAGCTGGGGCTACAGGGAAACTGTGTCTCAAAAAGACCAAAAAAAAAAAAAAAAAAAAGAAGGAAAAAGAAAAGAAAGGGGCTGGAGAAATGGCTCAGTGGTTAAGAGCACTGGCTGCTCTTGTAGAGGACCTGGGTTCGATTCCCAGGACCCACATGGCAGCTATGAACTGTCCTTAACTTCAGTTCCAAGGGACTCTGAAGCCCTCTTCTGACCTCCAGGGCACTGCACAACACAGGTGCACTCACATACATGAGTGCAATACATTCATACACGTAAAATAAAAATAATAAAATAAAAAGAAAAGGAAAAAAAATCCTTAACAAAGGGGCTGGAGAGCTTGCTCAGCAGTTAAGAGCACACACTGCTCTTGCCGAGGACTAAAGTTTGGTTCCCAACACCCACAATGGACAGCTCACAACCACCAATAACCCCAGTTCTACGGGGATCCGATACCTCTGGCCTCCGAAGGCACCTGTACTCAAGTGTACATACCCACACAGACACATACACATAATTAAAAATAATTGTTTTAATCCTAATAAAGAGAGATTACTTTGTCTTTTCCTGAAATACTACCCCCCACACATTCAAAAGAATGGTATTAGGTTGTAGAATGTTCATAGACTCCAATCCTGAGAAATGAGTGCTTACTTTCTGATGGGGTTTTCACTATTTCATACAAGATCAGAAAGTTGTTGGAATTCCTTTTACCAAATGAAACGCCAAACGTTTAAATTAAATCCACACAGAAAATCTATTTGAGCATCTTCCATCCAAAGAGTCCTTCTTGTTGTGTTAGTCTAATACTCTAATTCATGACTAAATCGAGTGGTTGATAGCTGAATTTTATATTTGATAGTAAAACACTTTAAATTCTTAGGCCAGGAGTAGTGGCACAGAACTTTAATCCCAGCGCTTGGAGGCAGAGGCAGGCAGATCTCTTTGAGTTTCAGGCCAGCCTGGTCTACATAGCAAGTTCCAGGCCAGTCAGGGCTACATAGTGAGATCCTGCCTCAAGAAACCCAAAACAGATAACCAAAAAAATTTAATTCTTCAGATTAATTTTGCAACTACCTAAGGAAAAATGAATGAACCACACACTGAGGAAGTCACTTTAAAGAACTGCTTGAACAGGTGAATGTAGGTCTGAGGGATTATTTAGGTTTTTTCCCAACTCCATTACTGACTGCTACTTCCTTATCTTCCTAATATTTACACTTCCTTTTTTATGGGGTAGGGAAGGGCAGACAGGGTTCCACTCTGTAGCCTAGTCTGGCCTGGAATTACATCCGTAGCCCAGGCCAGCATCAAACTCATGGTGATCTTCCTGCCTCTGCCTCCTGAATGCTGGGATTATGACACTGAGATAACCTATCAGGTCTGGGTACTTTTTCAGCAATCCCCATATTATTCAACTATTTCAGCTACATAACTAATGCTTAAAGTTCTGTCCGTCAGCATTAACTACAACATGTAAGCAGTTAAAAATCTATTTTGTCCATTCTTTGAGGGAAAGCAAGCAAAAGAACATTTAGCTCAGCCTTTAAATTCCACTTCAGAGATGAATTTAGGGACTGGGGAGATAGCACAATGGTAGAGCACTTGCCTCCAGCATGCGTGGACCCTGGGTTCAATCCCCAGTACCTCAGAACAGAGGAAGTGGGACTAAAGCATCTTTTGGTAGTAAAGAAAGCACACTGAACTTGGAGGTTCCAAAAGCAGTACAATCTAGTTAAACACCAATCAATGTGGGGCTTAGAAAGTTTTGTGTCTCATGCTCAATATGGTAATCATGAGCCACAATTAGAGATTAAATTTTATATAATTTAAAGTTTAAAAAAAATCAAAAAGCAGTTCCTGGGTCTCACAGCCACATTTCAAGCACTCAGTGCCATGTGCCTCCTGGCTGCAGTACAGCCCACACAGAGCCATTTCTATCCCTGAGGAACCACTGGACATGGGGCAAAGCCACTGGTACCCTGATTTCTGTGAACTTAGATGCCCTTGTTTGTAAAATGTGCATTTAACACAGCCTAGATCAAAAGGTTAGAGTTCCATTATTTAGATAATGTCTAAAAGTCACAGAGACCGTGTTTAGTATTCAATCCATATCTAAGAAGGAATTACTATTAGTACAATTCTGGACCAGGCATGGTGGCACAGGCTGTCATCCCAGCGTTGGGAAAGCCAAGGCAGGAGGATGGTTGTGAGCTGGAAGCCAGCCTGGGCTATAAGATGAGATCCCATCTCAAATCAAAAACTTTTTTGTAAGTAAAATCCTGGGGCTGGAGAGATGGCTCAGCAGTTGCAAGCACCTGAGTTCTGTTCCCAGCACCCAAGTAAGGCAGCTCACAACTCCCTCTAACTCCAGCTCCAGGGGCACTAACATCATCTCTGGGCTCTACAGCCACCTGAACTTTCATATGCAGAGACACAAAGACATACACATACATACATAATTTAGAAATAAAATTAAACTCTTTTAAAACATAAAAGTACAAGTCCTAAATTTTGGTCTATGACAATAATCCTAAACTAGCCATTTCCCTTCTCTGTGCATCATTTTCCTAAGCTGAAATGTTTGGGAAGTTCTTCCAAGGTCCCTGACGCAATGCTGCCAGTTTCAAGGGTTGAGCAGACGGGGTTTAAACTCCCGTGCGTAGCTGAGCTCCTGGTGCTCAGATGGGATCTCCAGAACCCAGAAGAGTGGCTCTCCATGCAGTCCATGTGCTGATGAGAGCTATTTATAAAGTGTTGTCTTAAAAGATTACCAGAATATCTTTCTGAAATTGTATATTCTGTAGTTAGATGCTGCAAGACCTTCACTCCCTGAGACCTCAAGGCTTTAATGGATCCTAAAGAAACACTACCCTTAAACGCTAATGTTTTAAGCATTTAAACCAAAATACTTTGAAAAGTACATGTGAGTTTAAAAACAGTATAATTATGCAAATTTGTTTTATCATTACCAGCTATGCCTCATTTTTAGCCAGCCTGGGGGTGTCCCTCCAGTGTCCCAAAAAAGTGAGACTAGCTGTTGAGAATTCTACCCTCCTGGGTGAGGTCCCCATGCGGGGCCAGAAGAATGTCAGGAGACTTTATTTACCCTCTTCAACAGCTGCACCCAGGGAGCCAGGAAATTTACTGAAGCTAATATGTGGTGCATCCAGAGAGTCAGCCTCCAATCGGGAGAGAACCAAGGGCCCCCGCAAAACCAGGACAGGGCTGCTAGGGGCTGTGGGGCACAGCTCAGATCCCCAGAGTCCCAGCCTAACTCGGAGGTGCAGGAGCAACTCCGAGAACTCAAAGGAGAACAGAGCGGTGCAATTTTGCTCAAGGCCTGGAGTCTTTAAAAAAAAAAAAAGAATGTTATTCCAGAACGGATTCCTTTTCTTCCGGGTCTGTCTGCTCCTTCTGGCGCTGCCACAACCAGGGTGCCTCCCCTTTTCCCGATGCCCCACCTCTTGCCACATTTATAAGAAAGAAAAAAAAAAGAAGAAAAGAAAAGAAAAGTGGCATAGTCCGTCTTCCCCTAGCTTTTCTAAGGCCTGGAAACTGGAGGAAATTCAAATCAAATTAGTTGCACATTAAAAAATAAACAGACAAGCAATTCCGGTGCCCACCTAACAAAAGCCCTCACCAGTTCCAAAATACGGTTTTGGGAGGGAAGAGGGGGAGGCGAACTAGAAAAGCAGGGATGGAGAGATAAACGTGTGCATTTTTGGCCCCAGCGTCATCTCCATCGCAGCCAAATTCTACATTTTGTCTAAAGAAACGCTGGGCCGGAGAGAAAAGAAAATAAAAGTTGTAACTCTTAAGGAAGTCTGCAATCGGCACTGTCTGGATAAAACGCCAGCGCTTCCTCCGTCTGGGACCACAGGGTGGGAAACCCTGCAACCCTAGCCGCGCACTCCCGGAGGGCGCTCCGCCATCGGCGCCGCCCGGTGGCCCAGCCCGGTCTCGGGGGACTCCGGCCGGGTCCCCCGGGCTCCGCGCCCTGGCGCGGGGAAAACTTGGCGGGCACAGCCCGTGGCCCCACTTTCCGCGGAGACTGACAGGCCCTCCCCACG
>NW_008344095.1:304713-314757 GCF_000622305.1 Nannospalax galili | reverse complement strand
CGCGGCCGCCGGTTCCCGCCCCCAGCCCGGGGGGAGCCCGGGGGAGAGCCCGGGGGCAGGACGGGGAGGAGGACGTGGCGCGCTGAGCTGGCCCGGCGAGCTGGGAGGGTCCCCCGGGCTGGGGCGCGGGATGCACCGGACCCTCCCCGCGCGCAGCCCCGATCGCAGCCCGCGGAGCCCCCGGGGATGAAGGGGGCCCCGGCGGCCGGCCGCCCCCTCCCTGCGGCGCCTGGAAAGCTACGGCTTAGAAGTGACACGTCGGAGGTTCCTCGGCCGGGCCGCGCGCCCTCCTCCCTCTCCGGGCCGAGCGCGCCGCGGGGAGCGGGGTCCTCGGGGGCCCGAGAGGAGGGAGCGCCGGGCCTCATCGCCCCTTCCTCCCCGGGATCCCGGGTCCCCCCCGGCCGGCCGCGCCAAGTTCTCCCCGGGCATCCCGGACCACGGTGCGGAGCGGGGCGCGCGTCCCCCCGCAGCCCGCCTCTCCCGCACGCCTTACCTCCCCTCGGGCTGGAACCGGGGCTCCCGGCGCCCGCAGCTGGGGTCGCCCACGCCGTGCCCGCCGATCCCTGCCGCCCCCTGCGCCGCGCCCGCTGCTCCCGCCGCCGCCGCTCTCCGCCTCTTGCTCCGGCCGCCGCCGCTCAAATAACTACCAGGAGGGTTGGATGGGGGATTCCGCCATGTCAATGATGTCGGGACCACATGGGGATTCGGGTCCCGCCCACTGCCGTAAACCTCCGAGTACTGCCGCAGCCATCGGAGGCCTCACAATGGCTTCGCAGGGTCCTCCCTTGACCACCAGCCGGGCCTGGCTACAGACAAACTCGGTTTAGTGTCTTAGTCCAGTAAGACTAAAGAAGTCTGAGCTGAAGGGAACAAGGCGGCCCCAAGAGAGATGTCTACGTCCAAAACATCACTACGAATGCAATATTGCTCAGTAACAATGCTGGCTTTATTTTTCAGTAATAACACATACTTCCTTCTTTTAAAATATTGATCATTTATTATTTTCATTTTACGTGTATGAATGTATTGTCTGCATGTGTTAAAAGCACCTATCATGCAAAGCATGCAGAGGCCAGAAGAGGGTGTCAGCTCCCCGGGAACTGGAGTTAACAGAGGGTCCTTAGCCACCATGTGGGTGCTGGGAATCGAACCCAGGTCCTCTGCAAGAGCAGCCAGTGCTCTGAATCGCTGAGCCATCTCTCTAGCCCCACGTGCTTCTTTTTTTTGGTTGCGAGTTCCCCGAGGAATCTTTTCAGTGATTTTGTCACTCCAACTTCCCACAGCATTTTGTTCAAGCAGTTAACAAAGCTTGGCCAAAATTTGTAACACAATTCATGTCTATTTTCCTTCAGTAGCCACTAGCGCCCTTAAGAGTAAAGGCTGTATCTTTACTATTATTACTATTGTCATTATTACTTTAATTTAGGCCCACTTTATTATTATTACTGTGTGTGTGTGTGACTGCAGGTGCTGTGGCGTGTGCATGAACCAGAGAAAACTTAGAAATCGGTTCTCTCCAGCTGACGTGTTTTGGGGATCTCACTCAGCTTGACAGGCTCGCTGGACCTTTACCCACTGAGCCAGCTTGCTGGCCATAAAGACTGTTTCTTGCTCTTTTACAGGAGTCATCAGCTGTTGTGTTTGGCTTAAATATGCAACGTGTCCCTGATACACAGACTCCTCTGGAGATGGTCCACAGTAACCCACGTATGGAAATCACTTTCTCCATCACACAGGTATTCTGAAGAACTTCACCAGCCTCTGCTAAGAAACTACAAGGCTACTCTCTAGTGAGCACAGACCCAAAACATAACAGTAAAGAGCATTAAAACCCAAGCAAATGAATGAACCCTAAGAAATGGCCCCTTCCCATGGGGAATTTGCAGTTGGGATGGGGAGGATAGTGAGTTCTGACAAGCTGAGCCCTCTCTCCTGAGTGGATCCTTTCTTGTTGATGTCCCCTAAAGGGCTCTTGAATCCATAGTTCTAACCCTAGATCCTAGCCCTGCCTGGAAAGGACACCTGCTTTGAAAGCCTTGGTTTCCCAGGTGCTACAGAGCACAATTCCAACTTAAGCACCAGCAATGCACTTGGTCCAATGGCCTTCTCCAGTCTTGACCTCTCCTGCTTCCGCCAACCATGCCTTTCAGCCCAAATTAACTCCCCTGGCTCCCAAAGACACTCTGACCCTGTACGTGCTTCCCCTCTGTCAGAACCTACTTCCTGTTCTACTCATCCTTGACTTCCACCAAATCGCAACCCCCCCCCACCCCCCCAGCCCTCAGCTCTCTTTCCTGTAGCTCTTTTAAGCTCCCATGTTGCCTAGGAGGAATGGTTTATCTCTTTCACTTGGTTGAGTCTTGTTCATTCCATCTTTTCAGTATCGGCCTGGCATTATGCTTTGAGTATAGTAACCCCCCTTTTGTTTTTTGAGACTATATTGAGAATTTGAATGACTAGATAAGAGAAAAGCTAAATGCAGGTATTAAAGGAGAAGCTTAGCAAAGATGGCCAGAGCAGACACGAAAAATCCAGAATGACAGTTATTTCTGCCTGTTTCTTCCAATGGACTGGCTGCATTTCTCTTTATTAAGAAGAATCAATGTAGCCAAGGCATGGTGACACATTTCCATAATCCCAGCCCTCAGGAAGCCAAGGAAGGAAGATCATGGGTCCACAGGCAGCCTAAGACACAAGACCTGTCTCAAATCCCACCTCCTCCAAAAAAACCAATGCATACAAAATGCTTTATAACTTAAAATGCATATTCATATGTATGATCTCACTGTTTCATTCATCTTCCTACCCCTAAGCCCTAACACCACTTAGGGCGTAGAAAAGAAACAGAGTGACTGCTTGTAAATAATAGGAAATACGGTGTTCAGGGAAAGCAAAGGTATTAGAACTAGACAGAAGATACTGAAGTTCCCTGAAGCCTGAATTTTTGTATTAAATTATGTCATTGCCTTCCTACTAAAATAAAAATCTCAAGTACCTGCTACTCAATAAATAAATAGTAATCCCCCCTAGACTGACTGAATGAATGAATAAACAAAATGGATGGATAAAGCTGTCTTTCCTAGAGGCATTAATAGGACAGAAAATTAGAAGCTTCAAAGGATAAGGCAGGACTTCTGATGGAGGGGCTCCTGACTACTGAGGGACTTAGCTTGCTTCATACAATGGGAAACAGAGATTACTGAGGCATAAAGTGATTGAAATGGGTTTCAAGGTTGATTGTTTTCACAGCAGGATGTTGAACAAAGCACAGGGCAGAGAGGCATATTCTGAGCCCAGTTGGAAAATGAAGACTGAGCCCAAAGTCCTATTTCTGGAAGTGGGCAGAACTCAATCCAGGATGATGATATCCACTACGCAGGGTCAGCAATCTGAGCCTTGCACCCCAAATTGTGGAGCCATGCTCACAGATAAGATTTTGTTCCCAAAGAGTTTCAGATTAACTTAAATCCAGACATCACCATCCAAAAGATGTCTCAAAATGAAGATATTAACAAGAACATAAAGACGGTAAAACCTTCTGTCACCCATGAAGAATGTAGACCAACTCAGAAAAGAATATGAAATTATATTTCTTGATCTCAAATAATTTATATTGTTAAAAAACAAAAAAAGGAAGGCAACATGAACACATAGGGAAACACAAAAACACAAGGCATCCCAGCATTCTGTGGTCTGCAGGGCCTGGATCTGAGCTCATTTCAGAAGTTGCTGTAACTAAGGCACCCAGCTTCCACAAGCCCCAGCTGTTTCCCAGCCGTCTCAGCATCCCTCCTAGGCTTGCTGAGGTTGCCGCACAGGCAGGCTCAGGCTTGCCTCTCATCTTGAAACCCAATCTTCACCTTAGATAGAAAGCATTAACTCCTCTCCTCTCCCTATTTATTCCACCGCTTAGAGCCAGATCTGATACTGGCTTCAATATCAATGCTGACAAAAAGCCAATCAATTATTTTTGATGAACATTCAGAATTTACTAGAACACTGACTAAAGAATGGTCAATGGGATCGACAATATAATCTAAAGAAAACCCAGATAACTTCAGTGAAACAGATTCCTCCAGAACAATTTAACCAGGCAAAACTATGGCTCCACCTTCTTTTCCATTGTTTAAGGTAAAACACAGACAAATTTTAGTCAAATGTTAAAAATTATAGAAGCAATGAAACATTCCCAACAGGAGATCAGCCCCACAGTTATTAAAATGATTAAAGTAGACTCTAAGTGACCATCAAGGCTCATGATCTTGAGCCCAGGGTTAACGGGCTCCTCCTACTGCATGTGTGTGCCTCTGTGTGTGTGTATGTGTGTGTGTGTGTGTGTGTGTGTGTGTGTGTGCGTGTGTGCGTGTGCATGCAGAGATAAACCTCCCGTGTCTTTCCTCAGAAGTTGTCCATATTGTTTTTGGAGGCAAGGTCATTGGTCTGGAACTTGCCAAGTAGGCTAGGCTGATTGGCCAGAGAACCACAGGGATCCTACTGTGTCTGCCTTTTGGGCACTGGGATTCCAAGTACGTGCCCCTACACCCAGCTCTTTTTGCATGGGGGCTGGGGATCAAGCCTGGATCCTCACACTTACACGCAAACACTTTACCGAGTTATCATCCCAGTCCTAGGCTCCCACTCCTGTTACCAAGCAGCAGCATCTTTTCACCCACATCGTAAGGGGGCCGAGCAGCCAACCCCAAGCCAAAGACTGCCAAAGGAAAGGAACGCTCTTTTTGCCAAAGCCTATCTCATCAACAGCTCCAGCTCCAAACCAAGGCTTCTGAAACTGCCTCTTGACAGTTTTCTCCCTGGTCCTGCCCCTGACCTTCGGAGGCAGACAAAATAACAATACTTGTTATTCACTGACCCGCCTTCCAGTGGACGGACCCTGCCTGCCATTTGCTCCCAAAAGAATCTCTTCTCCTGAATAAATGTCCTTGATGTCCTGGGTCTCCTTTGGGGACCCAGTTGTTCATCTCTGAAAGCTGGGTGTCCAGTGCCTGTTCCTAATATTTGAGGCCTGATCAGGACACAACCACAAATAATGGCACATATTCCTGCCCTAATTTGACCAAACACTTTGAATGTTATAGCAAAAATATGCTAATTTTGTTAGTAGCTTCCTCATCTGTTCTACCATGAAAATGTGTTAAGCTAAATATTATATATGCAACTGATGCAATCATAATGTTAACTTGTTAATTGGTGCAATATTTGATTTTATTAAATTTTATTTATGTTTCATTCTTTTCTTTCAGCCAATAAGACTTTTTAGACTGATAGTGATAGACTTTGAGTCTATCACTGTGAAGGTTAGAGTTAATTATCTACTTGACAGTATCAAGGATCACCTAGAAGATGGGTTTCTTGGGTGTGTCTTGATTATGTTAACTGATGTGGGAAGACATAGCTCTGCTGTGGGTGGGACATTCCCTGGGTAGGGGATCTTGCACTGTATAAAATAGAGAAAGTCAGCTGAGCACGAACCAATATTCACTGTTTTGGTTTTTTGAGACAAGGTCTTCTTGTAGCCCCAGCTGGCCTGGAAATTGCTGTGTAGACCAGGCTGACCTCAATCTCAGAGAGGTCCACCTGCCTCTGCCTCAGAAGTGCTGGGATTAAAGCCCGTGCCACCACGCTTAGCTGTTCTGTTTCTTGACAGAGACATTACTCTCAGTTTCTGCTTCAGGCTCTTGTACCCTTGACTTCCCTGTCATGGTGAACTGTACCCCCAACTGTGAACCAGAATAAGCCCTTTCTCACTTAAGTTGCATTTGTCAGGGCATTTTATCACAGCAACAGGAAAAGAAGCTAAAACAATCAACAATCAACAAACAGCCGTTCTAGGGTTGCAACACTGAGCAGTGTGATATGAATGCTTTCCATGTGGTTGTCCAAGTCATTACCAAGATCACAAGGCAAGGCCAGGGATACACCAGCAGAAATTGTTCTCCGGAGTCATGGTTATTTAAGAAGTTTGTCCATCACACTGACTTGCTCTGAACCATGTCACCACAGAAAAGCAGGTTGGTCCAGGCACATCTGCGTGGTGATTGTCACCATTCTTTTTGTTGTTGTTGTTGTTGTTGTTGTTGTTATTTGAGACAAGGTCTCCCTGTAGCCCCAGCTGGCCTGGAACTCAGTACGTAGAGTAGGCCGGCCTCGACCTCACAGGCATCCACCTGCCTCTGCCTCCCGAATGCTGGGATTCAAAGTGCACACCACTACACCTGGGCTGACTGACACCATGCCTGCCCACCATCCCATGGGATTTGCTGCTGTGGGGTGAAGATTTCTAAATGGACTTCTAAATAAATTATGTGTAGATATATTCCACAACTGGTATGAAAATAGCTGTCATTTTTCTAACACATTCAAAATGCCCCCCTGGGGTGTGGGAGAGAAAGAGAAAGAGGCTTTCTTAGTTATTTGATGAATCTATAATAAAACACCACATATTAGGTAAATTAAACATCAGAAATTTCTTTCTGCACAGTCCTGAATGAGGAATCCAAGGTCAAGGCTATGGTAGACCTTGTATAGGATGAAGACTAGATTCTGGCTGTGTGCCCATAAAGGAGAATGAGAGAAAGAGGCAGAAGGAAGGGGAGGGGAGGGTAAGGAAAGGAAGAAGAGGGGAGGGATATAGGATGGCAGGAAGGGGATGGAAGGGAGATCACATGTCAATTTAAGGGCACTAATCCCATTATTAAAGACTCCACCTTCACGAGCTAATCACATTCCGTAATCCCCATCTCCAAATACTACCACTTTAGAAGCTGGGCTTGGAGGAAACACACACAAGCGTTTTTAATAGTGTCCTCCATGGAGAAATGAAGCTGAGCAATGTCTTCACTGTAATATAAACCAGTTTGGTCAAGGAGAGATTCTGAGATTTGACCTGAAAACAAACTTGATTGCAGAAACAGTGCATTCTGGCTTGTGAGAAGTAGGACACTGCATTTAAAATTGTTTCTTATCTTTAAAAAAGCTTTTATTTAATGTAGTAGTAGTAGTAGTAGTAGTAGTAGTAGTAGTAGTAGTGTGTGAATGAGGGTACATATCTGCCACAGCATTGATGTGGAGGTCACAGAGATCAAACTCTGGTGGTCAGGCTTGAACTGCAAGTGTTTTCACCTTTGCATCTGTTGTATTGTTGCCACCATATCTGCCTTGGAAGCCAAGACTTCAGGATTTCACATGTAATTCCTGTGTCTCTGAACTCACTAGTCAAGGTATACAACTTGAACGCATTAACCCTAATAAACCTCTGTCTCTTTTCCAGTAATTCCCATTGTTGCAGGGCTTCCCACAACCCTTGAAAGTACTACAAGAACTTTCAGTTCTTTCTAGAAGTTTCCTTAAGTTTATGAGGAACTTGTTCCTGCTTGCTGAAACCTGAGAAGCAATATAAGATGACTTGTCTCCTCCATACCTCTCCACAAAGCCAGCACAATCTTCTGACAGAGTCGCTTCTCTTTCTATGTCATAGTTAGTTATACTTATCACCAACAAGAGTCATTGGCTTCCAACATCTCATGGCCACTGTTCACTAAATCACTGCACAAATAGTTACTAGGTGTCTACCACATTGCCAGATGCTATTTTGTAGATTTTGGGTATAGGCTGGTTCCCTACCACTAAGTCCTGTGGTATTAGAGAGACAATACATGAGCAAATGTGTAACTCCACATGGAGAAAAGAACACAGAGGAAGAGATCCAGGTGTGGCGATAGCTCTAGGAGCCAGCAGGAGCCTGCTTAGATAGCATGGTCTCTCTGTAGAAACAACGCATAACCTGAAACCTGCAGGGGGTGGGGAGACCCAGCTGACACCCAAGTAAGTCCAGAGAGAGTGAAAGGGTGAGGGGGTAGATAGGATATGAAGCTGAGGAAAACTTAGCTGTTAGACTCCCTTAGTTCCAGGGGCTCTCAGGTTAAGTTTTAGGTGATGACACTGGGCTACTGAACAGGAATATGGATTTTACTTGTATGTTTATTATCTATCATCTATCATCTATCTATCATCTATTTATTTATTTCTTTATTTATTTTTGCCTGTAGCTCATGCTGGCCTTGAACTCGCTATGTAGCAAGGATGAACTTGAATTTATCTTCCTGTCCTTGCCTCCCAATTTCAGGGAGTAGGGTCATGTATCACCAACCTGAATTTATATGTTGTTGGGGGAATTGAACCCAGGGCTTTATGCTAGGCAAGCACTATACCAATCCAGCCCCTAGTCTGTATTTCAGAAGGAGAATCACATGATCTGATTTACTCCCATGGAAAGATTGCTCTGCCAAGCACACACGGCAGAGAGGCCTTTTGTGATGGAGCAGGTAACAGACTGTGGAAGCTTGGACTGCGTCAGTGGCAGTACGATGAACAGTAACAAATGAACTAGGGATGTCCCTAGAGAGAACAGACCTAAGCTCACTGACTTGTTGGAGATGAGGGTCATCTTGGAGTAAAAAGACATGTAAAGAAATTGCTTTCTCAATTTTCACTTGTCCTTGGAACACAAACACTAATCCCTAAAGGCTAACTAGGTAAAGAACCAAGTCCCAGCCATGGTGCAGTCAGGCACACCTCCCTTCTTGGTCCATGGTACATGACTGATAAGGACAGCCGTGACTCATCTCATCGTAGACAATGTTCCCGGACTAGATTTCCAGCACGAGGAGTTTCCCAGAGGTTAAGAATATTCTCTGGCTTCTCAGACACTCTCCCAATCCACCTTTCGGAGGTATCCAGACATTCAACCCCAACTTTGGGCCCAAATCTAATACAAACAAATACCTTAGTGATGAGCACCACCTGTGCTCCATCCTGCTTAAAATAAAAGTGATCTGTGATGGAAAGGGCACCGGTGGACCATCCAGTATCTGAAGTGTTGCCATGACAACATTCTCTCTGAGGACCTCAGATTGTATCTGATATATCTGTGGGGCTGAACATCAGAAGTCATTTACTTCTAATGTTATGGGATCCTCTGGATGAATTAACTAGCTCTTTTGATAGCCTAATCATACCTGTATCTTGTCCGTAAAGATATATTTGTCTCCAGTCTGCTCTCCTAGCTTAGTAATTGCATCAGTCAGATGAACCTGATATATATTGGGATTTGTTGAGTGTATGTGGCTTCAGTGACTCATTCTCCCGTCTGTTGGAATGACAACTATTCAACAGTTGTCAAGCGATGCAGGAGATGACTACACTGTTGTTCTGAAAGATGTCACTGAATTCCATAATACTATAAAGATGAAAAAGTTTCTCTCACCAAGAAGCATTATCTTATACCCTATATCTGAATTATATATGGGCATTGGCAGGGTTTAGTCTATGGTGAGATGACCATAGACATAATTTGATCACAAATTGGGAATTGAGCTTCAGTGATTAGCCATGGGGTCATGACACCAACATAGAAATCAGACATATTTTTACTAAGACATTCTACTCAATATGATGATGGATTTTTATGTTCATTTATGAAGTACCATTGATATCTGTCACGCAGGGATGTTAATCTCGATATGATCATTGATGCTCTGTGCAGAAGCTCAGTGAAGCTCTGTAAGCTTGTTCTTTCTTACATAAAACCCCTAACAACTTATCTTGTTCCCAAAACTTTAGCTCAAACAAAAATTCTCTTTCTTGACGAAGTGATATACTGTATTTAACCAGAATAAGGTAATTTATTTTGGTTCCTCTTTGTCTTGGCTGCTAAGGAAGTCAGAGATAAATTTTGTTCCCAATTACAGCAGTTATCCTTAGCCTAGGATTTCTAGTAAGACATTTTTTCCTCCATCTTTATTACATAATTCTTATTCATTGGATCTTTATTTTAGTAAATTGTTTTATCTGAATGTGTGCTGTTCTATCCTTAGGAGGGTAGGTATATTATTTAGGGCTCTTTTGACTTCAAGTGATAGGAAACTCATTCAAAATAGATTGAGGCAAACAGACAGACAGACAGACACACACACACACACACACACACACAGAGTTTAGACGTTCTGAACCATAACAATACTGACA
>NW_008344095.1:296901-304624 GCF_000622305.1 Nannospalax galili | reverse complement strand
ACTCCTGCCTCCATCCCAGGTGCTGGAATCGCAGGCATGCACTACTATGTCCAGTTTATGCCGTGTTGGAGATGGACCCCAAGGCCTTGTACATGCTAAACAAGTACTGTGCTAACTGAACTACGTCCCTAGCCCAAATTCCATTATTCATCCTTTTTTTATTATTTTTATTTTTTACATGTATGAGTATATTGCCCACATGTAGGTAGGTACACCCGTGTGGTGCAAAGCCACTGGAGTCAGAAGAGGGTGTCGCAGGCATGCACTACTATGTCCAGTTTATGCCGTGTTGGAGATGGACCCCAAGGCCTTGTACATGCTAAACAAGTACTGTGCTAACTGAACTACATCCCTAGCCCAAATTCCATTATTCATCCTTTTTTTTATTATTTTTATTTTTTACGTGTATGAGTATATTGCCCACATGTAGGTAGGTACACCCGTGTGGTGCAAAGCCACTGGAGTCAGAAGAGGGTGTCGGGCTCCTCTGGAACTGGAGTTAAGAATGGTTGTTAGCCTCCAGGTGGGTACTGGGAATAAAACCTTGATCCTTTGGGAGAGCAGCCAGTGCTCTTAACCACTGAGTCCTCTCCAGCCTGATAGAGAGGTAGTTTTTAAGGAATTAGCTCACACAAATTGTAGGACAGTGTGGTAGGTTGGAGCCCCAGAATAATCACAGTTCAAGTCCAAAGGCAGTTTGCATCAGAAGTCCTTTTTCCTGGGAAGACACCAGCTTTTTCTTTTTTCTTAATAAATTCAACTGATTGGATGAGGCTCACTTATATTATGTAGGATAAACTGCTGTACTTGGTCTACTGATTTAAATGTTAATGTGATCACAAGTAAGGATGTGGGGAGGTGAGGGGACAGGATGGGGCGGGGGACGGGGGGAACCACAGTGCTTCCAAATGGGTGCTTGTTCAAATATCTGGGTATTGCGTCTTAGCCAATTTGACATATAAAAAATTATCACATACACTTTGAGACAGTTAGATGGAGAACACAATTGATAACTTATTGGCCTTAGTTTATCCCAAAATGCCTCACAGACAATAAATGTTCAGTAAACATTTGTTGAATCACCAAATTGGAAATTGTATTAGCTGTACTTACTGTCAGTAAGGAGATAAAAAGGTAATTTACTTACTGTGTTTATTTTAAAATATATATGGTACTTGAAAGTAGCCTTCACATATTTTAGTAAACAAAAAATGGACAATCTAGGTATTTCTGAGCTGGATGTGGTGGCTTGTGTGTAACCTCAGCAGTCAAAAGTTTGAGCTAGGAGGATTGCTACAAGTTTGAGGACAGCCTGGTCTACATAATGAGTTCCAGGGCAGCCTGGGCTACAGAGTGAGACCTCACCTAAAAAAATTGTTTTAATATTACAAGCAATAGCAGCTGCTAGCATTTGTAGTCTTTTTATAGCTTACATACTTCATTTGCTTTTCTCCATTTAGTCCAGATAAAAGAAGTGTCATTAGCACCATCATCCCTAACTTCTAGATAAGAACATTGACCTGTATAGACACACAGTTAAAGAGGAACAGAGCTAACACTTAAAACCAAGCAAGAATGAAAGTCAAAACAGTTAACACTGGGTATAAATTTGAAGCCAACCAGTTGGAACCAACCCCAGCTTTCGTGCCATATGTGTAATGGATATGAGCCTAAATCCAGCTATTATCCTAAGTAGTATTTTGGGAGCTACAAATGTAGCTCAGTTCATAGAGTGCTTACCAAAGTGCATGAAGCCTTGGATTTGATCCCCAGTACCACATAAAGCAAGGTATGGTGATGCATGCCTGTATTCCCAGCACTTGGGAGGTAGAGGCAGGAGAATCAGGAGTTCAAGGTTATCTTTGATGACTTAGTAGTTTAAGTACAACCTAGGCTACCTGAGACCCTTTCTGGATAATTAATTAATTATAATCTATTTATAAAAAAGAATAAATAAATAAATAAATACATAAATAAATTAGTGGTGTCTATCCTAAACACTACAGGCACATCTTTTCCTTCTCAATCAATAATATGATACCAGGGCTAAGGTGATAGCTAAGTTGGTAAAGTGTTTGCTGTTCAAGAATGAAGCACCATGTAAAAGGTCATGCATGCTGTATGCCTGCCATCCCAATATTGTGGAAGTGGGGACAGAAGGATCCCTGGCGCTTGCTGACCAGTTAGCCCAGCAAAATTGGTGAACTCTAGGTTGAGTGAGAGACCCTTTATTAAAAAATAAGATGGAGAGTGATTGAGGAAGGCACCTAATGCCAACCTCTGGTCTCCATATGTATGTGCACACATGTACATGTGCATGCAAATGCATACATGCATGCACAAAAATAAAAATAAATAAATACGATCTAAGATTCTTGAAGGTCATTGCTGATCTTACTGGAATTTACATAAGCTCCAACCTCAGACCAACCTTGCGGTTCTGGTGACAAGGTCTGTCCCAAGAGTTTTTCCTTTAAGGAGTCTTTTCTTCTATACTTATCCTGGCATCAATAGGCACCAAAGAAATCAGTTGAAAGACAAGAGTCAATTCATCCATTGTATGCTTTTACTATTGCACTATTCATCTTATTTTTACTAGAATGACTGTGTTGACAGGTTATTTTGACCTCTAGTAGACACAGCTTTAAGCAGGAAGTTGGTATGGGTGGATAGAGTGCTGTCACCATGACAGCTAATTGCTGGTTGGAGGACAGTCAAATCAAGGGACTATTTATGACTTTAACATGCACTAATTAAAGTTTTCCTTGTGTACAGACTTCCCAAGTGTCCATCACTGTCTACTACCCAATGGTAGCCTTAACCTTAATCTGTCTACTCAAAAACACATTTCTTTTTCATTCCCTAGGTGACTGCATCATTAATTAACACACTCAATAATTTCACGTAACCATCATTTCTTCAGAACTTACTAAGTACCATGGTCAGCTGTGCAATATAATACAACTTCCTGTGATATCTACCAGTACCCAGTAGCCTGCCCCAGTCTCCCAGAGTCTGCTTATTTCCTTCACTCCTGTGCACAGTTACCAGGGTGAAAGGCCATAGATCTCCTTGGGGAAGAGATACGCACATGGATGATCCATCCATGCATCTCATCCTCCCTAGCCTCTGATCTTCATTAATACAAGGGGGGTTGGGGAGCTCTAGTTTGCTCATTGTGGCCGTTTTCTGATTCATTTTTCAGCCAACTTAGTTGGTCTTTTTCAACTTCTCAAGTTACATTAAATACAGAATTTCTGCTTATTGGGATTGTCTTAGCTACTTTTCTGTTGCTCTGATAAAATACTCTGACAAAAGCTGCTTAAGGGAGAAGGTTTATTTTGGCTTGCAGTTGCCCAGGAATACAGTTCATCAGGGTGAAGAAGGGAAGGAAGGCGACAAGGGAAACACGATGGCAGAAGCAGGGGCCAGGCTGGCCTCATTGGATCCACACTCAGGAAGCAAAGAGTAAGCGGGAAATGGGGCTGCACTACAAAGCCTTAAGGCCCACCTACAGTGACCCACTTCATCCAGTAAGACTCCCCCTCCCAAATGTTCCACAACCTTCCTAAGCCCTGCTACGGGCTGGAGACCAAGTGTTCAAATGTAGGAGCCCAGGGTGGACATTTCTTGTTCAAACCACAGCAGGCCCCGGAGCAGTAAATTCAGCATCATTTTTCTTTCATAGGTACTTGAAATGCTAACTGTTCCTTTGTGTTTGTCACTTGCACGGTTATTTCACATCCCATAGATGGTCCTTGAATTTCTTCTTGTATAAATTAGAAAACTCAAGTCTTATAGCCATGAAAAGAAGGCCTAGCCTCATACCACAGCCTTCACACCACATCCCTTCTTCCCTAGAGGACACCTCTACCTCCCTGAGCACAAAGCCTTCCTTAGTCATTTAAACCAGAAGGAGGTCAATTTACCCGAAACTCTCTAATCTTGCTCCTCCTTCTCCAAGAGTGATACAGATTACCAACTACTAGGTTCCATTTATCATTTCTTGCTAAAGATAAAAGCTATACAAAAGGAACTTAAATGTCTGAATTGGGTTAAAATGATCCTTTAGGCAACTTCACTGTCTTCACAGTTTTGCTGACTTCTCATATAAATCTTTTTCCTTGGCCCAATAACTGGTCCATGACTCATTGGCTCTTTTTTTTTTTTTTAAAAAAAAAAAAAGAAGTTTTAAAAAAGACTAAAGAAATAAAACGAACAACCCCTGCCCCCCGCAGGTATTTACTTTTTTTTTTTTTTTTTTTTTTTTTTTTTTAAAAAAAAAAAAAAAGTTTTTGTTTTGTTTTTTGAAACAGGGTCTCCCCTGTAGCCCCAGGTGGCCTATGGAGACCAGGTTGGCCTCCGTCTCACAGAGACTCTGCCTCTCTCTGCCTCCCAAGTTCTGGGGTTAAAGGTGTACATCATCACACTTGCTCATGGCCCTTTTCAAGTGGTTAGTAAGTAGACTTGGTCTTATCAATAACTGGTTTGGAGTACTGCATACCTTGTAGGTGATACTTAGTACTGTACCTTAAGACTCTGTGGGGACTTGAGTCTAGTTGTAGGTCTAGAAGCAAAGAAGCATGGGAGGGCTGGGTCCTGCTTTGTATAGCGACTAACTCAAGGTAGGCCATTACAATTTCCTCAGACAATGTAGGGCTAATAGCCTTGGACATAGGTGGAAAGGCCCTACACCTTTGGGTGTTGATTTCTTAGAAAATATTTGATTACGGAGGCTGAGGAAGAAATTCTATCTGCAGCTAGAATGCTGGAGACCTAGGAGAGCTGGAGGTGCAGTTCTAGTCCAAGTTCAAAGGTCTCAGAATCAAGAGAGACTAAATGGTATGCTATGTTATGTTGTAGTGTATGTTGCATTGTATTGTGTTATACTGTGTTGTGTTTTCTTGTGCTGTGTTGTGCTATGTTGTGTTGTGCTGTGTTGTATTGTACTGTGTTGTGTTGTATCCTGTTGTATTCTGTTATGTTGAGCTGTGTTGCATTATATGTGCTGTGTCATAACATGTAGTGTTCTATTGTGTTGTATCTTATTGTGTTGTGTGGAAGGAATTACATAACTTTCTGCAAGTGTATTGTATCAGTACAAGTTTAAAAATACAATTTATGCTCACCTCTCTCTGCTTCCCTGGGCCTGCAGGACCTGCCACAGGCCTCTCTCCTACCCACAGGCCTCTCTCTGGGGTAAGTCCATTGTGCCCTCTGCACCTTGACTCCCCCAGCCTCATTCACCCTCCCATCTCGACCGCCCATTCTCTCCAACAAGTTTGGGCCCTGCCCCATTCCTTGTCTTGGGGCGCCAGACACCTGGGGAACCAATACTACTCCCAGATCCTTTGCATCCAGACCAACTTAGTGCCTTCTCTTGGGCCCCAGGAGCCCTGCTTCTGGGCCTGGCCCCATGCTCAACTCCCTCTGCTTCTCTGGGCCTGCACCACCCCTCAGCCTATTTCTGGGACGCTGGGGCAGATCTTTACTCTTCTTGATCCTTTGCATCCGGACCAACCCAGCTCCTCAGTGCAGTCCCCAGGAGTCCTTGGGGCCTCTTCCCACCCCATCTGCCTTCGCATCTCTGGGTGGCACAGCCACCAGCTGCCCTAGACCAGCATCTTTCCTGGTCCAGGCTCTCAGGCCAATCCAACCCCCAAATTCCTGAGGCCAAAATCAGTCCTGGAGGGATCCAGACCTTAGGAGAAAGCCTGAAAACACCTGACCCTCATCTGAATTGGGCCTCTGTGGGAACTCCTGAAGACAAAAGCAATGCACCCACTCCAATATAAAATCAAAGAGAACTGGAAGCTTAGATGAACCAGCTTTTCATGCCCCAAAAGTAAACCACAAAGGCATATAAAGTTTACAAAAAGAAACAGATCTAAACTTGAAGGCTTGAGTCTCACAGAAACTACAAAAGAAATTACATGTCAATCACATGTCAAAATCACAGAGAAGAAATAATAACATGAAAAACCAAAATAATATATCCCCAACAAATACCAGTAGTCCTCTAGAGGAGTACACACATAAATGTGCACACAAAATGGAAAGCATTTACAGACAACCCCCCCCAAGCCACCACCCACAGTGCCTGAGTTTGGGAACCCCAGAACTTGAGGGCCAGCAGGCACCTTGAAAGAAGCGAAGTAAATGCCAGGTGTGGTGGCATGTGCCTTTAATCCCAGCCCTTGGGAGTCAGAGGCAGGTGGATCTCTGTGACTTCAAGGCCAGCCTGGTCTACATAGTGAGTTCCAGGACAGCTGGGGAACTGTCTCAAAAAGACCACATTGTGTGACACCATAAAAAGACCAAACTTACAAATCATAGGCATACAGGAAAAGGAATCCCAAGTTAATGGCATGGACCAGATCTTCAACAGAAGTGTGAAAGAAAATTTCACAAAATTAAAGACAGACATGCCCATCCAAATACAAGAAGCATATATAACACCAATCAGACAAGACCAGAAAAGAAACTCTCCCTGGCATATTATAGTAAAAACATTAAGCGTACAGAACAGAGACAAGACAGAAAGCTCCAAAAGAGAAACAACAAGTCACATATAAAAGAAAGCCCATTAGGATTACAGCTGACTTTTCAGTGCAGTCTATGAAAGCCAGAAGAGCCCGGACCAAAGTATTCCCAGTTTTAAATGACCATAGATACAAACCCAGATTACTATACCAAGCCAAAATATCTATTATAGTCGAAGGGGAAAGAAAAATATTCCATGCCATAAATAGGCTGAAGGCATTCATGTCCACAAAACGAGCCCTTCAGAGAGTTCTGGAAACAATACAAAGAGCTGAAGAAAGGAATGACTGTACCCAAAGGGTTGCAGCAAGAAATTCAATGAAGCCATAACTGTGGAAAAGTACCGCTATATCATAAATGTAAACAGAAATAAAAATGATAGGATTCAATACTCATCTTTCATTAATAACTTTAAATATTAACTGACTGAACTCCCCAGTCAAAAGAGGATTCAATACAAATCTTTCATCAATACTTTAAATATTAATGGACTGAACTCCCCAGTCAAAAGACACAGACTAGGTGAAAGGATAAAGAAACAAAACCCATCTTTTCATTGTCTGGAAGAAACTCATCTCACTTTCAAGGACAGGCACTATCTTAAGGTGAAAGGATGGAAAAAACATATACCAAGCAAATGGTACTAAGATAAAAGCAGGCATAGCAATTCTAATATCTGACAAAATAGACATTAAACTAAAACTAATCAGAAGAGACAAAGAGGGCCACTTCTCTCTGATCAATCTAGAAATGAATCAAGAAGATATTACAACCATGACCATACATTCACCAAACTCTGGTGCACCCAACTACATAAAAACAATACTACAGGACCTTAAGACCCAGATTAACCCCAACTCATTAACAGTAGGTGACTCCAATACCTCACTGTCTCCATTAGATAGGTCAACAGGGCAGACAGTTAACAGAGAGACATCAGAATTAAACAATACCATATATCAAATGGACTTAACAGACATCTACCGAGTATTCCACCCAAGCACTAAAGGACATAATTTCTACTCAGCACCCCATGGAACTGTCTCCAAAACCAACCATATATTGTGGCACAAAACAAACCTTAACAAAAGAAAAAGATTGAAATAATTCCATGCATTCTATCAGACCACAATGCAATAAAGCTTACAATCAACACTGGAAGAAGCCCTAATCACCACAT
>NW_008344095.1:294669-295754 GCF_000622305.1 Nannospalax galili | reverse complement strand
GGAACATACCTCAACATAATTAAAGCCATATTTAACAAACCCACAGCCAACGGCATTCTAAATGAAGAAAAACTGGGAGCATTCCCACTGAAATCAGGAACAAGACAAGGCTGTCCACCATTCCCACTTCTCTTTAACATAGTACTTGAAACTCTTGCAAGAGCAATAAGACAAGAGAAGGAAATTAAAGGAGCAATAATTGGAGAAGAAGAGATCAAATTATTCCTTTTTGCAGATGATATGACATTATATCTAAGGGATGCCAAAAATTCCACCAGAAAATTCCTAGAAATTATTAACACATTCAGTAAAGTGGCAGGGTACAAAATTACTGTTCAAAAGTCTGTGGCCTTTCTATATACCAATAACAAGCAATCAGAGAAAGAGCACATGGAAACACTCCCCTTCATAATAGCTGCAAAAAAAAAAAAAGAAAATCTCAGAATAAACCTAACTAAAGACATTAAGGAGCTCTATAATGAAAATTATAAATCTTTAAAGAAAGAGATTGAGGAAGACGTCAGAAGATGGAAGGACCTCCCATGCTCATGGATTGGAAGAATTAATATTGCGAAAATAACCATCCTACCAAAAGTCAAATATAGATTCAATGCAATACCAATCAAAATCCCACCCAATCAAAATCCCATGACATACTTCACAGAATTAGAAAAAACTATCCTAAGATTCATATGGAAGCACAAAAGACCTTGGATAGCCAAAACATCCCTGAGCACTAAGACCAATGCCGGGGAGATTACTATACCAGATTTCAAGCTGTATTACAGAGCTATAGTCATAAAAACAACATGGTACTGGCACAAAAATAGTCCCGTAGACCAATGGAACAACATTGAAGACCCAAATATGAGCAAATGCAATTTCAGCCACCAGATATTTGACAATGGGGCCAACAACATTAACTGGAGGACAGAGAGCATGTTCAGCAAATTGTGCTGGCAAAACTGGATCTCCACTTGTAGAAGAATGAAACTAAACTCCTATCTTTCACCCTGTACAAAAGTCAATTCCAAATGGCTCAAAGACCTCAATGTAAAGCCTGAAACTCTGAAACTATTAGAAGA
>NW_008344095.1:286514-292442 GCF_000622305.1 Nannospalax galili | reverse complement strand
CAACACAGCAGACAGTAGCAGGGATATCAGAGTATAAGGGCTCTAGTGGGGGGAGGGAGGCTATGGGAGGGTGCTAACTGGGAAGTGGGTGTATAAATAAATAAAAAAGAAAATAAATTATAAAAAATACAATTTATACAAGTGAATTATGAGTGTTATGTTGAGGGCTGGAGAGATGGCTCCGCAGTTAAGAACACTGATTGTTCTTGCAGAAGACCCGATTTGAATCCCAGCACCCACATGGCAGCTAACAACTGTCCTTAACTCCAGTTCCAGGCTATCTGGCAGTCTCTTCAGTTCTCCATGGGCATTGCACGACATGGGTATACTTACCTACACACGGGCAATACATGCATACACATAAAACAAAAACAATAAATAAAAAATGTTTTAAAAGAGTGTTGAAACTTTTACACAGAAATACCCAAAACAAGCATCTTCTATAATACCTCTGATATTGGTTGCTTTAAAAAAATTTTTTTAATTAATATAAAAGATAATGGGTTTTATTATGACATTTTCATACATACACATCATTATACATTATTCTTATTCAACCCCCGTGCCCACACCCCCAACTTTTATGTGTTTTGCTCAAAAGTAACTACATACATTATTTTTGAATAAAGTTTCAGAAATGCTATTTGTGTGAACAAAATAAGATCTAATCAACTTATTTAATCAGTGGGATCATATTGCTGTGTTCATTCTTAGATGTCACATGGCTTTCTTTTCTCAATCCCAAGGCTAGCTCCTTCTCATACCTAAACAATGAACTATTTTGCTTTTCCTTTTGTCACACTCCAGGAAGACTTTGTTTTCTAAGACCTTTGTGTCCATATGGTCTCTCCTGTGTCTTATCAGTCTGTATTTAAATGGACCTGGTCTGTGTGGGTGCTCCACTGTGTCATAGCTCCTCAACAATGCAAAGACCCGGAGTCATCAGAACAACGTGATTCCATTCCAGGTTAATTACCAGAGAGGCTACAACATACACATCCTTTCCAGCTCATCCCTTGTCCCTCTACCATAAATCCATACCTTCATTTTTTGCTATATAATTTTATCTTTTTAAACATTGGATGTTTATCCCCAGCTATGTTTCATTTATTTTTTATTTTATTTACTATTTTTATTTTATGTGTATGAGTGTATTGCCTGCGTATATGGAGTGCACCAGTGTCGTGCAATGCCGTGGAGGTTAGAAGAGGGTTTCAGAGGCCCCTGGAACTGGAGTTAAGGACGGTTCCTAGCCGCCATGTGGGTGCTAGGAATCGAAACCAGGTCCTCTGCAAGAGCAGTCAGTGCTCTTAACCACTGAGCCATCTCTCCAGCCCCCCACTACGTTTTATTAAATCCCTCAAACCTTTTACATTCTTTTAAACTGGATCATTAACTTTGTCATACATGGGCTTGGAAGTGAGTTCCAGTTTGTGTTTGTTCTTTTAATTTCTTCTTCAGTTTAGTTTGCATTAATTAAAAAAACCTTTCGGCCAATCCATACTGGTGGGTTCATTTAACCCAAAGGGAACAGATGCTCATGCTGGGAACTAAGACGACTCCTAGCATCCACACACCATACTGGCTGGAACCTCACCAATACAGACTCATCATTTCAGGCTCATTGGCCTCTTCCTGCTGTTTATCCTTAA
The DNA here is from genome assembly GCF_000622305.1 of Nannospalax galili. Taxonomy (NCBI): domain Eukaryota; kingdom Metazoa; phylum Chordata; class Mammalia; order Rodentia; family Spalacidae; genus Nannospalax; species Nannospalax galili. Next base: position 290,790 of record NW_008344095.1, on the reverse strand, counting down.
AATGTAAATAACCCAGGGTGGTGTAACTCATTGCCAAGCAAAGCTGTTGTGAGAAGGTTGTATGACTTGTGTTAATTAACAACCCCATGTGTAGATTGTGGTCTTTGGAGCATAACAGCCACCATCTTCATCAAAGTAGCTGTGACTACTCGCAAGAGACCCTTGAAATTGGAACTGTTGACTGCTGACATTCCCTCGTAGAAAGAGGGGTCGGGGAGGGTCACCTGAGAGCTAACCACTCCCTCCTGCACCTCTCAGCCAGCTGTATGTGATTCTGCCTGATTGCCCATGGCCTTGCGCTCTCAGGTGGTGGTAGAGGCTGTAGAAGGTGGAAGATTGACTGAAGAGGGCTTTCCATCTGTGCTCTTTGGTGGTGCAGCTGCTTTGTTGTCCTCTATGGTCCTGTGAGTGGCCCCTCATCCATGCTCTGTAACTAAGCTCAATAATTCATTGGATCCCGAAGCTGGACTTTGGTGGAATTGAACTTTGGTTAGTTGCAGGTACTCTATAAGGAGGGTGTTGATGTTTGTTCATGTCTGGCCAGGAAAAGAGTTCCTGTCACACTCCACCAGGACACACTGAATACAGTACCAGACTGGAGTCTGGCTTGGTCCCAGGGGTTCAGATCAGGGTAGGAGCAATATGGATCTAATTCTGGGTTTGCCCAAGGCCTTGAAATGAACTCTGTTCTAGGCACTGGGATACAATGCTAGAACAAAGGTTCTTGCCTTGGGAGAGTTGATATTATAACAGGAAGAGGTGACAAGAAATCAAGCCTAAAAAGGAATTCATGTACCACATTAGAGGTGATATAGAAGCAAAATAGAAGAGAATAGATTTACCATGAAGATTTCCCTTCCTTCCTTCCTTCCTTCCTTCCTTCCTTCCTTCCTTCCTTCCCCCCTCCCTCTTTCCTTTCCTTCCTTCCTTCTGTCTTTCTTTTCTTTCTAAGGTCTCATGTAGCTCAGACAGTCCAGGATGATGTTGAACTTTGGATCCTCCCATCTCCACCGCCTAAGTACTGGGATTATAGGCATGTACCACCATGCCTTGTTACATACAGTGCTGGAGAGCAAACCCAAGACCTCATGCATGCTAGGCAAATGCTCCATTGACTGAGCTACTAGGCCTAACATGAGGATATCTATAGAAGGAATATTCCAGGCAGAGGGGCGAGGCAGTGAAAGATCATAAAGTGGGAGTGTCCTGGCTTTTAAAGGAATGGCAAAATTGATATATTTAGAGTGCACAGAGGAAGGACAGAGTAATAGGAAGTACTGCTTGGAGGACAGATGCGAAGGTTCTGTACCACAGTGAAATGGGGAAGGACTGTAAGGACCGTGTGAGCTGATTTGGGTTTACAGTGCTCACTCTGTTGCTTAAGAATAGACTGAGGGGACACAGGAACAGAGCAGGGGACTCTAGCAAATTCTAGGAATCAAATGAGTGTGGTCATGGAGAATGACAGGAAGTGGCAGGATTCCAGATCCATCTTAAAGTAGAGGTCAGAGGACTGCTGACCTATTAGACATGGAGTGTGAGAACAGGGGGTGACTCCAGGGATGGGAGCACCTAGGGGTGCTGCTATTGGCCAAGCCAGGGAAGCAAGCCTTGGGGGAAAGCAGGCTGCAGCTTCTCTAGACTTCTGTAAAGTGAGAAGTTTGTGTTAGAGTTACCACAAAGTCCCTTTATTCATTTATTTATTGTGTTTTTGTTTTGAGGCAGGGTCTCCCTATGTAACCCGCACTAGTTTCAAACTTGCAATCATCCTGCCTCAGCTTCCCAAGGACGGGAATTACAAGCATCTTCTACCATGCCCAGGCCTTTAACATTATTTACTTTAAGATTTTTTTTTTCTTTTTGAACTGTGTGTGTGTGTGTGTGTGTGTGTGTGTGTGTGATGCATATCTTTATACGTGGAAGACAAAGGTTAATGGCAGTATGTTGTCTTCAATTACGCACCACCTTACTTTTTTTGAGACAGGCTCTCTCATTAAATCTGAAGCCTACTGTTTCCACTAGACTGGTTGCAAACAAGCCCAAGGATCCTCCCGTCTCTGCCCCCAGCACAGGGGTTACGGATGCTTACTGCAATGCTTAATTTTTCATATGGATGACAGGGATCAGAACTCAGGTCCTCAAGCTTGTCCAGTAAGTACTTTATCCACAGAGTCAGCCCCCCAACCTCTTGACTCCAAGTCTTAGTTGGCCTTAATAGGTTGCTTGGGGCTAATATACATGATTACTTGTGTATATGGCCACAAATTAAGTTGTGTGTTTATTAATAGGGTGGTAATACTAGTCTGTTTTGAAAAGGAGACTTTTGAAAAAAGGGAGGCAAAGAAGTTAACAAAGACAGATGCTTTAGGCAGGGAAAGATGCTGTTTCTAAGAACAGCCCAATTTGATATGCAATAGGTTAACACAGCCACAGAAGTAACAGATAAAACCTACAAAGAGAAGTTATGCTTCAAAGGTTTAAGGATTTAAAAGCTAGCAGATTTCAAATTGATTTTAGAAAAACAGCTTAATGATGCAGGCATAAGTGAATCTGAAACACAAGAATTGCTCTTCCCCCTAAATTGCTATGGTCAGGCATAAAATGCTTGGTAAATGTGCTTTGGATAGCTTTTTAATCTTTGTCTCTTCCTCAAAAAAGTCTGAATTCTAAAATTTCAACTGCAGTTTTGTAAACAATCTAAGATTTGGTATTAATGAAATCATTCTTATAACTCATGCTGGGGGGCAGAAAAAGAAAATTAGTTGGAAGAGTGCTTGCCTAGTGCGCACAAAGCCCTGGGTTCGATCCCCAGTACCGTATAGACTGGGGTGTAGCCCAGCACTTGGGAGGTTGAGGCAGGATGATGAGTTCAAGGTCATCCTTGGCTACATAAGGAATTGAGACCCTGTCCAACAACAACAACACTGTTGAATCAATGAATGGGTTAAGTATGAAAAAAATACCAATCATGACACAATGAACGTGTGTGTGTGTGTGTGTGTGTGTGTGTGTGTGTGTGTGTTGCTAAGGACTGAACCCAGAGAAAACAAAGAACTATTTGATTGTAATAGGAGTTTAAACATTAGAAGAAGGCAAGGGAGATTTCCTCATGAAACAGACAAATTCTTTTCTGGTTTGGGTATTTTCCAGGCTTCAAACATGTCTTGAGATTTGAGGTAGACCATGAATTCTTTTCTTTTCTGCTCCCCTAATTGAAATCTGTTATATCTAAAACAGCGCTGGAAATATGGCATAAACAGGCCACTAACTTAGAAAAAGAGACCTTTTCTGTCATTGTGGGGCTGAAATAAGCACAGTGGGAGGTGGGAAAGGGGAGGATGGGTTGGGAGGAGGGAGGATGGATGGCACGTGTGGAATGCAAGCCGAAGGCTGTAATCCAAGAAGGTAGATTAGCAGCCTCGGATCACTGCTGTCCACAGCATTAACAACAGAAAACCCTCACAGACCTTTCATTTTACCCATAAGTAACAGCGGCTGTCTTTCACCCTGACAAGTCAAGTATACAGTGACTAACCGGTCAGAAGGAATTTTAAGTTGAAAATATATTCCAGTGCTTTCTAATGACACAAAGGAGACTCACCACCAAGCAACTGTTCCCTCCTCTTCACAACAAATTTATTATCACAATTCTGCGTGGAAGATTGCAAGACTTTTCTCTTTCTCCTTGAGTAAACAGTCATAAGAGATACTGAGGAAGGACAGGGAAAGTCTTAGATGAATGCATTCCCAGCAAGGCCTTGAGACTGACAGTCTCTATCCTATTTTACAGATGAAAAAAAGAAAGAGGAAAAGAAATTGAGAGCTTGTTGAATCTAAATAAATTAATTTCCAGTGGATGTTAGGACAACAAGTAAAAAGAAAACACAGGAGATGCGGTAACATACAAAAGCATTTTAAAGACCCGGTGCTTACAGAATGCAGGATATTGAAAAGACAAGCAGAGGTAAGGATTCTAACTTCTCAGGACAAAGTGAATCAAAGGACATTCTCTGGGCGCAAGGCAGAGAGACTGACCTGGAAAGGATCACCTCATTTCTTTTCTACACTGTAATTGGGAGGGGACAAATTCTTTCCTATGGGCCCAGAGGTCTTGCCTGTGGACCTCTGTAAACACTTTCGTTTTGTTTATTTTGGTCACCCAGGCCTGCTATTCCCTCTCAAGGTTTAGGGAATCTTCAACTCTTCCAGATCTTGCCATGCAGCTTTAACAGTCCCACGTTTATCAACAGTACAAACCATCCCATGTGAGTAACTG
>NW_008344095.1:285390-286479 GCF_000622305.1 Nannospalax galili | reverse complement strand
GGTGGGGGTGGGTGGGTGGGTGGGTGAAGGCCACCATTGATAGAGACCTCTCCAAATATTTGGAGAGCAGGGTAAATGAAAGAAGGCTGTGACTTGGGAACAGAGGTGGGGGTGGGGGAGGAAAATCCCCAGAAAGAGAGGGAGAGAGTGGAGAGGGAGAGAGACAGAGACAGAGACAGAGAGACAGAAATACAGAATAGCATAGCAGAGTAGGGGAAGCGATTCTAAGCACATTCTCTCAAAGTTTTGCTGTCTCTGAAACTTTTAAAAAAATATATTTTATTTATTATTTTATGTGCATGAGTGTATTGCCTGCATGTATGTGAGTGCACCCATGTCATGCAATGCTGCAGAGGTCAGAAGAGGGTGTCGGATTCCCCTGGAACTGGAGTTAAGGACAGTTCGTAGCCACCATGTGGGTGCTGAGAATTGAACCCCAGTCCTCTGCAAGAGCAGTCAGTGCTCTTAACTGCTGAGCCATCTCTCCAGCCCTGTCTCTGAAACTTTTAAAAAAGCAACTTTAGGGCTGGTGAGATGGTTCGGTAAGTAAAAGTGCCTACTGCCAAGTCTGATGGCCCGAGTTGGATCCCTGGGATCCACATTGTTCACATGGTAGGAGAGAACTGACTCCTACAAGTTGTCCTCTGACCTTCATACATGGACCACGGCACACATGCACTATGGCACATAAGCATGATCTCTCTCTTTCTCTCTCTCATACATTTTAAAGTATTTTATTTACTATTTTTATTTTATGTGTATGAGCGTATTGCGTGCATGTGTGTAACTGCACCTATGTTGTCCCGCAGAGGTCAGAAGAGGGCACTGGATTCCTTTGGAATTGGAGTTACCCACGCTTGTTAGCCATGTGGGTGCTGGGAAGTGAACCTGGGTTCTCTGCAAGAGCAGCCAGTACTCTTAAGTGCTGATCCATCTCTCTAGCCCCACAATTTTTTTTGAGACAGGGTCTTCCTGTAGCCCCAGCAGGCCTGGAATTTACTATGTAGGCCAAGCTGGCCTCAATATCACAGAGATTCATTTTCCTCTGTCCCCTGAGTGCTGAGATTAACAGTGAATATATATATAATA
>NW_008344095.1:278854-285378 GCF_000622305.1 Nannospalax galili | reverse complement strand
TATAATTTTTTTAAAGCAACTCCATTCCAATCATTCCTGCTCTTCCCCAGACGAAGACAGCCACTAATCTGATACTGACCAGTCTAGATTACTTTGGCCTTTTCTAGATTTCCATACAAATACAGTTATCCATTCTGTGCTGGCAGTTTTCCTCAGGGTGACATTGTTGAGATTCACCTCTGTTTTGGAATGCATCAATCCATCCCTTCTACAGAACCAAATTGCTACTGCTTAGCAATTGCCCATTGAATAGATATATCAAATTTGTTTAGCCATTTTGTGAATGGCTCCAAATTTTTGCTATCTTAAAAAATTTATAAGATTTTATTTATTTTTTTGTGTGTGTGAGCACATGTGTGTCAGGGGGAAGCTTTGGGGAATCTGTTCTCACCTTCTGTCTGGAACTGAACGCAGGTCTTCAGGCTTTTACTCACTGAGCTGTCTCACTGGCCTGTTTTGTTTTTGAGACAAGGTTGCTCTGTATAACCTAGACTACCCTTGAGCTCCAAATTCTCCCTCTTCAGTCTCTGTAGTGCTTAGATTACAGGCTCATGCCAACCATGCCTGACTTGAAAGAAAGGCTTTCATATCAATGAAATTTAATTCAACAATTTTTTTCCTTAATGATTCATGCTTTGGATGTCCTAGTTGAGAAGAACTGCCTAAGGGTCGCAAAGATTTTTTTTTCCTGGTACCTTAACATTTCATCTCTTGTACTAGGTCTAAATCTGTCTGGAATTTATTTATTTATTTATTATTTTGTGTGCGGTAAGAGGACACATGTTTGGGAGCTGATCCTTACCTTCTACCTTATTTAGAGGCAGGGTCTCTCTTTGCGTCCATTGATGCTCTGTGTACTCCAGGTCAGCTGGTTGATGACCATCAAACTCCCATTGACTTTTTATGTGAGTTGATGGTTATCAGGTTTACATGGTTAGAGCCATCTTCCCAGTCCCTGGAATTACATTTAAATATGGTGTAAAGGAAGGATTGACTTTTTTTGTTTGTGTTTTTTATTTGTTAGTTTCATATTGACAAGTCTCATGTAGCCCAGGCTGGCTTCAAACTTGCTATGTAGCTGAGGATAACCTTGAATTTCTGATCTTCCTGCCTCCACCTCCCGATGGCTGGGACTGGGATTACAGGGGTGCGCCATCACACTGGCTCTTTTAATCTGATACTTGGTACCTAAGGCTTTACATATACACAAACAACTATCAACTAAGCTACAGCCTCAGCCTTTAATTTTTTTCAATAGCTTTTTGTGGGTTTTCAATGTATACTTTTTAGCAAAATTATCCTCAAGTATAATTTTGATGCTTACTATAAATGGTGCTTTAAAATTTCAATTTCTAGTTGTTGCTAGTATACAAGTCAATTTATTTCTTAGACCTAATTGCAGCCTTGGAGATTTTTTAACAGTTTCTGTATATGTCCTCAGGTTCTTTATGAATATGGATAGGTTTATGGTTTCCTTTGAAATCTGAATGTCTTTTATGTGCTTTTCTTGTTTTATCCCACTGATCCTTTCAGAACAACGTTGAGGGGAAATGGGAACATGTAACCCCTTATTTCTTACCCAGTCTTAAAGGAAAAGCATTTGCTCATTCACATCGTGCCTTGTGTTAGGGGTAGGGCTTTATGGGCACTCTTTTCAAAGGACAGCTTTGAAAAGTAAAACCATGCTTTCTCTACTATCATTTATTTCTGTCCTGAGATTTATCATAACTTCTTTTATTTTGGGTTGAATTACTTCTTTCCCTAGTTTCCTAAAATAATCTTAAGATAGCTGAGCATTTTAAAGATATAAATTTCCCTCTGAATACTGCACTTGTTGTTCTACGTAAATTTCAATATGTTGTGTTTTCATTTTTATTCCATTAAAGACATCTTCTAAGTTATTTTGTGATTTCTTCTTTGATTTATTTGGAGATGTGTCGCTAATTTCCAAATATTTTGGAGATGGGTCAGAAATATTTTTCTATTGGCTTCTAATTTAACATATATTATATGGTTTAGAATGTGCATTGCATATTTTTAAATTTTTTTTGGGGGGGGGAGCTGGCCTGGAACTCACTATGTAGACCAGGCTGGCCTTGAACTCACAGAGATCCTCCTGCCTCTGCCTCCTGAGTGCTGAGATTAAAGGTGTGTGCAACCTCACTGTGCCTGTTTTTAATGTCTTTAAACTTACTGAGATGTCTTTAAAGAACAAGAGTATTGTGTATATTGGTGAATGTTTTATTAGCACTTGTACAGAACGGGTCTTCTTTCATTGTCTTCTGGAGTGTTAAACGGGGTGTTGATGCTATTCAAGTGTTTGGTAGTTTATACTGTTTGCTCCATTAGCCATTGAAAGAGGACTGTTGTGCTCTTCAAACAATTACAGGGTGCAAGTGAGATTCCCCCTACTATAACAAATGTCTGAGGTGATCAGTTTATGAACAGATAAGGCTAATATTGGCTCACAGTCTTGGAGGGCTCAGTCTGTGGTCAGTTGTCCTTGCTCATGGGGTCTGTGATAAAGTAGCACATCATGGCAGGAGTGCATGACAGAGTAAAACCCTTCACCTCACCATGAGTCAGGGAGCAATGAGAGGAAAGGAAAAGGATGGGAGTCCAACAATCACTTTCAAGAGTACATCTCCAGTGACCTTTAGACTTTCTACTAGATCTCACTGCTTAAAGTTTTTGCAGCTTCCCAATAGGACCTCTTTAGAGACCAAGCCTTTCAGGCATTAACCTTTGGGGGACATTTAAGATCCAAATATTAATATGTAGATTTCTACTTTGTCAACTGCTGCTTCAATTATTTAGAATCTCTGTTTTTAAGCACAGATGTTTAGGATTGTTATCATCTTCCTGAAGAATAACTTCTTTGTCATAATTATGGAATACTTTATTTCTCTGTTAAATGCTCATGTTCTGAATTCTAATTCTTCTGGCATTAATAAAGTCCTCTGAACTCTCTTTTGATTAGTACATGATTTCACAGTGCATGGTTTTTAAACTATTGATTGGTGTCTTTATATTTAAAGGTTGATGAGATCAGGGAAATCGCTATCGTGGGATCCTCAGTCACTGACCCTGGGACACTTGCACCAAGCTGTTAGAGAAGACCTTCGAGCAGAGGCATTCCAACAATGAGTAGAGGTCTGGCTCATCCAGAGCAGCATCCTGCCAAGATCCCAGTGGTGACAGAATGAAATAAGGGTGAGAAGCAGCTGCCTGTGCCAGATAAAACCAAGTTTCTCAGACCTGACCATGTCAACATGATGAAGCTCATCGAGACAATTACAAGGCAGATCAAAAACACAATGCTAACCAAACCCTCTTCCTCCTGGTGAATGAACAGCATGGTGAACTTCTCCATGCCTATCTCCAAGGTATGTGAGAGCGAAAAGGATGAAGACGGGTTCCTGTACACAGGGGATGCCTTCCAGAAGACATTTGGAGTGAACTTGACTGTGGAAGACTCAACAATATCTGACATTTAAAAACCCTTACCAAGGAGTAAAAATGATTGTTACCAGTCAAAGTTGATCAGTTAATCTCTCAGATTGGAACATAGGCCCCCACCTAGGGTGTTAGGAATTGTTTATATGTCAGCCAGAAAAAATGAGCTCTACAAGAGCTCAGTCAGCTTTGGAAAATTATCATTTAACCTAGGCTATCTTGTTCTCAAATTTTAGAAGGTTAAAAGTAAACTACTTGGCATCTTTAAGAAAAATACATTGCTGACTCTGCCTTGAGAATTCTACAGCTAGACTTGGATATATACTGTCCTTTTCCTAAGCACCTCTCTTTATAAATGCCTGTGCTTAAAGTATGTTAAAATCTCTTCATAGCAAACTACAATTCTATTTCCTAAAAGATGAAATACATTTATTATAGATATAAAATTGTTGGGTCTTTTTATCTTTTTTGCCTTTTTAGTTGTGGTAAAATTCAGTTGTGTGTCACTTAATGGGGTTGTGTTCCGAGATGGACATTGTTATGTTCATAATTGTGCTACTATCATAGAATGTATTTAAAAAATAAAATTACTATGACATAAATAGGTAAAATAATGTTTTTTGATGCTGGGCATTGAACCCAGGGCCTTGTGCATTCTAAGTACACATTTTATCACTGAGCTCCACCCTCAGCCCCTAGATGATGTACTCTTGAGGGTCCACCATTATTTATGTGGTTTTTTATTGACCGAATGTCATTATATAGTGCATGACTGCATGCACAACAGACTTACCACTTTAATCGTTCTCTAAGTATTGACTCAGTGGCACTGAATACATTCACATAGTTTGCAACCACCACCACCCTCTTCTTCCAGAACACTCTTACCCTTCTAAACAGAAACCCTGTACCCATTAAGTTGTAACTCCTCAACTTCCTAACCCTAACCATAATAGCCCCTATTCTACGGTGTCTCTAAAATTGTCAGTTCTTGGTACCTTATGCAAGGGGAATATTTGTTCTGTGTCTGGCTTACATCATCTAGCATCAACTTTTCAAAGTTTGTCTTATGTATTGCAATTTCATTCCTTTTTATAGCTAAATAATATTCCATGATATGTAATACTTTTTTTAATCAGGCTTTGAATTTTTATTCTATGACAATATCAACTTTGTATTTGGAATTTTTGTGCTGTTTCACTTTAATGTAATTATCACAATATTTGGATTGATTCTACCATTTTGCTGTTGGTTTTCTATTCTTTGTACTGCTTTCTTCTCTTTCCCACTTTTTTTTTTAATCAGGCTTTGAATTTTTATTCTATGACAATATCAACTTTGTATTTGGAATTTTTGTGCTGTTTCACTTTAATGTAATTATCACAATATTTGGATTGATTCTACCATTTTGCTGTTGGTTTTCTATTCTTTGTACTGCTTTCTTCTCTTTCCCACTTTTTCAGGATTCTTTTGCGTTATTATTAAAAATAAGCATTAATCCAAAGGATGCCCACCATCATTCTCCTTTTCCTGAATTTTTAATTTTCAGGTTTGCTGATGATGAGTTCTTTCAAGTTTTATCTGGAAAATGTGGATATTACCTTCATTTTTTAAAATAAATGTATTCTTGTTGGTAAACTCTTTAACTCTTTCATTGCTTTAAAGATGCCATTCTGCCTAGCTGTCTGACTAGAAATGTACCTTCATTCTTACCTTGCTTTCTCTCTCTATGCAATATATTCTTTTCCCTTTGGCTGTTTATCATTTTTTGTAAAAAAAAAAAAAAAAAAAAGGACCTGGGCATGGTGGCACATGCCTTTAATCCCAGCACTCAGGAGGCAGAGGCAGGTGGATCTCTGTGAGTTCAAGGCCAGCCTGGTCTGCACAGTGAGTTCCAGCACAGCTGTGGCTACAAGGAGACCCTGTCTCAAAAAGACCAAAAAAAAAAAAAAAAAGGCACTGGTTTTCTTTAACTGGATCTTGTTTTCCTTTGGTGCATTTTAAAAATGTTTACTCTGTTGGGGCCCATTAACTTTTCTATATATGTGAATTGCCAGTTTTCATCAAACTTGAGGGAAAATTTTCAGTCAATATTTCTTAAATTTTCTTTTGGTGTCTTTAATTTTTTGGAGGTTCCAGTCGGAGACACAGACACAGAGAGAAACAGACAGACAGATGGACACAGACACAGATACACAGACACACACAGAAATACACATATATACATATGTACAGGCACGGGCACAGGCACACACAATCACGTCTGGTACCACAAGATAGTGAGACTTTGGTACGACCCGCAGGCCTCGCTCCTATCCGCAGGCCTCTCTCTCCAGGGTAAGTCAATTGCACCCTTATGCCTTGACTCCCCCAGCCTCATTCACTCTCCCATCTCCCCTGCTGGTCTCTCCTCCTAGCCTGGGTCCTGTCCCATTCCTTGTCTTGGTGCCCCAGACACCTGGGGAACCACCACTGCTTCCTGATTCTTTGCATTCAGACCAACTCAGTGCCTTCCCAGGTCCCCAGAAGCACCGCTTCTGGGCCTGGCCCTGCCCTCACTGCCCTCTGCTTCCCTGGGCCTGCTTCCCTGGGCCTCTTTCCAGGATGCAAGAGCTGACATTTCCTCTTCCTGATCCTTTGCATCCAGACCAACCCAGCTCCTCAGTGCAGTCTTCAGGAGTCCTTCGGGCCATTTCCCGTCTCCATCTGCCTTTGCATCTCTGGGTGGCACAGCCACCAGTGCCCTAGACCAGCATCTTTCCTGGGCCTGGGTCCCAGGCCAGTCCAACCCCCAAATTACCGAGGTCAAAATCTTTCCTGGAGGGATCCAGACCTTAGGAGGAAGCCTGACAGTATCTGATTCTAATTTGACATGGGCCTCTGTGGGAACTCCTGAAGACAAAAGCAATCTGGCCACTCCAACATAAAATCAAAAGAGAGAACTGGAAGCTTAGAGGAACCAGTTTTTCATGCCCCAAAAAGTAAACCACAAAGATACATAAAGTTGACAAAAAGAAGCAGACCTAAACCTGAAGGCTTGAGTCTCACACAAGAATCAGAAACGACAG
>NW_008344095.1:276204-277815 GCF_000622305.1 Nannospalax galili | reverse complement strand
ACTTTAAATATCAATGGACTGAACTCCCCAGTCAAAAGACACAGACTAGATAAATGGGTTAAGAAACAAAACCCATATTTTGTTGTCTGTAAGAAACCCATCTCACTTTCATGGACAGACACTGTCTTAAAGTGAAAGGATGGGAAAAAATATACCAAGCAAATAGTACTAAGAAAAAAGCAGGTGAAGCAATTCTAATATCTGACAAAATAGACTTTAAACTAAAACCAATCAGAAGAGACAAAGAGGGCCATTTCATTCTGATCAAAGGAACAATAAATCAAGAAGATATTACAATCATGAATATATATTCACCAAACTCTGGTGCACCCAAATTCATAAAAACAATACTACAGGACTTTAAGACATATTAATACCAACTTATTAGTATTAGGGGAGCTCAGTACCCCACTTTCTCCATTAGAGAGGTCAACAAAGCAGAGAGTTAACAGAGAGACATCTGAATTAAACAATACCATATCTCAAATGGACCTAACAGATATCTACCGAGTATTCCACCCAAGCACCAAAGGACATACTTTCTATTTAGCACCCCATGGAACCATCTCCAAAACCAACTATATATTGTGGAACAAAACAAACCTTAACAAAAGAAAAAGATTGAAATAATTCCATGCATTCTATCAGACCACAATGCAATAAAGTTTACAATCAACACCAGAAGAAGCCCTAGTCACCAGATGGACACATGGAAATTAAACAACACACTCCTGAATGATGAATGGGTCAAAAGAAAAATTAAGAAAAAAATAAAAGCATTCCTGGAACTAAATGAAAAGGACAATACAACACGACAAAACCTCTGGGACATGCTGAAAGCTGTCCTTAGAGGGAAGTTTATAGCTCTAAGTGCCTGCATCAAAAAATCAGAAAGATCACAAATAAATGACTTAACATTGCAACTCAAGACACTTGAAAAGCAACAGAAAATGAAGCCCATACCCAGCAGACGAGACAAAATAACAAATATCAGGGCAGAAATTAATGAAATTGAAACAAAGAAAACAATACAAAGAATCAACGAATCCAAGAGATGGTTCTTTGAAAAGATAAACAAGATTGACAGACAACTAGCCCCGTTAACCAAAAGAAAGAGCACCTCTAAATCAACAAAATCAGAGATGAAAGGGGAAACATCACAACAGACACGAGAAAGATACAGAACATTTTAAGGGAATACTTTAAAAACCTATATGCTACCAAATTTGAAAACCTAAAAGAAATGGACGGATATCTAAAGGCATGGGAACCACCAAAACTAAACCAAGAAGAGATTAAAAGCTTAAACAGGTCCATAACACATAATGAAATTGCAACAGTAGTACAAAAACGTCCTGACTAAAAAAAGCCCAGGACCAGATGGAGAATTATATCAGCAGCAGAATTTACAGCAGAATTCTATCAGACATTTAAAGAAGATCTACATCCAATACTACTTAATTTATTCAAAAAGATAGAAATGGAGGGAGAACTTGCAAATTCCTTCTATGAAGCCAGCATCACTCTAACACCAAAGCCAGGTAACAATGCCACCAAAAAAGAAAACTATAGACCCATATCCTTAATGAACATAGATGCAAAAATTCTCAA
>NW_008344095.1:274136-276004 GCF_000622305.1 Nannospalax galili | reverse complement strand
GACAAGGCTGTCCACTATCTCCACTTCTCTTTAACATAGTGCTTGAAACTCTTGCAAGAGCAATAAGACAAGAGAAGGAAATCAAAGGAGCAATAATTGGAAAAGAAGAGATCAAATTATCCCTATTTGCAGATGAAATGATATTATATCTAAGAGACACCAAAAATGCCACCAGAAAATTCCTAGAAATTATTAACAAATTCAGTAAGGTGGCAGATTACAAAATTAATGTCAGTAAAGTAGCAGGTTACCAAATTAATCTACAAAAGTTTGTAGTCTTTCTAGATACCAATAACAAGCAATCAGAGAAAGAGCTCATGGAAACCCACCCATCCACAATAGTCTCAAAATATCTAGGAATAAATCATTTAATGAAAGACTTTAAAGATCTCGATAATGAACATTTTAAATCTTTGAAGAAAGAGATTGAGGAAGACAATGCAGTGATGGAAAGGCCTCCTATGCTCATGAATTGGTAGAATCATTATAGTGAAATTCACTATACTACCAAAAGCAATTTACAGATTCAATAGAATGCCAGTCAAAATTCCCCATGATATTCTTCACAGATATAGAAAAAATAAAAAACATGGAATCACAAAAGACTGCAGATAGCCAAAGCAATCCCTAATACAAAGGGCAATGCTGGGGGCGATTATCATACCAGATCTCAAACAATATTACAGAGCTATAGTCATAAAACAGCATGGTATTAGCACAAAAACAGACATGTAGATCAACGGAACAAAATGGAAGACCCAAACATGAGTGTATGTAATTACAGCCACCTGATATTTGACAAAGCAACACTGAGCACTAAGAGCAATGCTGGGGGATTACTATACCAGATTGTAAGCTATATTACAGAGCTATAGTCATAAAAACAACATGGCACTGGCACAAAAATAGACCCATAGAACAATGGAACAAAATTGATGACCCAAATATGGGTACATGAATTTTTGGCCACCTGATATTTGACAAAGGGGCCAAGAACATTCACTGGAGGAAAGACAATATGTTCAGCAAATGGTGCTGGCAAAACTGGATCTTTACCTGTAGAAGAATGAAACTAAACCCCTATCTTTCACCTTGCACAAAAGTCAATCCCAAGATGATCAAGGACCTCAATATAAAGCCTGAATCTCTGAAAATGTTAGAAGAAAACACTGGGAAAAACATACAAGATATAGGATTTTCTAAACCAGACATTATTGCTCAGGAAAAATGGTCAAGAATCAACAAATGGGACCTCATTAAACTAAAAAGCTTCTGTACATCAAAGGAGGCAATCAGGGAAGTGAAGAGAAAATCCATAGAATGGGAGAAAATCTTTACCAGCAACACATCCAACAGAGGTTTAATAACCAGAATATATAACAAACTCAAAAAACAGAGAATCAAGACAAGAAGAAACCCAATTAAAAGATGGACTAAGGAGCTGAACAGAGAGTTCTCAGAAGAGGAAGTAAAGGTGGCTAAGAAGCATCTTAAAAGATGTTCAACACCACTAATAATTAGGGAAATGCAAATTAAAACCACTTTAAGATTTCATCTTACCCCGGTCAGACTGGCTAAGATCAAGAGAACAAATGATACCAAATGTTGGAGAGGATGTGGGGAAAGGGGAACACTCATCCACTGCTGGTGGGGCTGCAAACTTGTTCAACCCCTATGGAAAGCAGTGTGGAGAACTCTTAATCCCAGCACTTGGGAGGCAGAGTCACACAGATCTCTATGAGTTCTAGGCCAGCCTGATCTACATAGTGTGTTCCAGGACAGCTGGGGCTACAGGGAGACCCTGTCTAAAAAAGACCAAAACAAACAAACAACCCTACAAATGAACCTACCATTTGACCAGTTATACC
>NW_008344095.1:272999-273176 GCF_000622305.1 Nannospalax galili | reverse complement strand
ACTTGAACCAGTGTCCAGTCTACAAAGAGGAGGGTTAACACAGAGGAAACAGTTCCTCTGTGACTCCAAGTGAGGCCAGCCATGGTTGAGTAGGACCTTTGACTTATCTTCACATAGGTGGAACTGGCAAAAGAAAGGAGCCAGGGCTCCTCCCAAGCCCTGTGACCCCTGAGGACG
>NW_008344095.1:271337-272780 GCF_000622305.1 Nannospalax galili | reverse complement strand
AGATAGTAACTCAGCTTAGAACTGGGAAAATGAACAGCAGACCTCAATCTTATCTAAAGGAATATTGACAACTGATTTCTGCTAGATGAGGAACAGCTGACCCTCCTAAAACAAAGACCTCTAGATAGGCTGACTAGATTCAGCGGATGGACAAGTAGTCTTGAAGTTCGTCTGGGGATGCCAATGACACAGAGGACAGTTGCAGGGATAACAGAGTATAAGGACTTTAGTGGGGGGAGGGAGGCTATGGGAGGGTCCCATCTGGGAAGTGGGTATATAGTTGAATAAGATAGTTTGGGATTTTCTGTGTGATACACACATACACACACACACACAAATCAACAAATTTAAAAAATGTATTATATTTGAGGAGGAAGCATAAAAATTTGTGAAATGTTAATTAGTAGAGGTGATATACATTACCATTGAAATCTACCTGATGACTTTATAGCCATACACAGGCGCCAAGGATCTGAGCGCAAGCGATTATGACTAGTAATAATAAGATACATACAGATTAGAGATGCATGCGCCAACATCTCAGTGTTAGTAGCAAAAAGAATGAGTCTTTCTGTAAGAAACAGTATATTTTAAAATAAAATGGAGATCTTTTTTAAATGTTAAAAACTCATTCAATTTTATGTCTTACAGGGCTTATACTGAGTTTAATATTGTATAACTGTATTAATTCAGCAGCGAACCTAAAAATTTTGTAGACAGTTTCGAAAGAGCTTTATCTTTGCTCTGGAAACTGTTATCAAGCATATTAAAGATGTAATAATATGCTTCTTCTAAAAAAATAAAAAATATTATTAGGAAAATGTAGGAAACAGCATATTAAAGCTGTAATAATATGCTTCTTCTGAAAAAATAAAAAATAATATTAGGAAAATGTAGGAAACAGCATATTAAAGCTGTAATAATATGCTTCTTCTGAAAAAAATATTAGAAAAATGTAGGAAACAGCATATTTTAAATGAAATGGAGATCTTCTTTAAATGGTGAAAACCCATTCAATTTTATATCTTACAGGGTTTATACTGAGTTCAGTAATGTATAACTGTATTAATTAAACTGTGAACCTACAAATTTACAGCTACTTTTGAAAGAGATGTATCCTTGCTCTGGAGTGTGTTAATGAATATGTTAAAGCTGTAATGAAATGCTTCTTCTAATCATGTTGTTATTAAATTAAAAAAAAATTATTCAAAGCATAAATATTTGCTCCTTAATAATTCGTAGATGTGAAAAAACATTACCATTGAAATCTACCTGATGACTTTATATCAATGCTCAGATGCCAAAGAGCTCAAAAAGTAATTGCCTGTGATTAGTAATAATCAGATATATAGAGATTAGAAATGCATGTGCATCTTAGTGTCAGTTGTATTAAAAATGAATTTTTCTGTATGAAACTGTGTATTTTAATAATGAAATGGAGAT
>NW_008344095.1:268738-270914 GCF_000622305.1 Nannospalax galili | reverse complement strand
TTGTATCTTTCTGATGCTTTGCCATCCTCCATCTTTGCAAATGAAGTGCATGGTTAAAATGTCTGTTTTGGAATATGTCTGCTAATGTCCTCACAATAATTTTTAAAATCTCTTTCCATTGATATTTTCTTGGATGACATTTTCCTACTTCTCTGTATAATCTGATGATTTTTTTAAAAATTATGTGGTGACCTTACATTTTATATTGTGTAATGCTGGGCTTTGTTGTATTCATTTAAAGATTATTAGATTTTTTTTTTTTTTTTGGATGAATGGTTAACTTTGCTGGCTACTTTTTAATCTTTTTTGAGGCTTTTTTTAAACATTTTAATTTATCAGTATTGTGTGTATGTGTACATGTGCATGATTGTGTGGTTCACCTGTGGAGGTTAGAAGAAATCTTTGTGGAAATGGTTCTCTCTTTCCACCTTTACTTACATTCCAGAAATAAAACTCAGGTCACCAGACTTTTGTACAAGCACCTTTATCCACTGAGCCATCCCATTAGTCCTGAGGCTGTTTGAAACCTTTCTTAGGGAGATTTAAGAATAATATTAATTACATTATATAACTAAATCTCACTTTTAAGGCCTAACCCTTCTCAAATCACTACCAAATTACTAAGACTTACACAAATTTCTCCATTCTGTACAGAGCAAATTTGAACATTTTTGATTCTGTAAACTGGATTTCTGGGGACTATTGATTTTTATAGCTACTCAGTAGTTACTCTTTACTTAGAAGACTTTCTTGTCCGATGATAGAGTTTCACTTTGTGCATATTGAAACTTATATTCAAGAAAAACTAAAGCGGACCCAATGCAGATCTCCCCCCATCTACCCCTTTTTCTCTCTGTCTTCCTCTCTGTCTCTTTTTCCCTCTGCTCCCTCTCTTTCTCAATATCTCTCTCCACTAAGATTATGGATGCCCTTGCCCAACCCCAACAGACCCTTGTTTCTTCAACTCAAAAGGATGCCAGATTCCTTTTCCCCGTGTTTCACTTGCAACTTCAAGGCACCAATCTAGAGTGTTCACAGGGATTCTCTTTAAGGATCCTGGTCAGCCTTGCCTTTATTTGATGTTGGAAAATTGTGCTGGAATTTGGTCTGGCTTGAGGTTGCACAGGCCTTGTACATGGTGTTTCAAGTACTATGAGTTCATGTATGCAACTGCCCTATTGTGTCTGGAAAACACTATTTCCTTAGATTTAGATTCATCCACCACCTCTTACTCTAACAATCTTTCAGTCCCCTGTTCCATGACTACCCCTGAATCTTGGGAGGCAGGATGTGATTTACATGTCCCATTTTGGGCTGAGCATTCTATACTGTTATACTCCTGTAGTCCAGAAATGATTTATTTCTCCCAACTTCCTCTGAAGAGCAACAGGGGAGCACAGGGCACCCTTGGAAGAAGGCCTAGCATGGCAGGAGATTGGAATGAAAGGAGGAGGAATTGGAGCCATTCTGGGAAGCAGGGAACAGGGAGCAGGTGAGCCAGCCTGCCCTGGATTCTGTGGAGTGCTGGGGGACCTTGCCAGGACCCCCTGGACCCCACACGGAACTCTGTGGGTGAGTGGGCATGTGAGGATGCGAGATGAGGCAGACCATGGGCAAAAAGCTATATGGAACCGGGCTACTGAGTCGCGGTGCAGAGCTGGGCACTAGGTATTCGTTTCTTTTAAGTCCCTCCCCTTCCCCCCAAAGGTATAAACTATACAAAATTCAGATAAAGATATGTTATGTGGTTTGTCTACCTGTGTCTGGAGCACGAGATCCTGAAGAGTGAGGGCAGGTCAAACAGACAGCGGGAAGGAGAAAATTTAGTGGGACGAAATTGGTGTAGTCAGCAGGATGGTGCTGAAAATAACAAACCATGGAAGTTTGGGAAAAGCAAGGGAGCTAATGGCAGCACTGATGTGGATCTTACAACAAATTATAAAATATGTTATTAAAAAGGTGCAGGCCTTTCAGAAGTGTGGGCCACGGCTGTGTTGTAAATGTGGAGAAACAACCCAGTTGTGGATAGGTGAATGTACTGAATGTATTAGAATAGAGAATTAAGAATTTAAGAATTGTATTGAATGTAATAGAATTAAGAAACTAAGAATCAAAAAATAACTCTAGCAAAAGTATGTAAACAAATCCAAAGTGTGTACATAAAAGATAAGAGCAT
>NW_008344095.1:261076-268214 GCF_000622305.1 Nannospalax galili | reverse complement strand
GGGGAAGACCGGTGAGAAAAAGTGAAAAAAAAAAAAAAAAAAAAAAAAAAAAAAACAGGGCTCTTTAACTTGTGTAAGGTAAGGACTCAGAGGAAAAGATAGGTAATAATGAAAAAGGAAATGACCTAAAAATAAAAGTAGCTAAAACTGCCCCTCAGATTCAACCTTTGATACAAAAAGGAAAAAAGCCAACAGTACTGTAGCTAGGAAATACTCCACACTAGAACTGTTAAAACTAGGGAAAACTTACAAGCAAGCAATCAAAGAGCCCCTCGCCACATGGCTCATGAGGGTATAGGACATGGGAGGAAATAGCATCATTCTAAGTCCCTCAGAAGCTTCACAGCTGAGTTATATAACCACCTATACATCCTTGCAATATAGGCTGTTCAACATAGGCCAGTGCAAGAGTGAGCAGTCCTTAATGGGATGGCTGGTGGAAGGCATTAAAGATACATGGTCATCACCAAAGGAAATTCCCATAATTAATAGAGGCTGGAGGAGTATAAAGGAAGGATAGGTATTATTGAGGGAACTAGGAATGAGAAAAGCAATATATGATGTCCAGTTCACTGGGCCAGATAAGACTGTGTTCACCAGAGATATAAAGGAAAATTTAATTCAACTGGGACCTCGAGAATGGTATAGAGCTTTAATGGTTTTGCTAAGCCCTTTAATGGGACAGGATTTTTGTAAAGTGAGAGAGGCTTTAGCAGATCTAAATGACTCTGACCAGCATTTAAAATGTCTCTGTAGAATAACAGAACATCCTACAGGAGATATAAAAAAGACCAGACAGAAAAAGTGGTCCATTTGGGTTACTTGAAGACAAATGTGGCAAGACTTATGTCGAGCCCAAATTCCCAAAGAAAATAATTGATAGAAAACCAAATTTGGTACTAAGGAGTTTTTGGAAGGCTTTAAAGCCAGAATGACATTTTACAAAAGGGCCTGCCTGACTCAGGGAACCAACAGTGGGGACAAGAGAAACCCCTGCCTCCTCATCTCAGTGCAGGGTCAGGCAACTGGAGCCAAGACTTGTAAGTGTATCAAGGTTAAAAGAATACAAAGAGACTCCATACAAGATCCTCAGAACGTGGAATGACTCCAAAGAAATAACTAAAGATAGTAAAGAACTAACCAAATGAGGGCCCTAGGGCATAGCTGGCTTTTTTGGGGCTAAGGATGAGACCCTAGCAGACATCCTGAGAGGGTGGGTTCAGATCTCCGTCAGTGTAGTGGCTCTGATCTCAGCAGACCACCAGAGAGTGCTGAGTTCTGGCCTTCCTCTGTCTTTCCTCTGGCAGAGGGCCTGAGAAGGCAGGGGACTGCATGAGAGCCCACAGATCCTGCCTTCAGGTGGTGGTGAGCTTCCCCTAATTGTGCCATACCCATGCCCTACCTGGGATTTTGTGAGGCCCCTCTCAAGGCCCCAGGGCAGATCTGGCTTTGGTAGGCTAAGGCTGAGATCCTAGCAGACAGCCTGAGAGGGTGGGTTTCAGCCTCCACTGGTGTAGCGGTTTTGATCTCAGCAGACTGCAAGAGAGTGCCGAGTTCTGTCTTCTCTCTGGCCTCCCTCTGGCATAGGGGCTGAGAATTCAGGGGATTGCCTGAGAGAGCCTGGATCCTGCCTCCACATGGTGAAGGAAGCCTGAGTGTATCTGACTGGAACCTGAATTGGGCTTCTGTGTGTGCTCCTGAATAGTTGATCTGAAGCCATCAATACCCTTCAAATTAAACCTGAGAGAACCTGAACACTGTACCCACCAGCTTTACATAACCAGTAAAGAAAGAATCTAGGCACTCTGATAATACAAACAGAAGCATACTTCAATTTAATTTTCATATCAGAATCGTAAACAACAAAAGAAATTCACATGCGAAACTCACAATGAAAAAATAATGAAATGGAAAGCCAAAACACTATGTGCCCACCAAACTTCACCAATCCTGTACAAGAGTTCTACAAAGAGAACCAAACCTCTTAGAGATAACCCAGGACACTGAATTTAAAAGAATGATCATAAACATGATAAAGGAATTCAACGAATTTAAAGAACACATAAACAAACAAACCAAAAAGCTAAAATAAGGATAAACTTCTGAATGAATTCACAAAAGAGATAGAAACATTGAAGAAAACTCAGGCAGAAATGAAGAAAGAAGTGCAAACTTCAGTAAGCCAACTTGAAACAACAGGGGAAAGCCTCATGGCTAGAATGAATGAAATGGAAAACAGAATATCAACACTGGAGAATAAAGTTGAAGAACTGGCCCACTCAAGCAAAGATAATAGAGAAAAAAAAAAAAAAAGGAATGGAATATGCAAGAGATGTGGGACACCATGAAAAGAACAAATCTACAGATCATAGGAATAGAGGAAGGAGAAGAATTTCAGGTTAATGGTGTTGACCAGATCTTAAGCAGGATTGTAGAAGAGAATTTCACATAATTAAGGAAAGACATCCTCAGACAAATACAGGAAGCACATAAGAACACCAAATAAACAGGATCAAAAAAGAAACTCCCTGTGATGTATCATAGCAAAAACACTAAATATACAGAATAAAGAGAGACTACTGAAAGCAGCAAAAGAAAAACAAGTCACATACAAAGGAAAACCCATCAGAATTACAGCTGACTTATCAATGCAGACTATGAAAGTCAAAAGAGCCTGGACCACGGTATTTCCAGTTCTACATGACAATAGATGCCAGCCCAGAATACTTTACTCAGCAAAAATGTTTATTATAGTTGAGAGGGAAAGAAAAATCTTCCATGACATGAATAGCCTGAAAGAATATATGTGCACAAAACCAGACTTTCAAAGAATACTTGAATACAGAGAGCAGAGAGAGAAACAAATATACCCTGGGGCAACAAAAGAAAATAAATAAAGGTATAAGCTAGGAACCACAAAATTGGACAGAGAACACAAACAGCAATCAAAATGGCGGCAACCAATACACATCTTTCAATAATAACCTTAAGTACTAATGGACTGAATTCCCCAGTCAAAAGACACAGACTAAGTGGATGGATTAAGAAACAAAATCCATCTCTTTGCTGTCTGCAAGAAACCCATCTCACCTTCAAGGACAGGCATTACCTTAAGGTAAAAGGATGGAAAAGAATATTCTAAGCAAATGGCACTAAGAAACAAGCAGGGGTTGCAATTCTAATATCTGACAAAACAGACTTCAAGGTAAAACTAATCAGAAGAGATAAGGATGGTCACTTCATTCTAATCAAAGCAACCATTAACCAGGAAGATATTACAATCCTTAACACACATGCACTACAGGACTTTAAGACACAGATTAACCCCAACTCAGTAATAGTAGGGGACTTCAATACCCCACTGTCTCCATTAGACAGGTCAACTGGACAAAGAATAAACAGAGAGACGTCTGAATTAAATGATAGCATACATCAAATGGACCGAACAGACATCTTTTGAATATTCTACCCAAGCACCAAAGAATAAACTTTCTACTCAGCACCCCATGGAACTTTTTCAAAAATTGACCACATACTGCGCCACAAAACAAACCTCAACAAATACAAAAAAATTAAAATAATTATGTGCATTCTATTGGACCACAAAACAATAAAGCTCAAAATCAACACTAGATAAAGCCCTAGTCACTACATGAACTCATGGTGATTGAACAACACACTCTTAAACAATGAGTGGGTCAAAGGAGAAATTAAGAAAGAAATAAAAGAATTCCTGGAATTCGATGAAAAGGACAATACAACACAGCACAACCTCTGGGACACTTTAAAAGCAGTCCTAAGACGGAAGTTTATAGCTTTGAGTGCTTACATTAAAAAATTAGAAAGAGCCCAAATAAATGACCTAACACTGCAACTTAAGACACTGGAAAGGCAGAAGAGAAGAAATAATAAAAATCAGAGCAGAAATAGAAACAAAGAAAACAACACAAAGAATCAATGAATCTAATAGCTGGTTCTTTGAAAAGCTAAACAAGATAGACAGATCCTTAGCTCAGTTAACCAAAAGAAAGAAAGATCAAATCCAAATGAACAAAATCAGAGATGAAAGGGGAAACATCACAACAGACACCCAAAAGATCCAGACCATTGTATATTATTTTTGTCTCATTCTTTATATATCATAGCAAATCTACACAAACCTTTATCACTTGCTTAGACTTTCTCATTTTTTCTATTTTGGAAAATATCTCCATTCCCAAAGCCTTTAACAGGTGACTCGCCACAGTTACAGGACATTTTGAGAGATGTTCCATAGTCACCTGGAATTTAGTCGACCTTGGAGGACAAGGGGCAAAAACTGTCCTCTATATCCTTCATCACTGGCTTAGGCTTTCCCATTCTCTCCATTTTGGAAAATGTCTCCATCCCACATCCTTCTACATCCATCTTTTACATTCTCATTTTCTTTTTTTAAAATAATTATAAGACATAATAGCATTAACAAATAAATTTTTCATTTGTTGTGAGACATCTTTTCCTGGGTTTGCTAAGCAATGCTTATTCCCTCTTAAGGTTCTAGTGTCAAGCCAATGTTTGATTAAAGTTTTGCTGGGGAACCAATGAATTTATTGAGCTTACTTACCAAGATAACTGAGGGGTTGCTGAGATGTATGTATGACCTGAAAAAATGCACACTGGACAGCCTTTACTCGGTATGGGTCATGCCTTCTCTTCCTACCCTTCCCCAGATTGTATACTTTAGCCCTCCCCAAATCCAGGAGGCCGGGTATGATTAGGGTCAAATTACATACAGTTGGCTGGGAAGAGTGGCTGAATACTCCGGTGAGGATCCAATGACTGTGCTTGGCCCTCCTTTAATGAATGAGCACAACCATCAATAAGCCCAGTTCTGACGATGGTCAGATGATGGTAGTTATTTTCTGCAGAAGGGACTGCTGTATAGTATCATCTTTTTAAAATGACCTGGAATTTAAAAGGATTTGGTGCTAGAATCCACAGATGAGGGAGAACATATGTCATTTTGGCTGGACTGCTGAGATGGAGCTGTCCCAATTTGGAAAGGTAAATGGGCCTTGCCATGCCTGGGGCCCAGCTGCTCCAAGTGGCATGGTCAATAGCCATTACATTACTCTACAGAGCCCACCTCTGGGGTCAGGCCTGGATAGAAATCTTGATCATGCTGGGGCTTTCAGCCAGAAGTATCAGCATAAAGGAATTGCTGTGTGAGTTGTCACTAGCAGCTAGTGTGTACCAGGCTCTTCGTGCACATCATCCCAAGGTAACCCACTGTTGTCCATATCACAGAGGAGAAATGTGAGTCTGGTGTGGTACAACTGGGTCATATGGTAGGTTCATTTTTAGTTTCTTAAGAGTTCTCCACACTGTTTTCCATAGAGGTTGCACGAGTTTGAAATCCCACCAGCAGTGAATGAGCATTCCTCTTTCTCCACATCCTCACCAGCATTTGGTATCACTTATTCTCTTGATCCTAGTCAGTTGGATTGGGGTAAGGTGATAACTTAGGCTGTTTTTAATTTGCATTTCCCTAATTACTAACAATGTTGAACACTTTTTGAGATGCATCTTAGTCATTTTTATTTCTTCGAGATCTTTAGCCCATCTTTTAATTGGGTCATTTGGTTTCTTGATTCTTTGGTTTTGAGTTCTTTATATATTCTGGATGTTAAACCTCTGTCAAATGTGTCACTGGTGAAGATTAGTTCCAATTCTGTGGGTTTTCTTTTCACTTTTTTGATTGTTTCTTTGCTATACAGAAGGCTTTTTAGTTTAATGACCACTTATTGATTGCTGACCTTAATTCCTGAGCAATTTCTGTCTGATTTAGAAAATTCTTTCCTACATCTATATCTTGTAAGTTACTGCCAATATTTTCTTCTAATAGTTTCAGGGTTTCCAGTTTCATATTAAGGTCTTTGATCTATTTGGAGTTGACTTTTGTGCAAGGTGAAAGATAAGATCTAGTTTCATTCTTCTATAAATGGAGATCGGTTTTGCCAGCACCATTTGTTGAAGATGCTGTCATTTCTCCATTGTGTGTTCTTGGCACCTTTGTCAAATATCAGTTGGCTGAAATTGTGTGTACTTGGGTTTGGATCTTTAATGATGTTTCATTGATCTATGTATCCACTTTTGTGCCAGTACCATGCTGTTTTTATGACTATAGCTCAAATGACTTTAAGTGTAAAAATAAATTGATTTATTTGGGCCAACTGTATGTTCTTAAACACCCAAAAGGAAAGTATAACCAAAGAGTAAGTCATCAGTGTACTTCTTTAGGAGTTCAAGGGATTACACCTCCCAGACATTAGGCTTAAGTCCATATAAAAAGTTATTTAGACAATTATTTCTCATTGATGATTTTGTTCCTAACCAGAAAGTGGTACTCAGATGTAACACTTTAAATCTTGGTCTCTGTAGTGCCCACCTGCAGCTAAGGGAGACAACCAGCTATTGTTCTAACATGATGAATAAATTTGTTTTCTCCCCCTATCTAGAAGCCTTTGAGAGGGAACTGATACTAATTCTAACCACTCCAACAGCTATCAAAATGCCTGAAAGGAAGTTCTGAGTCCATCACTCTAGAGTCAAGCTTTGGAAGACAAAAGAAAAATGAGGAGGAACCCAATAGAAGGATGCTTTTGGAAGCCCTTGTCAAGAAATTCCAATGGACTCTCATATGAATATTTGAAAATTGCCCTGTTCTGACTTTTTTCTAGTTCCCTGTCTGGAACTTGTAATGCTTGTAATGCTAATTACTCCTGCCTTTACTTCTCCTTCACATCTCCTATTCATGACTCAGGACTTTCTTCTCCCCTTAGAGACAAGAGTTATGCAATTTGGGAGTCTTTTAGATAGACCCACTGAAGGGGTACTCCAGTTGCCTCACCCTGTGTCCCTGTTCAGCATGGAAGAAGCCAGAGTGGCCTGCATCCCTATTCCCTATTGGCCATTTGGGTAACCTCTTCAGAGGATGGCGTGATAAGACTAGGAGGTAGGAATTGGCTAGGCAGTTAGGGTAAAAAGACCCCAAAGAAAAGTAGCCAGTTTCTTGGCTAAAATTTAAAAGGTCCTTGGGCCTCTTAGCAATGTACTCTGTTTCAAATGCAAAAATTTTGAGTATTTGGGAGCTTGTATG
>NW_008344095.1:257491-260966 GCF_000622305.1 Nannospalax galili | reverse complement strand
AGAAGAAGAAGAAGAAGAAGAAGAAGAAGAAGAAGAAGAAGAAGAAGAGAACTAACCAAATTAATGCCTCTTACCCATGCTATAGTAGCTAACAAGGATCTATGGAGAAAACAGTTAATATGAATGGATAGAACCTTTCCATGCTGTTAGGCCTTGTCTATGATTGCTTTAATATATGATGTTAACCTTTGAGTGTTTTACAGATATGAAACCCATTTGAAATATACCTGAAGAAACAAAGGCCAGCTATAACTATAAGATTCTTGGGAGTTTTATGGTTTAGTAAGATAAAAACAGAGGTTCCCAAACTATACAACTGTTAAGAAAAACTACAGTGCCAAGTGTGGGTTGCCCCCCTATGAGCTTTTGGTCAGAGAGATCCTAGAGATTGCCTCAAATTCACCAAGACTGCTGCTAGTAATGTCAGTTGTACACTAGAAAGGTTGGTAAGGCCATGTTGCTGAAGACACTGCATGTTGTGAGCTCAGGAGAAGAAGAGATGGAGCTGAGACTAAGCCAAAAAACTCCATGCCACTGGATGGATGACATTTATAGTGCCAGAACGCGCTATGCAGATGATTGGGGAAGAAAGGATCCCCTATGATTCTACTCAACAATGGACTCCCCCATGCTGCACACTATGGACATGCCGAGCAATGCCTACAAGTGTAATAATGGCTCAACTAACATACATACAACTGAAAAGTTTCTAATTGGATAAGACCCACTCCTAGGGGTGGAACACACATCTGGTGCTGTAGACCCAGCCAATCCCCTGTGTCCAGAAAGGCTACAGGCCCTAGTGGGGAAGCCATTGCAAGTGTACTGTTTAATGAATGTAGTACACCTACTGGGATATATTCTAGGCATTTGTATTTACATTCATGTTCGTTTAGATATGTCTACTTCCTTCCATTTGTCTTTATAGTAGAAGAAACACCACTGAGATAGATCAATGGCCATGTCTTGAAGATGAATGATGGGGAAGCCCAAGAAGTCACTATCTCACCACGATCCAAAAGAGATCACGCTATATCTGTCACCGACTCTGAGGCTCTGGGACCCTTACAGAAGGCTGTTGGAAAGCTGTAAGAGTGGAGGAAAGGGATGGAGTGTAGCCCAGAAATGATTTATTCCTCCTGACTTCCTCTGAAGAGCCACAGGTGAGTGCAAGGCACCCTGGGAAAAAGGGTGGAGCCTAGTGTGGTGGGAGATTGGAACGAAAGGAGGAGGAATTGGTGCCATTCTTGGAAAAGGGAGAAGGTGAGCCAGCCTGCCCTGGACCCTTTGGAGTGCAGGGGACCTCACCAGGACCCCATGGATCCCGCATGGAACTCTGTGGGGTGAGTGGGTATGCGGGGATGCAAGATGAGGCAGACTGTGGGTAAACATGATCTCGAATGACAGGGTGCTAAGCAGCAGCGCAGAGCTGGGCACCAGGTGTTCATTTCTTTGTAACTCACTTCCC
Source organism: Nannospalax galili (assembly GCF_000622305.1). Lineage (NCBI taxonomy): Eukaryota > Metazoa > Chordata > Mammalia > Rodentia > Spalacidae > Nannospalax > Nannospalax galili. The sequence continues at coordinate 259,498 of NW_008344095.1, read as the reverse complement.
TCCCCCACCCCAAAGGTATAATCTATACAAAATTCAGATAAAGATGTGTTATGTGGTTTGTCTACCCATGTCTATAGCATGAGAACCTGAAGAGTGAGGGCAGGTCAAACAGAGAGAGGGAAGGAGAAAATTTAGTGGGACAACTCTGTGCCTTGACCAGTTATGGGTCTCTGTGTTAATCACCATCTACTATAAAAAGAAGCTTCTCTGACGAGGGTTGAGACATACACTAATCTATGGATAACCACACATCATTATGAGTGAGCTTAATACTATGTCTATTTAGTGAAATAAGAATAGTATTCTCCTTTAGGGCCTATGCCCTGTCTAGCCATAAGTTCTTGGGACCCATAATGGTGTCAGATATGGGGTCCATATTGTGAATAGCCAAAACAATCTTGAGAAATAAAATCACTTCTGGAGGTATCACTATCCCTGATTTCAAGTAATACTATAGAGCCATAATAATCAAAACAGCATGGTATTGGCATCAAAACAGACATAATTAATCAATGAAATAGAACTAAAGATCCAGATATAAGTCCATGCACCTACAGCCACCTAATCTTTGACAAGGAGGCCAAAAATATCCATTAGAGAAAAGATACCTTTAACAAATGGTATTGGTCCAACTGGATAGCTACATGTAGAAAAATGAAATTAGATCCCTATTCTCACCCTATTCAAAACTCAACTCCAAATGGATCAGGGACCTCAACCCTGAATCTATTAGAAGAGAAAGTAAGGAATATTCTGGAAATTATAGGCACAGGAAAGGACTGAACAAGACCCTGGTAGTACAGGCATTAGGACCAACAATTGACAATTGGGACTTCATGAAACTAGAAAGCTTCTGTTCAGGGAGGGACACCATCACTCAAGTGAAGAGGCAGCCTACAGCATGGGAAAGAATCTTTACCAGCTATACAACTGACACAGCATTGTGTCTAGAATATATAAACAACCCAAAAAGCTAAGCATCAAGAAAAAAAAATCCAATTTAAAAATAGGACATGGGCAGTTACCCCTCCCACCCAATCAGTAGAGCTTAGCTGCAGGTGGGGGAGGGGCTAAGGATATATAAGCCAAGAATGCCATAAGGCACCTCTCTTGCCATTTTGTGCCACTGTTAGGAAGTCACAGGATCTATGTCTGAGTGTGGACTTTCCAGCACAGCCATAAGTGTATGTGTGGGGGAGTGCCCACTCTTTTGTAAGTAAACACCCTCCTTATGTCTTGTTAGCAAGCCCAATAAACTTGTTATGATTTTCAAAAATGATAGATAGATAGTTGATAGATAGAAGATAGATAGGTAGGTAGGTAGGTAGATGGATAGATAGATAGATAGATAGATAGATAGATAGATAGATAGATAAAAATGAGACATGGAACCAAACAGAGAATTCACAAAAGATGAAATATCACTGACTGAGAAATATTTTTTTAAATCTTCCATTCCTAGCCATCAGGGAAGCCCAAATTAAAACTACTTTGAGATTCTATCTTACCCCAGGCAGAATGGTTTAGACAACAGAACAAAACAAAGAAATGATGGTTGCTGGCCAGATGTGGGGAAAAGGGAACCATTTCTCCCTGTGGGTGGGAGTGCAAACTGGTAGAGACACTATGGAAGTCTATATGGAGGTTCCTCAAAAAGCTAGAAATCGGATGTCCTAGTTTGTTCTTCGTTGCTGTGACAAAATATCCTGACCAATACCAACTTGGGGAGGAAAGAGTCTATTTATCTTACATCTCCTGGGTCACAGTTCATCAGGGAGCCCAAGGTAGGAACTCAGGGCAGGAACCTGGAGGCAGGAGCTGGAGCACAGGCCATGGAGGAACTCTGCTTACTGGCTTGCTCCCCTGGCCCCTGCTCAGTCTGCTTTCTTATGCAATACAGGCCCACCTTCCCAGGGGTGGCACTACCCACAGTGGGCTGGGCCCTCCCACCATCACTCATTAAGAAGATGCCCCTCAGACATGGCCACAGGCCATTCCAATAGACGT
>NW_008344095.1:236214-257468 GCF_000622305.1 Nannospalax galili | reverse complement strand
AGGCAGGTGGATCTCTGTGAGTTTGAGGCCAGCCTGGTCTCCATAGTGAATCTAGGCCAGCTGGGGCTACAGGGAGACCAGCTGGGGCTCAAGAAGACAAAAAAAAAAAAAAAAATCCAAACACTCAAATGTCCAGAGTCTCTTAATAGTCTCTCAACTGTGGGTAGGCTTCTGTAAAATCCAAAACAACTATTTTTAATTTCAAAGGGAAGAATCAGGTACACCTAAGCAAAACCAAAGTCCAGCAAAGTAGCTCAAGGCTGGACATCTGGGATTCACTCACGATCTTCTGGCTCCAAAGGGTTCTGGCAGCTCCACTTCTCTGACTCTGCAGTCCACAGCACACACAGCTCGCCTCGCAGACCCATGCCAGCTCCATTCCACACTTACTGCTGTCACTGGTGGTCGTCCCATGGTCCAGGCATCTCCAAAAAGCTGGGGTCACCACTGAAACTGAGGCTACACCTTCCCCAATGGCCTCTTCTTGCCTCTGGGGTGCAAAGCCTCAGATTCTCTCCATGACCCCTTCAATCCTGGGGTCTTCACTGCAACTGAAGCTGCACTTTCACCTACGGCCTTTCCTGGCCTCTCAGTGCCAAGCCTCAGCTGCTCTCTGTGACCCCTTCATGCTTTCAACACCAGAACCATGCAGGAGACTCTAATACATTACCAAGTCCTGCTTCCAGCTTGAGATAGAGGCTCGGGTCCCCTCTGTGTGCTGACCCTGAGGAAATACCTCCCAGAAGACTTCACCACAGTGATGCTGGTCTCTTGCTACTTACAGCTGATTTTTCAGCCCCAGCTAACCAGCATCAATTGTCCCAGTAAAGCAAAGGTTTGCTTCAGGTTCTGGTCTCTTCTTAATCACAGCTGATTCTTCAGCCCCAGCCAACCAGAACCCACAGATTCTCAATTCAAAACATCACAGGACAACCCTGATAGTCCCTGTTTCCCTTTGAAGCTTCACAAACCAGGCCTCCATCATCTACAACTCTTTCAGCATAACTGTTCCAAGCTCCACAGCAACAAATTGAGCACGCAACTGACTCTTCCAGCCTAAAGTTCCAAACACTTCCACAGTCCTCCCCAAAACACCAAGGTCAGGCCTGTTACAGCAATATCTCACTCTCTGGTACCAGTTTCTGTCCTGGTTTGTTCTTCATTGCTGTGACAAAACACTCTGACCGCTACCAACTTGGGGAGAAAAGAGTTTCTCTTACATCTCCTGGGTCACAGCTCATCAGGGAGCCCAGGCAGGAACCTAGAGGCAGGAGCTGGAGCACAGGCTATGGAGGAACTCTGCTTACTGGCTTGCTCCCCTGGCCCCTGCTCAGCCTGTTTTCTTATGCAACACAGGCCCACCTGCCAAGGGGTGGCACCACCCGCAGTGGCCTTGGCCCTCCCACATCACTCAAGAAGATGCCCCTCAGACATGGCCACAGGCCAGTCCAATAGAGAAAATTCCCCGATTGAGGCTCTCTCAACCCAGGTGTGTCAAGTTGACACTAAAGCTATCCAGCACCTCAATCTACCTCAAGATCTAGCCATTCTTCTACCATTCTTGAGCATGTATCCAAAGGACTCAGTATCCTACTACAGAGATACCTGCTCACCCGTGTTTATTGCTGCTCTATTCAGAATAGCCAGGAAGCAGAAACAGCCTAGATGTCTGCCCTGGTTTTTGAGACAGGGTCTGTCACTAATCCTGGAACTCACTGATTCAATTAGACTGTCTGACCAGCAAGCTCCAGGGATCTGTCTTTGTCCCTTCAGCAATGGAGTTATGGATATGTACTACCAAGCCTGGCTTTTACATGGATACTGGAAATTCAAACGCAGGTCCTAAAGCTTGAGTGGCAAGTACTTTACCACCTGAGCTGTCTTCCTGGTTCCTGCCAGAGTTTTTGGATCTTTGGTTCTACAAAAATCCATTTGGACTCTTTGATTTGGTAAAAGATGGTATGAATTAAGCATCAGCTCCCATGTTGTAAGAGGGAAAACCACTTCTCTGTTAGCATAAGCTAGAGAACAGCACAAGATCGTCTCCCTTAGTCTGTGGTCTTTGAGCTCGTGGGGGTGATGTGGTTTTTACAAAGTTTGCAAGCTGAAAAACTGGATAGTACATTCCTTTTTCTTAACATTGTTTTAAGCCATGTAAAATATTCTAAATAAATGCTTCCTGTTTGTCAACCCTCAGCCAATACTGACATCTTCCCAGTCCATGAAGCTTACCCAAGGATAACATCCATGCATTATGCAACACAGTCATCTGTCCAGGATCCAGAATGGAATTGAATTTTACAGTTTCCAGAGCACACAATTCTAGTTCTGTTTCTGCACTGGAGGCAGACTTACAGGGTTTTTTTTTCTTTTAGAGATTTATTATATTGTTTTTAATTGTGTGTGGGGCGGGGGTTGTACGCATGAGTGCAAACGCTGCAGAGGCCAGGGACATGGAATCCCCTGGAGCTGGAGTTACAGGTGGTTGTGAGCCCTCTGATGTAGGTGCTGGGAATCGGGTCCTCTTCAGAAGGAGTAAACACTCTTAACCGCTGAGCCATTTCAACAGCCCAGTTTTTACTTTTCTTACAAATCCAGGTGCATTCACCTCAAGCAGGAGCACATGTACCATAAAGTCTTGTTACCTCTTGCTGCCCAAGTTCTCACTTCTTTTCAGACAATCTGTCACCTAGTTCAAAATAATATAGCGAGTGCCCTGTTTGCCCTGTTAAAACATAAAAATATGTCCAAAGGAAAATAGGCCTCGGAATCCTTTGTTGGTTTGTTTGTGGAGAACAACTGGGGTGAGGCCCACTGTAGGAGTCGTGGCCACTGGTTGCTGGTGTTGCACTTCCAGAAAACTCTTAATTAGGTGCTCATATCCCCGAACTTCCCAGGTACTCTCTACAACTCTTGAATTGTCTTTTTCCTTGTCATTTGAAACACACACACACATACCCGATTGAACACACACATACACACACATATACACACACATACACATACACACACACATACACACACATACACACACACATACACACACACACACACGCACACGTGCGTGAAGAAGAGGAAACTGAAATTGAATTTTCAACAGTGACGCCTCAGCTGGTTGTGGTGGCTCAGGACTTTAATCCCAGCATTCGGGAGACAGAGACAGGTGGATCTCTGTAAGATCAAGGCCAACCTAGTTTCCATAGCAAGTTCAAGGCCAACTGTCGCTACAGGGAGGCTCTGTCTCAAAAAGATCAAAAAATGACACCTCAGGGCTGGAGAGATGGCTCAGTGATTAAGAACACTGGCTCTTCTTGCAGAAGACCCAGGTTCGAATCCCAGCATCCACACAGTAGCTAACAACTGTTCATAACTCCACTTCCAGGGTATCCAAAGCCTTCTCTGATCTGCGGGCATTGCATGACATGGGTACACTTACATACATGCAGGCACTACACACATACACATAAAATAAAAATAACAAACAAATAAATAAAATGATACAAAAAAAGCCAAATTGGGGGCTAGAGAGTTAAGAGCACTGGCTGCTCTTGCAGAAGACCTGAGTTTGAGTCTGAGCACTCACGTGATGGCTAACAACTGTCTGTAACTCCAGTTCCAGGGAATCTGACACCCTCTTCTGGCTTCCTCAGGTGTTGAACCACATGGGAACACTTACATACATGCAGCAATACATTCAGACACATAAAATAAAAATAAAGTTAAAATAAGTCCAATTGTCCTTATAATTTGTGGTCTCTAAAGATAAAGACAGCATTAGATCTGTGTATACCAATGCCCATGTGTTTATGTGTTTGTGCGTGGATACTGTGCAGTTCTCAGAAACATTAAAAAAGAATTAAAAGCAGTTAAGTTTCCCCTGAAGAATTCTGCCCTGGGAAGTTTATCTCCTTATCTGAGTTCAAAGAGTATGGATTGAAATTCAATTGGTACAATTAGACTTTGAGGATTGAATTTTAGCATTTCATGTAAATGGTGCTAATGTCCTTATCCTGTCTTCTTTCTACCCCACTTGGCAATGTTCAATACTCAGTACAATGCTATAATTTGAAGTTCGTCAAGCCCTGTTGATTACAAACAAATTCCTCATTTCTGTGGCTGGAAATCTGGCTTTTAATGTATATTTCAGACCAGCAGTGTTTCTTCGTGTCCCTAACTCATTATTACACAGTTTTAGGGAAAATGAGGAAAGATAAAATGCCCCATGAACTGAGGTGAGTTGTAGGTGCCCGTACTTTCCCAGTAATCTCATGGTGCTAGCAATGAATGTGATACAGAGAGGCTCAAGGTATATGCCCTATACTAGGTAAGCAAAATCAACTAGAAGTCCTCAAAAAGTCAAACAGAATTAGCATATGACACCACAATTTCACTCATAGATATATATCTCCAAATATTGAAAACACATACTCAAATACTCGTACACAAATTTTCATAGCAGCACAATTGACGATATTCCAGAGTTAGAAACAGCTCAAGCGCCCAGCACAGGATGAAAAGATAAACACAGTCTCTCGGTATCTACAGTGGATTCATTCCAGACTTACCCATATATACCAAAATCTGTGCCAAGTCCCTCAAGTAACAGGCTGGCACACATTCTTGAACATACTTCAGATTCTCCTTAGATTGCTAACTTTAACTAGATCAACCCTTACATATCACTTCATTCACAGAAATTCAGTATAGCACATGGAGAGTGACAAATTTAAGTTTTCTGTTTTAGAGCTCTCTAGAAAAATTTCTATTCAAATATTTTTGAGTGGTATTTTGAGTGGTTAAATCTGCAGCTGCAGAATTCATAGATACTGAGGTCAAATATATGCAGACCACATAGTCACGAAGGAGAATGAGGTACTGACACATAATTGGTTGCTAATGGGTATTTGAAAATGTGCTAAGTATGGATCAGAAGCCTGCTAATGGAGAGGTCAATACTAGGTGATGAAGGTCATTGTACAGGCAAAAGGACACGAGTCATGAAGGAAGAAGAGAGCTAATTTGCTTTCCAGTTTAAACTGTCATAGTTTTTTTTCTTTTTTTGTGGTGGATATGTGAACTCAACTTTTTCTTCTCTGTATTGAAGGAGCAAGAAGCAATTTTGCATTTTGAAAGAATTCATGTGTTCTTCCTTTGAGGCAGTGATTGTGAAAGTTGGGGTTTTCTTTTTAATTCCATTGACCATTAACGCAATAGGACTTAGAAATGACTGGTCACTGAATACATTTGTTGCATTGACCCATTTAGAAAAAAAAAATGACTTTAAAAAATTGTTTGACTCATGAAACAGATGGTGATTATCACAGAAAGCCATAGCTGGTTCAAGTGCAGAGAATAAGAGTGTGCCTGAGTAGGGCACCTGTATCAAACCTCTGCCATCCAAGACTCAGAGACCATTGCAGAAGAGGGGGGCAGAAAGACTGGAAGAGCCAGAGGGGGTGGGTGACCACAAGGAAACAGAGCTTTGTGGGTAGAAATTACTCATATGCACTTACAGCAATGGTGACACCATGCACAAGACCCATGCAAGCTCAAACCAGAGAAAAATCCAGCACAGAAATGAGGACATAGAAGCCCCAACCTTAGCTGAGGAACTACTGGCAGCTGATGATGACTACTGGAGAGAGAGAGAGTTGGTTTTCTTTAAGGGAGGGATTCTACATAGGTTGACCTGGCTTTGGTGGATGGACTCACACCGAGGGACATTCGGGAAGACAAACATGGTTCAATAAGTCTTAACATATATGACAGGATGCCTGAAATCCAGTGGGAGTGGTGTGGGAGGGCTGTGGATAGGGGAAAGGGGTCAATGATCAAGATGTATTGTATGTTGTTTGGGGGAAGGGTTTGTAATCTGAAATTTCTCTTTTTTTTTCTTCTGTTGAAAAGTATATCAAAGCATTCTATCAGAGTGCTATTTAATACGTGGATTGCATTTCAATATATTAAATAAACCATGGCTTAAATTTGTTTTTTGGTGTTTTTGAGAAAGGGTCTCCCTGTAGCCTCAGCTGGCCTGGAACTCGTTATGTAGACCACAGTGGCCTTGAACTCACAGAGATCTGCCTATCTTTGCCTCCTGAGTGCTGGGATTAAAGGCGTGTGCCACCACGCCCGGCCCACTGCTTAAATATTTTTGAAAGTATTGTATTAAATGGGCGTGGTGGAGTGTGCCTTTAATCCCAGCACTTGGGAGGCAGAGGCAGATGGATCTCTGAGATTAAAGACAGCGTGGTCTACAGAGTAAGTTCTAGGCCATTCGGGGCTACAGGGAGACCCTGTCTTGAAAAAAAATAACAATAATAAAAAACGAAGTACTGTATTAATTACTTTCCTGTTGCTGTAATAAAACAGCATGACCAAAGCAACTTATAGACGAAACTTTATTTGGGCTTATGGTTCCAGAGGGAGAGTCCCTCATGGTAGGGGAGGCATGGCAGGAGGGGGCCAGAGAAGAAAGCTAATAGCTCACATCTTCAAAGACAAACAAGAAGCAAAGAGAGCAACAAGAAGTGAGATGCCACCCCCAGTGACAGGCTTCCTCCAGCAAGGAGCACCTCTAACCAGCCCCAAACAGTGCCATCAACTGGGGACCAAGCTTTTAAATATTTGAACCTATGGGGGACATTCTTATTCAAACCACCACAAGTGCTAAGTAAAAGAAGCCAGAAACAGAAGGCCACATACCATACCAGAGGACTTCATCTCCATGAAAATACACAATAAGTAAAACCATGGAGACTGAAATCAGTTTGGCAGTTACTAATGGCTGGAGCGTGGGGGATAGATAACTGCTTGATAGGAATGGAGTTTTATTTTGGGGTGATACGAATGTCTTGAACTTTAGTATAGGCAGTGGTCAAACATCATTGTGACTGCACTGATCCACTGACTAAGTCACTTCAGAATGATTAATTTGAGGGCAATGGGTTGGCTCAGTGGGTCTCGAAGGTATTGCTATGAAAGCCTGGTTACCTGAGTTCAAGTCCTGGAATCTCCATAAAACTGGAAAGAGAGAATTGACTTCACAAATTAGATCTCTAACCTCCACACACTATTCTGTGTGCACGCACGCACGCACGCGCACACACACACACACACACACACATTCTCACTATATAGTACATGCTGGCCTCAAACTCACTACTCTGCCTCAGAATGACAGGTGTATACCACTCAGGATGACAGGTCTACCGCTACATCCAGCTCAGTCTTTTCTTAAAAAGGGACCTTAGGATAAGAAAAGGGAAGTGAAAATTTTAAGTTATATCAAAATATATATACAACTCATTAATATGTACAATTATATTTGTCAAAATAAAAACATTAAAAATTTATATGAAAAAAAATTGCAGGAAATACACACCTATCTATAAGGAAAGAAATAAAAACTGTGAAAGTGAGTGTGAGCATTGTCCTCATTCAGCAGGTCCTTTCTGGTTCCAGGAGGGACAAGGCAGGGAAACTGAGTCTTGGCTTAGCTAGTAGGTAGGTGTGGACAGGCTGTCTCCTGCTGCCTGCAGGGTGCTGACCATCAGTGTGATGCCAGCATGTGGGTCTTCCAGGCAGGTCACCAGCCCTGAACTGTCACCATTTGAGGTACACCAGCAGCTGGACTTGAATCCTGCTGAGCTGTCAGGGAAAGGAGCAAACTGAATTCTCAGAACAGGTCTCTATGAATCAGAGCTGATGGATGACCCATATCACAAACCTGAATAGAAAACACTAGAAAGGAGGGAGATCCATGAGTTACACACAAGAGGATTTCTGGATTGAAAAAAAAAAAAAAGAAAAAAATGAGTTTTACAATTTAAAATTCACCACCAAAGAAAATGGCTAGGGTTGGGACCCAACTAGGAGACTGGAAACTGGAGCAAGTATTTCAAGGGCTGAGGATGTAGCTCAGTGGGTAGAGTGCTTTCCTAGCATACATGAAGCTCTGGGTTTGATCTGCAAAATGGCATAAACTGGGCCTGTACTCTTAGCACTTGGGAAGTAGAGGCAAGAGGATCAGAAGTTCAGGTCATCCTTGACTATGTAGTGAGTTAGAGAGAAGCCTGGGCCACTTAGGACCCCATCTCTAAAATAAGGAAACAGAAATAAATAAATTTTAAAACTCAAAATAACAAAGATGTTTGCCATGAGGAGAGGGATGGTGAGATGGAGCAGAGGTTTACGAGCACAGGCATGGGAACAGCAAGAGTCCCACAAGGAAAAATGTACACGAGGGCAAAGGATGACTCACAGACTGAATGAAGCGGGCGAGCAAACGGGAAATGTTTACCTGAGAAAAGGCCACCAGCTTCCAGGCAGGAGCAGTGAAAATAGACTGCACGCGTGTACGGCCAAGCATATCTAAATATACAGCTATACACAGAAGACGTTCACACTCCAAGGATGACAGAAATCATATTCTTTCTGCATGGAAACTTGACGGCTACTTATACAAGAAGAAGAATTTTTCTAGCACTGGATGCCTCTTTTCAGCAGCAGTAACAAGACGGTGATATGCCTTTTTAACTTAAATATATTTTTCCTGTCAGGGTGAAAAAAAGAAGTTTGCAGATGTGTAAGGATTCGGAAAACTCACATTCGTGACTCACCTGGGAAAAATACTTGCAAAAGACTTTAAAAGCTTAACAAATGGAACAGCCTTGAAAAGGAGGGACAGCTACAGTGAACAATGAAGTCATGGCCTGTAACCAAAGCCTAATGGATAATGCTGGCCTGGGAATATGCATCATGGCTTCGAAATGAAGACACAGAGGTAGAGATGTTCACTGAGAGGAAACTTTTAATAACACTCTGGAATGTAAAGAACTAACCACCTCAGCAAAACTGAACTTTCGGGGAGGAGGGGCATGAGAGGAAAGGAAGCCCAAACCGTTCCTCAGGCTTCATCTCTCCAGAGGAGGAAATTGCAGTGAAAGTCTCTTCAAGATGTGTATGTTATGGGTGGAGAGGGACAGAGGAGTAATGAAAGGTCTCAGCTGGGGGTGAAAGTTGGTGTCTCGGTTTCTTGTAATAACAGGGAATTTCTCTGTTTGATTGCAGAGGCAGGAGCTGGGAGAGGGTGGGTAACTTTGCAAAGCAAAAGGACACCAGAGACTCAGAGTGAACATGGTACTCTGGATGGCTCATGGCTAAGGGAGCTTGCTGCCAAGCCCACCAACTGACTAGAGTTTGATCCTTGAAGCCCATTTGGTGGAAAGAGAGACTGAACTTCCACAGACAAGTTGTTCTTTGACTCCCCATGCACAATGTGGCACAAATGTGCCCCCACGCACATACTATATATTTATATATATATAATATTTAGTGTAATAAGAAAATATACAAACATGTAAAAGAATGCAGAAAGTGGAATCTAAGTTTAAAATCTGTAAATTGAAAAAAGGGACTTTAATGACAGAAATAATAATTGATGAAGAAAATGGAAACATTTGTATGCATAAAAATTAACAGCAAAACAGAATTTAAAATTATTTCAAATATAACTGTTAAGGGTTAGGGATGTAGCTCAGTTGGTAGAATGCTGGCCTAGTATGCATGAGACCCGGGGCTCGATTCCTAGCACTTCATAAACCAGGTGTGGTAGTGCACACCTGTCATCCCAGACCTGGGAGGTCAGAGCAGGAGGCTCAGAAGTTCAAAGTTCATGGGGAGTTTGAGACCATCACTAGTAATGGATCCCAATTAAAGTGTCATCTGCCAAGTTTCTCCACTATAAAGTTTACCTTTTCTCATTGCACTTAGTAAGCACTCTTGTGGGATGATACTCTGATATTAGTAAATATTCCACTTTCCATGCACTACATTGTGTGTGTGTGTATGTGTGTGTGTGTGTGTGTGTGTGAGTGTATGTGCATATGTGTGCCTATGTGTGTTTTGTGTGTGTTTATGTGCATGTATGCATGTCGGTATGTATACCACAGAGTACATGTGGGGGTCAGAGGACAATTTTCAGGAGTCGTTTCTCTCCTTCCACCATGTGGGTCCCTTTGTGGCAAGTGCCTTTACCCGCTGAGACGTCTCACCAGCCTCTAATAGTTCTCTTTTACTTGGGGACACAATTCTTTCCTATCTTCATCTATCTGCTTTTATACCTTTTGGGTAGATGCCTTTCTTTTGTTAATTACATCTTTGTGTTTTGTCATAGCAAAATGCTCCACATCTATCCTTTACTTTCTGAGTTCCAGTGTTGAAATCAACTGCATAGTTAGGGTTCTATAAAGGAACAGAACCGACAGAGGAAACAAACAAACAATGGATTGATTGGATTAGTTTACACAATTAGAGGCCAGGTAGTCCAACAATGGCCACTTACCTATACACAGACGAGGCAAAGAACCCAATAGCCATTCAACCCAAGAAAGTGGAAGTCTCAGGAAGGGGGGTAAGGATGGAACCCCAGCCGGGAGCTGAAGGACTGACAGCTCCCTGGAGAGGTGCTGGTGTGAATTCACACTGAAGCACACAGGAAGCTAGCGTCCAGTGTCCACCAGGAATGGCAGCAACAGTAGCCTTGCTCCATCCAAGCTCCCAGTCTACTGAATGTTACCGCCCACATTCAGGATGTGTCTTTTCTCAGTTGCTCTCCCACATGTCAGTCATCTTTGGAAACACCCTCACAGACACACCCAGAAGTGTTTTTTCCTAATCTCTTAGACATCTGTCTATTCAGTTGGAAGCAACAGATTATCCCATGGGATTAGGTTGACAACATCTGTTTGTGTCCTGGATTCTGGGTCAGTAGGGGTCAAAAGAAGAAAACCCTTCTCTAATAAGATACGGGTCTTCATTCCTTCCCCATTTCTTGCTGGATATATAGTTTCAGTGAAGAGAGAGCAAGGCCTTTGTTGGAGAGCATAGTTCCAGAAGAAATCTCAGAACAGATGGGGCCCAACTCTTGCTTTTAAACGATGCTAAGAGTCAGGCTGCTTCTGTTCAGACATCATCATAATGAAGCACTGTACTGCCCCATCCATACAACAGCATGTTATTTGGTAATGCAAAGTAATGAGACACTGATATACACTATTGCATAGATGAATGTCTGCAGGGGATTAAATGGTGGCCCTCCATAAGATTGTCCATTTCAGGAGCTTGTGCAATCTACTCTATTTGGAAAAGGGAGCCTTGCAGGTATAATTCAGTGAAGGATTCTGAGATGAGGACATTAGTTTAGATTACCAGGGTGGGACCCAAGTCCTACAAGTATTCATATAAGAGAAAGCCCTGCAGAGACTTGAGAGACTGAAGGCAAAGATGCATGTAGGAGAGGTCTGATGTGCAAGGCAGGCAGAGATAGGCATTGTCCTAGTTTCCTGTCCTGCTGCTGTTGTGATGAAACACCCTGACAGTTGGGGCTGAAGAGATGACTCAGTAGTCAAGAACACTGATTGTTCTTGCAGAGGACCTGGGTCAGTTCCCAGCACCCACGTGGTGGCCTCCAATAACCTGTAACTCCAGTCCCAGGGGATCCAATGCCCTATTGTGGGCTCTGGGATCTGCAGGGAGGCAGAAATAGGCATATCTCTGTGAGATATAGCCTAGCCTGGTCTATATAACAAGTTCTAGACCAGCTAGGGCCACATAGAGACCCTCTCTCAAAAAAAGAAATCTCATATTTCTTAAATAATCTATGAACTATTATCAGCTCATTTGAAATGCAATCTTAAAAAAGATTTTTTTTGTATGTGTGGTACATGTGCATGTGTGTTTGTTTGTACACACACGGAGTCCAGAGGAGAACATGGGGTGTCCTGCTCTGTCACTGTCTGACTTACTGCCTTGGAATAGAGTCTCTCACTGAACCTGCAGCTTCTTGTTTCCAGCTAGGTTGGCTGGCCAGTGATTTCCTGGGACCCTCTTATCTCTGTGCCCACCCTAGCGAGGGGGTTATATAGCATTTGTGGTCATGCCCCTTGTAATAGTCACTTTTCTGTTGTTGTGATAGAAATACTGACCCAAGCAATTTATAGAAGGAAGAATTTATTTGAGCTTATGGTTCCAGGGGAATTACAGTCCGTCATGGCAGGGACACATGGTGGCTGGAGGTGGCTGGAGCAGGAGCAGCAGAAGCTAAGCTCTCACATCATCACACAGGCACAGGAAGCAAGAGAGAGTGACTGGAGATCTAGCAAGGCTTAAGAACTCTCTAAGCCCCGCCCCCCGCCAGTGACATGCTTCCTCCAGGATAGCCACACCTTCTAAGACTTCCCAAAACAGCACCATCATCTGGGGACAAAATGTCCAAACACTTGGAGCCTATGGGGACATTTTCATTCAAACCACCACACCCCTCTTTTTATGAGGGTTCTGGGGACTCAAACTTAGGTCGTCATGCTTGCACAGCCAGTATTCTTACCCACTGAGCCATCTCTCCAGTTCCTGAAAAGCAACCTTATAAAGTATATTACTATAAAGGTTTACACACATTAGGTCCACTGTTGGATATCAAGGACCTTGTATGTGTCATACAAGAATGCTTATTTCTTTGTATTGTCCATAGAGATGGCAAATTGGGCCAGGGGAGTAAAGCGCTTCAGTGGAGTAACTGGATGAGCCCATCATGCTTTGTCCATTACCCTGGTATGTTGCTCAGTTATTTAAATGATTAAGAGATGGCAAATTAGAGTTGTGCCAACTGATCTGAAAAGTCTATCAGGTCTACTGCATGAGAAAAGTGAGTTTCAGAGAAGTAACTACTTGCAAAGAGTTCTGCATTTATTTATGTGTATATGAATGTGCGTATGTCTACTGTACCCTCTATTATAAGGGTATCACTTCCTTGTGTAACTAGTACGCCACCTGGGGAGTGCTTTTTTGAAGCAGGATGAATATTTTATTCTACAATTACCTTTTCTATGGTCTTTTTGAGACAGGGTCTCCCTGTAGCTTCAGCTGGCCTGGGGCTCACTATGTAGACCAGGCTGGCCTTGAACTCACAGAGATCCACCTGCCTCTGCCTCCCCAGTTCTGGGACCAAAGGTGTGCCCCACCACACCTAGCTCTACAATTACCTTTTATCGTGTGAGATTCCCTCTCATTAAAGATCCTTGCCTAAAGAAATTACTTCATTGGTAGTTGAAAATGAAACTTGTTCATTATTTAAAATAAACTCAATTGGAGTCTATTGAATCATTTTTCAAACTTTTGTGCATAGCAGGTTTTGAGAACTGCATGATCTATACAGAGGCTTTCTTTCTTTCTTTTTTTTTTTTCCACTTGGTCTGTGTAGACTAAAAATAAAGAGGCTTACTTCACACTTGTTCATCTTCTCCATGACCAAACTGAACACAGCTGACATTTCTGTTTTCTTTTAGCTATCTTATACTTCCAGAAAGAAATTGTAACCTATTAGCTAATGAGATGAGTAAATTATTCTTGTGATTTTGGCATCTGGATCTGTGGTATCGATTAGTAAAACTAGAATAAAATTATTCATCCAGTCTCCATTTTTCTGCACTTGACAGTTGGTTTTTGAAGTTTCTGCCAAAGGCTGGTTTAGTGATATTACCCACAAGTACTATTTTTCTGAGTATGACATTAAAAAAAAATCTGTCTCCATAAAAAGGAAATTTCATAATACTACATTTTTTACTGTCTGGTTTTTGATGTTAAATAGTTGGACTCTTTGCAAATAAACTAGATTCTTTTGAGTATAAGTAACTAACAACATAAATTTATCTCAGCTCAAATTAAATAGTCTAAAATCATTAAAAAAAAATTCCCACTGAACGGGTACTCCAATTGCCTCACCCTGCATCCCTGTTCAGCATGGAAGAAGCCTGAGCACTCTGCGTCCCTATTCCCTATTGGCAGTTTGGGAAACCCCTTCAGAGGATGGTGTGATAAGAATAGGAGGTAGGAATTGGCTAAGCAGTTAGGGTAAAAAGACCCCAAAGAAATGTAGCCAGTTTCTGGGCTAAAAGTCAAAATGTCCTTGGGCCTGTTAGCAACATACTGTGTTCCAAAGACCAAAAAATGTCAAGAGTATTTGGGAGCTTGTATCCAATCCTTAAAAGATTTTAGGGTTACCTCTTCAGAGGGGGGAATGTTAGAGTAGCCAAAGGCCCATAAAAATAAATCAAAGAAAAAAAAAAGTGATGGGGAGATATGGAAGGCATTGGAGGGGAGGGAGTGGGCATGGGGCTTGGATTTGATCAAAACACCTTATATACATGTATGAAATTCTCAATAAAATTTTTTAAAAGTTAAAAAAAACATTCACCATGGCCTGAGGGTGTAGCTCTGTGGTAGAGCATGTGTGTGGTGTACATGAGCCTGAGTTCAATAAGAGAGAGAGGAGAGAGAGAGAGAGAGAGAGAGAGAGAGAGAGAGAGAGAGAGAGAGGATGAAGGAGGAGGAAGAAGGAAGGAAGAAGGAAAGAAAGAAAAATCACTGTGTATATCAAAAGTTTATCCCAAAGTGTATTTAAAGTTTATTCCAATGATAACATTTATGTCTTGTGGCTCCATTAAAGATTTAACTGGTGGGACTGGAGAGATGGCTCAGCAGTTAAGAGCACTGGCTGCTTTCACTGGGGACCCAGGTTCAAGTCCCAGTACCCACACGGTGATACATCCATTTCCAGGGATTCAAATACCCTTCTCTGACCTCCGTGGGCACTGCACAACACAGGTACACTTAACATACATGTAGACAACACACTCATACACATAAAATAAAAATAATAAATAAAATGTTTTTGGAAAACCTCAAAGAATGCAGCACGTTATGTTTTGGCTGGAATTCTCAGAGCAGGTCCCCAATCCTGGGCTGCTCTATTTCAGAGTTGCTTTTGAAGTAACGTGAAAGCTCTTGACATGATCTAAACTTTGTAGTATTTTTATCAACGAAAGCACATAGTTTAAAAGTAAAATTTTGTGACTGTGCATGTAGTTCAGTGGTAGAGCATGTGTGCGCATGGAGGAGGCTCCAGTGGTTGGATCCCCAACACTGAACAAAAACACATAAACTTTTTCATCAGAAGGTTTTCCCCAATTAAATCTGTATAAAAGCATGAAGAGCCCTCATTGAAGAATTAGATGAATATCTATTTTTCACATCATAAATTTTTTTCCAGTTTTTCTCTACCTGCCACTGAAGGCAGTTTTAGGTTAATAAAGTTATATGAAGCAAAGGCTTCATTCCAACCTCACAATGTTTTGGCGGATAAAGTGGAGCTGACTTTTGATCCCAGCTCTGCTGTGTGTAGTAACCTTTCCAGGCTGCAAGTTACTGCATTGTAAAAAGAGGCTGGTAATGGCTCTGTGTGTGTGTGTGTGTGTGTGTGTGTGTGTGTGTGTGTGTGCGCGCGCGTGCACACATGTGATTATGATGTCTCTTTCTGTTTAAAATTTGATATTGTTAGGCCAGTGATGCCTTTGTATTTAACAAAAATAGTGCCATGTAGTTCATTCATTCAAACGTAAGCACTAGACTACCCATGTGCCCAGCATTGCTCTAAGCCACTGGAAACAGATTAACTATCAACTCAAATATGGACATACAGATCCACCCCGTTAACGTCATAGGTTTTTAGAATGTCTTATGTCCTGATAGGTGTTGTGTTCACCCAGTAGGTTCTCTTTTCATCCTCACGCTGGAATCACTGTGATCACCAGTGACCTGCATGTGGCCACACTTCGTCAGTTCTCAGTTTCATTACCTTGACTCTGCACACATGACCTAGCTCATTTCTTCCTTGAAGCAGGGCTCTGTTGTAGCTATGAGGACTGTAGCACACAGCCCTGCATTTCAATGACTGTGTCTTTTCAGTCTTCATTGCAAATTTCTCCAATTTGCTCTAAGACTTAGTCTTGTGGCTTTGAGAATCACTGTCCATCTACACTCCTAGCCTGAGTTCTTCCCTGAACTCCAGAGTTACCTGGTTCATTATCTACTTAACAAGTAGGAATACATTCCAAATGGTGCTCTCTCCTTTGTGCATGTGGAGACCCTGAAGAGACTTCCTGGTGATGGATGAGAAAGGGAGATATGTTAACAGAGGGCTGGCTCCCTGCTGGCAGCTTTGGAGCTGGAGGAAGCTTCAGAATTGTTCCAGTCCGTACCACGGCCTGAACCAGTTTCACTGGATCTCCTGGGACTGGAGTTATGGACAGTTGTTAGCTGCGATGTGGGTGCTGGGATTCAAACCCTGGTCTTCTGCAAGAACAACCAGTGTTCTTATGACGTCTTTTTAAAGTGGAACTATAGGTGCTGGGGTTGTGGCTCAGTTGGTAGTATTGTTTAGCATGTAGGAACCTCTGGGTCCTATACCCAGCACTCCATGAAGTAGGTATGGCAGGCAGCACACACCCGTGATCCTAGCATTGGGAGGTAGAGGCAAGAGGATCAGAAGTTCAAGGTCATCCTTGAACTCAAAAGCAGCTTGGGGTACGTGAAACCTTGTCTCAAACAACCACAGTAATATATCTACATTAAGTGGTCTGTCATACAAATTTTTCACTGACTTGGAAAATGTTTATGAAAACAGTGAAGCTTCCTTAAGGTTATTTATTTACTTGGAAAAAAATGACACCATTGGGATATACCTTCTTGCTCAGTTTAAGGGGTAAGTACTTGAGGGGGGTGGGGGGATAAAAGACTCCCATCCCCCGAAAAAGAAAAAAAGGGAATACTTACTTAGCTGGAATATTGATTCACCCGCATTTGCTTCTCCATAGCTAGAGAGCAAGGCTGTAATTATGTTTGAATAGATAAGGGATAAAATGTTTTGCAATGAATGGATAATTTGCAGTTACTTTACACATACAAATATAATTTTTCCATTATTTTAGTCTCAGTGACAGTGAAGATGTGATAAAGACTAGGAAATAACACTTCAGCTTTTATGTCATTATTGTAGTGCCACAGATGCATCTTTTAATAGTAGCCACCTCCCTAAATGCAATGCTTTTTAAGGCATGTTTCAGTCACTTCCACAGTCAGCTACAGAGTTTGACATCACAGAGGTTCAGTGGGACAGTGGCTTTCTGCTTTGCCTATTTTTGCCAATAACAAGAAGACCTCTCACTGTATGTTTTCTTGTAACAGTTCAGTTTTTGGTTTGGGTCACATGACATGACTGATGTTTCTAGGATAACATGTGTGAGAAATCTCAAATTGTCCTAGACATGTGAATTTCTGGGTCTCTTACTTCCTTGCCTGCTGCTAGAAGGCATGCTAGCAAGTCCAGGGAGAGTGTGTCCGTGTTTCTGCCTTCTACACACCATTTCATCCTGGCAGGGAAGGAAGCTTGGAGAAGATCTAAGTCCATAAGAATTTCTATATTTGGGTCAGTGAGATGGTTCAGTGAGTAAAAGCACTTTCTACACCACATGCCTGATGACCTGTGTGAGTTGTATAGCACTATCAGGTGTGTATGCACTATCGTGGTATTGTTCTCAAATGGTGTGGATCTCATGCTGTATTTTCCCAGTGAATGCTTGCAGAAACTCTGGGCTAAATGTAGCTTTGATACCGTGATTTTCTACTTCCTACGAGCTCACAATGGGGGCTGGAGAGATGGCTCAGTAGGTAAAGGCACTTCCCATCAAACCTGATGACCTGAGTTTGATCCCCAGGACCCACATGATGGAAGGTGAGAACTGACACTTGGAAGTTTTTCTCTGACTTCCACTTTCATGCTGTAGCATGGGTACACACACACTCAACTAAATAAAAATGTAAAAAAATGTGTGTGTGTGTGTGTGTGTGTGTGTGTGTGTGTAATGGGATTCGCACCCTTGATTGTGACATAAGTCCACTGTGTGTATGCTGGAGGGTTATGCTGTTGTCTGCTATTTTGAGACAGGGTCTGGGACTCTGACCCAAACTGGTCTAGAACTCACTGTCTATCACAGGGTGAATTCAAACTTGTACTCTTTCTGCCTCATTCTTCCATGTTGCTGAGATTACAGGTATGAGCTGCCACACCCAGCCAAATCCAGTGTTTTCTGTTGCATCTTGTGAATGAATTTTGATAGTCCACTAGAAAGATGGATCTTTCATCTTTTGGGGTGGGTCTTTCCACATCTCCATACATTCACCCATTTGTTTTTCTTTAATTGCTTACTAGGTTATTACAGCCAGTGCCTCCCTCCACCTCTTAAGAGTTTCATCAAGAACAACTTGAAGATCTCAGGGTGGGGAGAGAACTCATTTGTTGAAGTGCTATTTGTAACAGGCATGAACTTGGATCCTCAGCTTGGTGTAGCAAAATGCACTTGTAATACCAGTGCCAGGGAGCAAATGACAAGAAGACCCAGGGGCTCACTGGCCAGGCAGCCTACCCAAGCCTGTGAGTTCCAGGTTAAGTGAGAGACCTTATCTCAGAAAAATAAGGTGGATGAGGAATTGAGAAAAACCCCTGATGCAGATCTCTGGCCTCCACACATACATGCATGTGTAAACATTCACATACATACCACACACATTAAATAAATAAATAATACGGACAACTGGAAATCTTGCTTGTCTGTTGACTTTGGTTTGAAAACATTATTTCTTGGCTTTAAGATAAAGTGGGGGCTTGGGAGACCGTTCAGTTGGTAAAGTGCCTGCTGTTTAAGCATGAGGATCTGAGTTCAGATCCCCTGCAAGCACATACAAAAGCCAGGCACGGTGATGTCTGTGAGCCTAGTGTGGGGAAGCAGAGGCAGGAGGATCCCTGCGGCTGTGATGTGACTTGGAAATGGGGTCACTGTAGATGTAAGTAGTTAAAATGAGGTCTTGCTGGACCAGATTGGCTTCAATTCAATATTACTTCTATCCACATAATAAGATGAAAGATGGCTATATTAGACACAGAAAAACTGCCAGGTTACGATTAGAGTGTTTGCTGTTGAGGAATGCCAGGCATCATGGTCCATTATCAGAGGCTCAGAAGAGGCAAGGAAGGAGTCTACCCAGAGTCTCAGGGGGCAAGGTCTTACTGAAACCTTTATGTTAGACTTCTGATCTCCTGAGTTATAGAAGAACAATTTTTCTGTGTCTATACTTTGTTACAGCAGGTCTAAGACACAAATACAGGTCCCTTACGAAAACTAGAAAATCACACCTCTCAGGAAGATGTATTCTGGGTCTAGAATGCAAATCTTGGTGTGTGGAATGTGGTCTGGATTTCTATCCCCTCTTTACTCTTTGGCCAAGACTGTGTGCACAGTGTGCAAATTGCACATCAGCACGCAGCGTCCCTGGAGACAGAAGCTAGGGTGTATTTTGTTTTTCTTTTACTTTGTCTCCTCCCCTCCCTTCACCTTCCTTGGAACAGTATCTTGCTGCATAGCCCTGAGTGACCTGGAACTTGTGATCCTCCTGCCTCAATCTCTTGAGCACTGGGATGACAGATGTGTGCTGTCTGACTAGGACCCAGCTACCTGCATGCTTCCTTTTTCTCCTTCGTTCTATTTTCATTCCCAAGGAGTTCTGCCCCCCCCCCCATCTTCAGCTGGACATGAACTTCTGTTTTGTCACATTTGGAGTTACTGCTCCTATGACTCATGGTGGAGCCCTCTGGGCTGAGCCTCCGTGCCTGGCTATCAAAACTGCCTTTGCTATTTACTAAAACAGACAGAGAGATAATTAATTAAGATGAACCACGAGTTTACTGTTCATATCGGTCATTTATTATTAGTCAAGAAATTGCTCCTCCAAACTTTGAAACTTAAGATATTCATAATCATCCTGTTTCTGAGGGCCAGGAACACAGGAGTGGCTTTGCTGGCTAAAGGTCTCTCCTGAGGTCCTGGACAAGCTGTTGCTGAGGCTGTAGTCTCTGGATGTGGCTGGAGCTAGAAGCTTCCTCCCCAAGTTCATGCAGGTGAACTCTGACAGGATTTACCTCCTTACCAAGGGTGCTCCTGACATGGTTTCCCCCAGAACACGTGACACAAAGGAGGGCCAAAACAGCTGTAATCGTTCATCAGTTAGTCTGGGACATGACATATTATCGCTTTTGCCATATCCTTCTGGTCACATCAACAGACCTTAGTACAGTATGAGGGGACTCACAGCTTTGAGAACCCATATGTGAGGTTTGTTGGGTGCCATCTTGGAGGCTGTCCACCATATTGTTTCTTCAGTGTTCCTCAGTGTGAACAGCATGGATATTCTTTGAGTAGGACTCTCATAGGCACATTTAGACTTTTAACAGATACCAGCGGGGTTTCTCAGTCACGGTGACAATCAAAAGTACTCACTCCTGAACCATTTCCAAGATTTGCTGTCTTCATCTCACCTCCACCTGATATGTGTATGTCAGTCAGGAGGATCTAGGCTCTGGAAATTAAAAGAACATACCAGTTTATTACCTTCAAAAACATATAAACTGGCCACAGGTTTTGAAGTCACTAAAGGTTGACCATCCTGTGACCTGGAGGGTTGAATTTAGAGCTAGGAAATGAATGTAGCCCCACTTTTACCACCCCCTAGCTAAGCCCCAGAGCAAGCTGAAGTAGTTACACTCTGACTTTCTGTGAATAGAAGATGGAGCTTGTCAATAGCCGAACCCTCTGAGGTTCAAGGCTCTGCAGTAAGGTTATGTAAATACGACAGAAAGTTGAGTCACGTCAAGAGCTCCCTTTCTCCAGGGAACTTGAGTCCCTCAGCCCTAGGGGCCTAGAGTTTCTGTCTGGAAGGCCACAAACCCTGTTGACCCCCTCAAGCCTAAGTGATGGGCCAGGTCTCCCTTAATGAGACAGGCAATCAGTGCAAGATTGGTTTATTTCTCTGTAGTGGCTTTGGACAGAGGATGGCTGCTGGACTTTGTCATGGGACCATTTATGTATTCCTTCCATCTTGTCGTCTTCTCTGATCACTGGCCTCTCCTGGGATAATGGCTTCTTCCCTTCTTTTTGCTCAGTTTGAGAATTCTGCTTCCACCCAGGTCCTCACTGTTCCCTCCTGAGCATCTTCATTTTTTTAAATCTCTGTAGTGGCTTTGGACAGAGGATGGCTGCTGGACTTTGTCATGGGACCATTTATGTATTCCTTCCATCTTGTCGTCTTCTCTGATCACTGGCCTCTCCTGGGATAATGGCTTCTTCCCTTCTTTTTGCTCAGTTTGAGAATTCTGCTTCCACCCAGGTCCTCACTGTTCCCTCCTGAGCATCTTCATTTTTTTAAAAAAAAAATTTATTAGTTTAATTTTATGTGTATGTGTGTATTGCCTGCATGTATGTAAGTGCACCCATGGTGTACAATGCCCGAGGTTAGAAGAGGGCATC
>NW_008344095.1:232332-236098 GCF_000622305.1 Nannospalax galili | reverse complement strand
GAGTTACAGACATTTGTTAACAGCCATGTCGGTGCTGGGGTTTGAACCCTGGTCTTCTGCAAGAACAGCCAGTGTTCCTAACCGCTGAGCCATCTCTCCAGCCCCATTTTTTTTTTTTTTTTTAAGAATACCCTGCCCCCTACTTTCCTCAAGTGCTGTCTTCACTTTCCAGATGTCTGGTTCGCTCTCCAACTTGGCCCTTCCACACCTGCTTTAGTTTCGTTCTTTGTCATTGGGTCTTTGTTTTTGAAACAGTACCTCAGGTGGCCCAGGCTGGTCAAGAACTCACTCCATAGTCAAGGATGACTTTGAACTCCTGATCTTTTGGTCTCCACCTCCAGAGTGCTGGGTTACAGGTGTGTGCTTGGGGTGACATCCAGGTGATGGGGTTCTGAGGCTCAAGCCCCAGGGCCTCATGCATGCTAGACCAGCACTCTGTCAACTTATCTCCAGCGCCTCCTACAGGTTTCTTCGGTTGTCTTTCCATAAAATCTTCTAGGTGAAACCTTTCTACTAACAGCAGTCTACCTTCCTTATACTCTTGGGGTGGGGAAAACAGCTGGACTTTAAAAAACTTTCCTTCAAGAAGGGGGTGCCCATCCATCACTTTTCCGTTACCTGAGCTATCAGCAACCAAAACTATTTCCTTGGTTATCTCTCCCCCTTCCATGTCCGCAGCATCTGTGAGGAGCTCTTCTGCTGACGCGAAGCTGTCCACTTCATTCTGTCACACTTCAGCTTCACCTTCAGATGACCTTGAGTTGCTTCACAAGCAAGCGGCAGATGAGAATACACCCAATTTCCCGCTGACCCCTCTACCAGCTTTCCTCTACCTGGGCTCTTCCCCTAGGGGTAGTCCCACCGCACTGAGTTTCCCAGGCTTTTGTGTTCAACAACAACCCCTCTATTCTATACTTCAACCTCAATATTTCCCCCAGATCCTTCCTATCTTAACATCTTAAAATAGATCCTTCCTCCAACTCTTCTCTCCCTTCCACAGCCCCCCGCCCCCACTTTTCTCCTATCTCCTGCATGCCACTTACAAGGCAAAGATACTGAGATAACTATTCATGTTCTCCATGGCTTCACCCCTTCCTGCCGCTCCTGGCTACAGTCTGTTTCTCCTTATCCCTCTCCTCACTAGTCACTAGTCGCCTTTATCCGGATGACAAGATTCCCTCACCCAAGCTATAAACTGCCTTCATCCAGCTGGCTAACTGCTCTCACACAAACACCACTCATCCTGGTCACTAACTACTCTTATCCAGATTACAAACTGCCTTCATCCAGGTCACAGACGTCTCTCATCTGGGTTACAAACGCTCCTTCTTGCTCACTAATTTCCCTCATCCTGGTCACCAACTGTCCCCATCTTGGGCATAAACTTCCCTTATCCTGGTCACTAGCTGCCCTCATCAAGGCCACAGACTCCCCTCATCTGGGTCACTGGCTGCCTCTCTAACTAATCCATGTGAGCAATTCTCAGGTCAAGTCTTCTCTGGCAGTGTACCCCTTGCCCACCTTGCTTGCTTGCTTCCCTGTCTTCTGTCAGGTCTCCTGTTTTCCCTGCACCCTGGTCTCTTTTCTAATGACTTTCTTCTGCCCTCGTGTATCACTCGATGCCCTCAGCCCCCGGCCTTGCCTGTATTCTCCCACTGTGCACACTCCCTGAGTGATCTCATCTGTTTTCATGGCTACAATTTATATTTACATGCCGGTGACCCTGGAAAGTGTATTATGGCCTGGGCTTCGGACTTGGATTTTCAGAGCTCTCCCAGATGTTTGCACCTGGAGACTTCACAGACAGCTCTGCTCAGCTGGGTAGCAATGGCATTCTCCTCACTTCCCTGGGAAACCTTTCCCTTTCCCTCTCCTGGACATCTTTCTAACCCCTCCCCTCCCCTCACCCCTGTATCCAATCAGTGACCAGGCCTGGAAGATTCTATGTTACCCCTCAAACATTCTTCATCTCTAGGGGCTTACCTCTCCTTGCACACTGGCTTAGCTTGGTCGCCTTTTCTCTTCAGATCCCCATGCATGGCAATTTCCCTTATCCTGGTCACCTGGTTTCTGATCTTCATGTTCAACAGGCAGTATTTTTTCTGAGGCTCAGGTCATGTCCCTTCCCTCAGCCCTGATTAAATCATTCATTGACTCTCTGTTGGTCTCGGGATATGAGGCTTTTTCATGATAGGGTCTCTGGTAACTCCATATTTTACCACCCCCACCTCCCATTCCTCATGCAGACTACCTAAACTGTTTCTACTACAGGTCTTCCCTCTGGACTCTTGCATGTGCTTTTTTGTGTTCTAGCCTTTTCTGCAAGTTGCCTCATTAATCACTTTTTTCACAATACCATCTATCTAGGGCCTTCAGGTGACAATTAGATGCTTCCGTGCCCTTCCCTCCATTGTAACATCACCACACTTTTGTTGCCCATCTACCCTTGGACTTTAGAAACATTTTGGAACAAAACCCTGTGTGTGTTCTTGTGGCTTTACTTTAGAGTCTGAACAGTCTGTGGTGTGTATTAGGAGCTCAGTAACTACTTTTTAAATAAGGGTATTTATGAAATAGTCATTAGATATATATATTTATTTCTTATTTCTTATTTTATGTGTATGCGTGTATTGCCTGCATGTAGGTAAG
Organism: Nannospalax galili; assembly: GCF_000622305.1. Lineage (NCBI taxonomy): Eukaryota > Metazoa > Chordata > Mammalia > Rodentia > Spalacidae > Nannospalax > Nannospalax galili. Next base: position 233,449 of record NW_008344095.1, on the reverse strand, counting down.
TGCACCCATGTTGTGCAATGCCCACAGAGGTCAGAAGAGGCTGTCAGATCCCCTGGGACTGGAGTTACTGACAGTCGTTAGCTGCCATGCGGGTGCTGGGATTTGAACCCGGGTCTTCTGCAAGAACAACCAGTGTTCTTAACTGCTGAGCCATCTCTCCAGCCCCTATTTATTTTTATTTGTTGTGTACAAGTGTTTTGCCTGTGTGTAGGTAACTATACCATGTGGGTGCCTGGTTCTGTCAGAGGTCAAATTAGGGCACTCGATCTTCTGAAACTGGTGTTACAGATGGCTATGAGCCACCATGTGGGTGCTGAGAACCAAACTTTGGTCCTCTGTAAGAGCAGCCAGTGCTCTTAACTGCTGAGCCATCTCTCCAGCCTGTCTCTTTTCTTTTTTAAAAAAAGATATTTTATTTATTATTATTTTTTTATTTTATGAGTGTATTGCCTGCATGTAGGTAAGTACACCGTGTCATGCAATGCCCGCGGAGGACAAAAGAGGTTCTATCAGGGAGCTTGTCTGCTTAATGAAGGAAGATTATTGTACCACAGAAATGCCATAGGTTATGCATATCAGTATTAGTCAAATGGGGCCTTTAGACAAGGTGAGGGTTAGGGAGATAAGAGGTAGATTAAAAAAAAAAAAATCAGTCTTTCCTCTACCACAGCGTGCTGGAGACAGAAAACCAGGTGTTCCTTTCTCCCCACTCTGTGTCCTTGGCAAGCAGAAAGAATCTCCTACTTAGAGAAAATTCACCCTGACCTTGGAGTTGCCATTTCAGAGATGGCATTAAATACAAAGAATGGACCAGGAGGAAAGAGGTTCAGCTGTTCTTTTCACAACGTAGGTGGAAAACAAGTAAAAGACTTAAATATAAGGGGAGAAAATGCTCTTTTAAAAAATGTAACAGTTCCTGGGATAGAGATGTAGCTCAATAGGTAGAAAGCCTGCCTGCATGCACAAAGCCCTGGGTTCAATTCCTAGATTCCCCAGCACCAAACTTTCAGGGCTATTTAGCATTTTCAAGGTTTATTTAGGTAGATATTTAGAGACAGGCTTATTACTTTGCCTGCAAGCAAAATAAACAAACTGGTATATCTCCTAGTGAGGGAAA
>NW_008344095.1:219718-232313 GCF_000622305.1 Nannospalax galili | reverse complement strand
ATATGACAGTTTCCTGGGCTGAAGTTTCAGAGCTATTTAGCATTTTTCAAGGTCTATTTAGGTGGATATTTAGAAACAGACAGGCTTATTACATTGCCTGTAAGCAAAATAAAATAAACAAACTGGTATATGTCATAGTGATCATATCCCTCATCTGCCTTATATGCTGAAGAAAGAATGCCCAGTTGCTGGCAATACCCACATACTAGTTACTGAAATACCATTATGCAAGAATCTGAGGAACACCAATGCCAGGACAGCATGGTATTCGAAAACAAACAGGACTTCTCTCGGCCTTAGCCACATGTACTTTCCACTGCGCCTCAGCTATCCAGCAGATTTAATTTCTATCTGGTTTGTCTTCAGAGTTGGGGAGAAGGAATTCTGAATTTGGCAGGCACTGGTCCTGAAACCCACACCCACTGGAGCCAAGTTATTGGTTCAATCCTTGAGGCCAGTAACACTTCCAGCCCTAGGGAACCCTCAGTTCCAAACTTTTCCATCATCTCACCAGGGAGTTCATTTTGCAAAAGACTTTGGCTGTTCCTGAAGCTTTTTCTCATTTTTGTCTCTTAAAGCACATTTTGTAGGCTGGAACATTGTGAGGTTTTTTCTCCCTCTTCACCCAGATGTTTCTGGTTCTCAGGATGTACACCTGTGAAGCCAGGTCACTGGGGAGAAATGCTTAAGTTTTATTTACAGCAAAGAAGAATGTGTTCTTCACATGAAAATGTTTAAAATGGTCATTTTCTTGCTGGGACTCAACTGCAAGATCTACTAGCATAGAAACCACAGGGACAAGAAAAGAAAATGTTAAGGTCACATCATCTGATCATTAAATGCTTTCAGATGAATATTCTGACTCCCTTATACTTTTCTTGGTGCTGTGAATATAGGAAGGAAAAGAGGAAGAAAAAAAATCTCTGTTTTAGTTTAGAAAAAAGTGGGGGAGGGGGAGGCATGGGCAGCTCTCAAAAATAGCAAATGAGTAGTACATAGAGGGTTGGTGAAATTGTCCTAAAGTTTGAAAGATAAATTTATCTATTGATATCTGCTTTTCACCATACAGATGATCTCTTTCTTTGGATGCCTTATGACACATGCAATATATCTGATGTGACAGCTAAAACCCAGCAGGTGCTCAGTAATACCAGTTCCTTGGATGGTAAGACCTTGGCTGACTAGGTATCTCTCTCTCTCTCTCTCTCTCTCTCTCTCTCTCTCTCTCTCTCTGCAGGCTAGCTTACATAGTACCAGAGGTTTTTCCTCTCTCTCTCTCTCTCTCTCTCTCTCTCTCTCTTTCTCTCTCTCTGCAGGCTAGCTTACATAGTACCAGAGGTTTTATTCAGGCTGCTGGGGGAGAAAAGACATCAGTGGTCTCACCCAGAGGTGGACCCTGCATGCTGCAGTTTCCCACTTGCCTGGCAAGATGTGTCTGCTGGTGCAATAATGGCATGATGGTTATGTGCATGCCAACCACTTCCTGATTGGATATGAGGCCTACTCCACAGGAAGGATTTTATGCCTCCCGTTTCATGCCTCAACCTACTGCTGCTGCTAAATTAGATGGTCATGTTGTCAAACGACCTTCTAAATATTTGTGTGGATAATCCAAAAATTTGTGTTGCTTTCAACTTCAAAGAAATTTCTTTTTGCAATGGGTAGCAGTTAATGCAGACTCATAACTGGTCAAAGTACCAAGCAGAAGTAGCTCGGGGGTCCACCTGTAGATAACTCACATTAACATCTGTAGATGGATGAATCCATATTAACCTCTCCCCATCCAAGGAACATTGAGGAAGAGTGGATAAAAAGAATGTAAGAGCAAGAAGATCAGGAATTGAAAGCCATTCTCAGATATGTATTGAATTGGAGGCCAGCCTGGGGCACTCTAACACACTGTTGGCAGGAGTCTAAACTAGTATAAACACTTTGGAAATCAGTCTGGGGGTTTCTGGTGGATGAGGCAGAGAGCTGTGAAATGCTGACTCTGGACGTGACATGGCTGTTTCAGACATCAATTCACACCGCTTGTTAACCTGCGTAAGACCTGTATAATTTCAAACCAGTCAAAATTCCATCACAAATGGGGAAGAGGCCAGGGACTGTTGGCAGTTGATAGATGCTAACCCGAGCTAACAAACTATACCATAGTCTTAGAATCAACTTTAAAATTCCATTTATAGCAACCTATATTTTTCTTTCAGTGTACCTCAAAATATATTCTTCAAAGTTTTTCCCATACCAGTTCCAAAACTGTGTCCACATTCTGGGGATTTTTTCAAGACACCAATGGTCTTACTCTGTTCAGGATGATGTAAGTAGGCACCATGTGGAGTTAGGGATATACCTCAGTTGGTAGACTGCTTGCCTAGTGTACATGATCAAACATGGATTTGATCCTGAGTACCCCATAAACTGTGATGATGCATACCTATAATACTAGAACAAGGGAGACAGAAGCAGGAGGATTAGGAATTGAAAGCCATCCTCAACTACATATTGAATCGGAGGCAGGCCAGCCTGGGGCACGTTTATACACTGTCTATGGGAACCTAAACTAGTGCAGCCACTTTAGAAACCAGTCTGGAGGTTTCTCAAAAAACTAAAACCAGAACTGCTCTATGGCCCAGCTATACCACTCCTGGGTACATACAAAATGGACTCTATATCCTACTACAGAGACAATTGCACATCCATGTTCATGGCTGTATCTTACTACAGAGACAGTTGCATATCCATGTTCATGGCTGTTCTGTTCACTAGAGCTAGGAAATGGAATCAACCTCGATGTCCATCAGCTGATGAACAGATGAGAAAAATGTGACACATATATACAACAGAATATTACTCAGCTGTAAAGAGAAATGAAATCACAAAATTTGCAGGTAAATGGATGGAACTAGCAAAAATTATAGAGTGAGGCAATTCAAGCCCAGAAAAGACAAATGCCATATATTTGTCCTCATGTGCAGATCCTAGATTTAAACTTTTTGTTTAGTGTGTTTAACTTGGAGTACAGTGGAAACAAAGAAACCAGAAAAGAACCTTTGGGGGAGGAAGGTGAGTAGATTATAGGTAAAAGATTATGGGTAAAACAAAAATAATGAGATGGAAAACTGGTGGCAGAAAGGCTTAAGCAGGGAGGGGTGTGGGCCCTGAGGTCACCAAACCAACACAGGATATTGTCATTGCCCTTGGTTACCCACCATAACCACACAGTATGACCTTATTGCTGAAGACACCACACACTTTGGCTTGGGGACCTAGAGACATCAACCCCAGTAAACTCCATGCCTGCTGGCTAGATTTCATAATGGTAGAAGGTGAGATGCAGCCTGCTGGAGGAAAAAAGACACCAGTGGTCTTACTCAGAGCTGGACCCTACATGCTGCAATGCTGAGCTGCCAGACAAGATGTGCTTAGTGTTGCAATAGTGGCACAACTGTTATGGGGTAACCAATGCCTTTGACTGGATTTGAGATCTGCTCTGCAAGAGGGAATTTCATGCCTCATCCTGTAACCTTGGTCAAACCCCATGACTTGAGAGGTCATAGACCTTAGGGCAGAGCCTACTGTTGTTATTTTGCTAAATGATTATGTTGTCAGATTGCCTTCTAAATATTTATGCTTATACCCTTATACTTGCTCTCTCAGCCTTGACCAGAGAAAAAGTTTTTTTTTTTTTTTTTTTTTTTTTTACAGTGGACAGCAGTCAATGGAGAGATGCTAACTGGTCAAATGAACATTGATACCAACCCCACATTACCAAGGTTTAGGGACCATCTTGAAAGGGAAGTAAGAAGAATCCAAGAACAGGAGGATGTGGAGGAGTGCTGTGAAATGCTGTCTTTGAAACAGGACATAGCTATTGCAATCACTGCAATCAGAGCAGCTGTGATTACCTGCATAAACTCTACACAAGATCAAGCCAGCCAACATCCTGGCATAGATGAGATAGAAGATCTCTAGGCCTCACTCATTACTGAGTAGCTACTGAGTAGCTGGGAGAGGGAGAATCATTCTTTTCTGTAAGTGCTGCTACCATGATCCATTGATTGGCCCTACATTTGTGCATTTATGGAAGCACTAACTGGGCTTAGCATGTTATCCAAACAGAAAGACAAAAAGTTGGGAGGGTTGCTGAAATTCTCAAAATAAAGTTAAAAAAAAAACTCAAACCCAAACGAAACAAAGGGAGGTTGGGGAGACAGCTTAGTCAGCAAAGTGCTTGCTGTGCAATTAGGAGAGCCTTAGTTTGATCTTCAGCACCCATGTAAAAGTTAGCTGTAGTAGTGAATGCCTATAATCCCAGTGCTGGAGAAGCAGAGAAAGAAGGCTTCCTGGAGCTTACTGACCAGGTAGTATAGCCAATCAACAGACTCTGGGTTCAGTAAGAGACTCTGCCTCAAAAGAGTAAGAGAGCAGTGGAGGAAGTCAGCAGATGTTGACCTCTGGCCTCCATATACACAAGCAGGAACACATGCAAGAACATGTACATACATGTGTTCCTTCTCACAAAACAAAACAAAAATAAAACAAAAACAATGTACCATCAACTTAGAGATAAAAACAGAAATTTATACTTATTACTTGTATTTCCACACCAGGTACCAGCACAGTCAGTGTCTGTTGAGGGCCTCTGCTGGATTGTAGTAGTTTCACTTAGCAGAGTCATCTCAAGGCAGCACTTACAGACTCAGAGCAATTGTGGTGGTCTGCACAGGATCAGGACAGTCACCATTCTAGCATGGATAGGAGAGGTGTTCACAGGTGTCCCTCCCTACTGAGGAGTCATTGGCAGTTCATAGCTGCTGGGGGAGGGAGAATCATCCTTCTTTGAGGGTGTTGGCCACTGGTAGGTATGAGGACTAGCCTCTGGGAGGACATAATTCCTGAAAGGGTACAGCCTTTGAGAAAGTGCAGCACTTAGAGAAGCATCCAGGACTGCACAGGGGGAGGAGTCAGGGAAGCCTACAGAGTATCCAAGCCACGTGGACAGTCAGGGGGCCTAAAACATAGGGCGCACCAGGATGCTGTGGAACATGTGTCTCCTGTGAGCGCCTGTCTTGGGATGATGGTTGGTACCTCATGAGGCCTGTGCTACATGAGACTTAAAATTTTTTTGAGATTTTAAAAAGTATTTCTCGGGGCTGGAGAGATGGTTCAGCAATCAGGAGCACTGGGTGCTCTTGCAGAGGACCCGGGTTCAGTTCCTAGCCCCTACATGGAAGCTAACAACCATCCATAACTCCAGTTCCACGGGATCTGACACCCTCTTCTGACCTCCGGGGGCATTGCACAACACAGGTGCACTCACACACATGCAGGCAATACACTAATACACATAAAATAAAAATAGTAAATAAAATAAAATCTCTCTCTCTCTCTCTGTCTCTCTCTCTCTCTCCATGTATATGCTGTGGTGTACATGTGGAGATCAGAGGACTTTTAGGAATTGGTTCTCTCCCTTCACCAATGTGGGTCCTGGGGATCAAATTCAGGTCACTAAGCTTAGTGGCAAGCACTCTTACCTGCTAAGCCATCCTCCCCACATTTTGAGATTTTTTATTAAGCCCAAATAAACAATACATGAATGACTTTGCACCAAACAGCAACAGAGACTCCTATTCATTGTGGAGAAGCAGGAGGTGGGACCACTGGGCAGTGATTGCAGCTGTCCAAGGGGAAGGAGTGCAGATCATCAATGGGGCTGTGGCTGGGGGAACTTTTATTTACATATATATATATATATATATATATATATATGTGTATAAGTGTTATGCCTGTGTGTATACAAGTATACCTGTATCATGCAAGGCCAGTGGAGATCAGAAGTGGGTGTCTGTTCTGGAGTTACAGATTTGAACTCAGGTTTCTAGGCTTGGAAGGCAAGCACCTTTACCTGTTGAGCGGTTTCACTGGCATTTATTTATTTATTTATTTATTTATTTATTTATTTATTTATTTATTTCAAGGTCTCATGTACTGCAAGTTGACCTCACACTCACTATGTAGTCAAGGATGACCTCAAACTTCTGATCCTCCTGTCTCCACCTCTCAAGTGTTAGCCACTGTACCTGGTTTCTAAGGCAGTTTTTACCAGATTGGATTTCAGACACAGGATGATCCTGATTTCTTGCCTTGTGGCACTGGCCACACTCTGCGATTGCCTTGGTCGTGTGTCTGCAATCTTTCTTCCTAGAGAAATGACTAGATTAGAATCTCTGCACAAGCAGAGACCCTGTCTTTCTTTTTTGCTGTATCCCTCGTCCACACAATGGTTCCAAGAACACAGTAGGTACTAGTAAGTTTCATGAATGAATGAATGAATATATTTCTAGTGGAAACAGGATTGATGAATTGAACCTTTACTACTGGCATGGCAGAGCTGCTTTGAGGAGTTTCCCGCCTGTTCCCTGGAAGAAGAATGTTAAGCACAAGGCCTCAACTGAGCAGAAGCATGCGTTCATTGCTGATTGTCTATGCTTTATGTTTGTATTATGTTTTTGATGATTCTGTTCCTGACTACGGGTCTGGTGTGAACTCTTGTTTCAGATGCTTGAGGAACTGTATCCTTGAACTGAGCCAGAAGAAACCCTTTCTCCCTTAGGCTGCCTTTTTATGATTCATTTTTACTTGATGTATCTGAGGAGTGCTTTGCCTCGGTGTGCGTATGTGCACCATGTACATGAGAGTCTGAGAAGGTCAGAAGAGGGCATTGGATCCATTGGAACTAGAGTTACAGACAGTTGTTGAGTTGCCATACGGGTGCTAGGTACTGAACTGAGGTCCTCTGCAAGAGCAGCAAGTTCTTAACCTAAAAAAGTTTTTTTTTTTTTAATTTTATTTATATTTTTATTTTATGTGTATGTGTGTATTGCTTGCATGTAGGTAAGTGTACCTGTGTTGTGCGATGCCCGTGGAAGTCAGAAGAGGCTGTTGGATCCCCTGGGACTGGAGTTACAGGAATAAAAAGGTAACTAAACAATTGCTTTCTGCCTTTATTTTTTGAGGCAGGGTCTCTCAGTGAATCTGGAGCTTATCAGTTTGACTAGGCTGGCTGGCCAATGGGTTTCCGGTATCTACCCATCTTAACTCTCAGGCCCCTCGGTCTTGGTGTTACTGGTCATCCCACACCCAGTTTTTTACATAGGTGCTGGGAATCTGAGTTCAGGCCCTTACGCTTGCATGGGAAGTGTTTTATCCACTGAGCCATCTCCTCAGCTTCAAGAGACAACTCTTTCCAACCACTCTTTGCATGGATTTTGATCCATCAGGATTATATATATTGATACTGTCCATTTGCTGTTTCATGTTATTTTGGCTGGAGGTCTCACAGTGAAGTTTGTCTTGCATTTTAAAAAATGAGAATGTTTCCAGAGAGATTTGTGATAAAGTATCAGGACCTTTGGGCGCTGGGGCATCAGCTCAGTTGGTAAAGTGTTTGCCTCTCAAGCATGAAGAACTGATTTTGATCTCCAGGAATGGTGGTACACAGTCATAACTCCAGCACTGAAGATGTACAGAAGATCCCTGGGGCTTACTAGCAGCTAGCTAGCTAAATCAGCATGTTCAGGCCAATAAGAGACCCTGTCTCAGAAATCAAAGCTGGAGATGGCCCCTAAGGAATGACACCTGAAGATAACCTCTGGCCTTCACAAACACACATACACATGCACACCTGCACATGTACACACACACAAATAAAATGAAATTTCAGGACTCTTGGAGGTATGCACAGTGAGACATTAAGGTTCATCCTTTAACCAGTAACATAAGAATCCAGGGCTTGGCAAGGGTACACATTCCTACATACAAAGATTCCAAAGTTTAAAATACTTTTTCTTAAAAGAGGCAGTACATTTTGTGAGTCAGGATTATATTAAAAGCAGACAGGAAAGATGGATTTTCAAATCCAATATGCAAGAAGGGGGCAGGTCAGAAGAAGATTCTGCCTCAGGAAACTGGGCAGGATGGATGGATGCCTGCCTTGAGGTCAGGTTTTGAGAAGTAACTGCTTAGTTTTGGGAAATGGGAAACACAAGAGTGTCTAACAGCAAAATGATGGAGCCAAGAATTAGGCGAAAGGAAACCGCCTTCTTCTGCTATGAGTAGTGGCCTTGTTCTGCCTGAAGAAATCTTCATGGAGGAGGCAGTGCCTGCACGGTGGTGATGGGAAGGACAGCAGAACAATGTTGCTTCTGTGAACATGGGTGTGGTGGTGGTATGGACAACCATCTTGCCCCTATGTCCTAGGCAGAAAATTCTAGAAGTAGCTTGACCCAAGCCCAAGCAGGGTGTGAGGAAGTGAATGACGCTGATTGGGTGCATGTGACAGCCCATGTCACAGCTCGAGGGGGGTTCACTGACATGCCACATAAACTCTACACCCCATTGTGGGGTTCTAGAATGATCTTCCCTGGAAGAATGTAACGAGACTGCTGTCTGCTAGGCAGATGAAAAAGCTGGGTTTGTCTATGTCCGGGTGCAAGTAACTCTAGTAATTGAAACAGAGAAGAGAGGTGACATTTTGGTTCAGTCCTGTGCCTCCTCCTAGAGCTGGCCTCTGCATCCATCTCTCAGGCTCGGCTTCCGCTGCATGCTTCGGGCATTTTCCCTATTGTGGGTTTCCCACACACTCTACTTGGGTGATTTGGTTTGAATCCCAAGGGGTGTGTGTGTGTGTGTGTGTGTGTGTGTGTGTGTAGTTTGAGTGGAATTTTTCTTATCATTCCCACATGAAAAGCAGTTTCTTTTGGGTAAGGGGTACTGTTACCTTCTAGCTTACGGATGACACAAAGGCTAAAATAAAATTAAATGTCTGCAAGAGTGTTTGAGAAGGCTTCCTGGTGGCCTCCTAATAATCACATCTGTTTTAACTGTGTGCTGAAAATTACTTCCTTAAGATGTTTTTTTTTCCTTCTCTGATGAAGAAATTCCATTATATTCTTAAAGCAACTTGACATGAAAAATTTTGTTCAAGAAAATCTTCTTTTAAGGTCAATTTACAACCTTAATTAATATGGATTGGTGAGTGATTATGCAATTCTTCTAGAAATGACTATTACTGGATTAGGCCGTAATGAGCATTTTATAGAAGAGTCAATGCGTGGTGTGTGTTTTCAGCCCTTGTCATCTGGTTCTACTCTCTGTTTGGCAACAGGGTTTTATACGTGGCTTGGTTTGTGCAGCCAAGAAACCTGGCATACTTCACAATTTGCCACTCTTTTCAAAGACTGACTTAGAGACTGAAGCTTATAGCACAGGCTGCGGGGTTTAAGTGTCTGAAGTTAGTCTCAGGGGCCTGAAATATCTCTTGTACCCACACATTTCCTGGTAGGCCAAACTTCACAAAATAAACACAGATGACCTCTCGCCCATCCAGTCTTCCGGAAAGTTGAGAAATGATGCAACCTTTTGGCAATATGATATGCCACATGGCTTTGCTTGTGCTGAACATGAACTTCCTTCCTTCTGCACTAGCGTGGACAAACAGCCATCTACATTTGCACTGTCAGGGCCTCAGAAACACAATCCGGACTTCAACAAGACCAGATGCTAAGTAAGTGGGCTGGCTTGAGGAAGAAGCAGCCAGCGTGTAACAAAGCAACCTTCAAGGCAGATGAGAAAGTCGAAGCTGCTTGTCCTGTCCATGCCTCAGTCTCCCTTCCTTTCTTGCTCCCCCTGCGTGCAGGAATAACAAAGTCTGGAATCAGTATAAGACTCTTCTTCAGAAAGGCTTAGAGCATTTGCCCACACGTGGAGCTGCTCCTGTCCTTGCAGGAGAGTGTGAGCTGGGAGAGTTCCTGTGACTCCTCTGCCTGTCCTATTCTCTCTGCCATTAACCCCACTTCCAACCTACTTTCCTTCCCAGGGTGGCTAATTTTGACTTCTCTCATTAAGAAATATAAATCAAGCCTTGAGAGCTGATTATGACATTGTGTGCCTCTTTTAACCCTTTTTGATTATTCCATATACCTTTCCCAGATGCCAAGTTGGAATAGATAGATCCTTCTTTGTGTCCTGGGGTTTCTGTTTTGTGTCTTTGTGTCCTGGGGTTTTTGTTTTGTTTTGTTCTTCCACATTTTCCTTTCTCTACAATTTTCTGATTATTGTTTTCTTTCTGCCCCAAAGGCGATCCATACTTAGAAGTATCAAAGTTCATAGTTCTAATGTGGAACTGGGCATACCTAATTAAGGAGGTTTGGACAAAAAAGAGGGCTCTGATTTGAATTCAAAATGCCCCCCACAGGCTAATGTTCTGAATGCTTGTCCCCTGGCTTGTGGCTGTTTCAAAGGCTGTGGAACAGGAGGTAAGGTATGAATAGCAATCACTAGGAGTGGGCTTTTAAAATTTTTTAAAAAAATTTATGTTTTTAGCCAGGCATGGTGGCTCACGCCTGTAGTCCCAGCACTTGGGAGGCAGAGGCAGGCGGATCTCTGTGAGTTCAAGGCCAGCCTGGTCTACATAGTGAGTTCCAGGACAGCTGGGGCTACAGGGAGACCCTGACTCAAAAAGACAAAAAAAAAAATTTATTTTTTATTTTTCAAAAAATAATTTATTGAGAATTTCATACATGCATACAAAGTATTTTGATCAAATCCATGCAGGGGTGGGCTTTTGAAACCTATACCTGCCACTCATTCTAGCCTGCATCGGCTTCCACTGCCATGGGTTGAGCTGCTCCCAATTCCTTCCTGGCCATGATGGATTGAGACCCTCTGAAGCTGGGAGCCAAAATAAATCTGTCCTCTGCTAAGTTGTTGTTGTCGGACATTTTGGCCACAGCAACAAGACAAATAGCTAACTGAAAAATTGGTATCAGAGAAATGGGGGGCGGGGAGGGATTGTTATGGTAAACCTGACGATGTTCTTAGGTATTGAGAATTGTATCACAGGAGGAATATAGAAGAGTTGAAGACGTGGGCTAGAAAAGTCCGGGGATGCTGTAAGCCTTAGGATGCTGTAAGCCCTAGGATGCTGTAAGCCCTAGGATGCTGTAAGCAAAGCTTAATCAGCCATTCTGATGGGTATTTGAGGACTAGAATGCTGATAAGAAGATGGACAGTAAAGATTGTGTTCATGAGGTTTCACCTGAGATGAAAAACCAACCAGGTCAGGACCTACACCGGTGACAGTTCATATTGTATGCTCACGAAGACTCCATTCACATTCTTCTGTGTGCTGAAAATTCAAGTGAGGCTCAACTCAAAGATAATGGACTAAGTTATTTGGTGTAGAAGATTTCAGGACAGCATAATACTCAGGCTATGAGAGTTCTTGCATGCTGTGTTTAGCCTGATTCATACTGAGAAATGGGGGCGAAAAGTGAAGCATAAGGATGCAAAAAAATGTTTAGTTTCAGGGCAGATGAGATGACTCAGCAGGTAAAGATGCTTAATACATAAGCCTGGTGACCTGGTTTTGATCCCTGGAAGCCATGTGAAGGAGGAAAGACAGAACAAACTCCACAAAGCTGTTCTCTGACCTGCATGTGTGCTGAAGCATGTACTCTACTCCCATATCACATATGTGTGCATATGAATGTGCAGACACAACTAATAATAAATAAAATAAAACATGTATTCTATTTTTATTTTATGTGTATGAATATTATGCCTGTATGTGTGTAAGTGCACCCGTGGCATGCAATACCTGTGGAGGACAGAAGGGAGCATTGAATCCCCTGGAACTGGAGTTCTAGGTGGTTGTTGGCTGCCATGTGGGTGCTGGGATTTGATCCCAGGTCTTCTGCAAGAACAGCCAGTGCTCTTAACTGCTGATTCATCTCTCCAGCCCCAATACATAAATTTTTAAAATGTGCAGTTTAGTGAGAAAGGAGTGTGAACATGGTTAGAGTTGTAGACAAAGCAAATGTGGACAAAGTGGTTATAATTGCTAAAGAGATTAGAGTCTCTAAAGAAAAGCTACATGTGAGCTGGAGAGATGGCTCAGCAGTTAAGAGCACTGGCTGCTCTTGCAGAAGACCGGGATTCAAATCCCAGCACCCACATGGCAGCTAACAACTGTCTGTAACTCCAGTTCCAGGGGATCTGATGCCCTCTTCTGACCTCTGCCTGCATTGCATGACACAGATACACTTACATACATGCAGGCAGGCAATATACTCATACAGATAAATAAAAATAATAAATACATTTTTTTAAAAAAGAGAAGAGTGACAAATTGCACTGGGACTGTAGGAGGAGCGTCCTGAAGGCTAGACCCACAGGAGGCTCCAGAGCATAGAAGTGCAAACCCGTTCCAAACACTTACATTGAAAAGTGACAACTGAAGAAGTTCCCTGATGGAGGGGAACTTAGGAAACATTTTCCCACATTTGGTCACACAGGCTCTCTGAAGCTGCCCCAGCAATGGTCCAAGGGGACATGCTACATAATGAACTGGCAACAGAAATCGGCATCATCTGTGTGGCTGGTTTCACAAATATGGTGAATGCAAGAGTTATAGGGTCATAGAGGCTTGCACCAAGGTTCCGGAGGAAAGCGGTGGAATGTAAAGTAGCATCCGATTCCCTGCAAAGCACCCCTTGAGTGAGCTATGCATGAAGCTTCAAGGGTGACACCTACG
>NW_008344095.1:212599-218367 GCF_000622305.1 Nannospalax galili | reverse complement strand
ATATTCCATTGTATGTATAGGCTGCGTTCTCTGGAGCTATTCATTAACTGATGAGCATTTGGGTTACATTATTTTTTGGTTATTAGGAGTAGCATCTTTTCTTTATTTTTTCTTTGAGTAACACTGATATTAACCCATACTAGTTTATTTTATTTTAATTGGATAAACAGCATGTATTTACCATGTGGCTTATAACTTCTATTTTCTTAATTCCTTGAAAGAGCTCCTAAAAGAATGAACATTTAATAAGATGGAAATGTTTCCAAATAGTCACATTGTATTTCTTTAAAAAATTTATTATTATTGTCTGTGGGTATGTGTGTGGAGGCATGTGCAGGGGTACAGAGATCAGAGGATGGCTTTGGAGAGTCAGTTTCTCCTCTTCCACCTTGTTGAAGCTTCCAGGTGTCTTTTGTTTCTGCTGGTGCGCTTCGTACTCTGGGATAGCAGGTCCATGAGCTTCTAGGCACTTCCCCTTCTTCTAACCAGAGGAATGCTGGAATTACAGATGTGCACAACACCCAACTTTTTGCATGAGCTCTGAGCATCCAAGCTTTTACCTGCTGAGCCCACTGTATTTCTTTTGAATTATTATTTATAAATGTTATATTGCATACATGCATTTTCCATTCTGTTGGGTATATGCATGGTACCTTTGTTATTAACTTTGTGAAGAAATGACAAACTTTTCCAAAGTGGCTACACTGTTTTACATTCCTGCCAGCAGTGTATGAAGGTTTTACACATTCCTGCCAACATTATTTCTTTGAAAGAAAACTATAATCTGAGTGTAATAGTGCACAGCTACGATCTCGGGACTTAAGAGTGGGGACGTGAGAGAATCCTGGGGAGTATGAGACCAGCCCTAGCTACCAGAGACCCTGTCTCAATAAAACCAAACCACACCAAACCAAACCAAACCAAACCAAGGCAAACCAAGGCAAACCAAGGCAAACCACAAACTACAGCTATTCAAGTGACCACCAGAAATAGTTTTCTTCTGTGATATTTTCTCCCAGAACAAATCAGCATCTTTGTCCTCTCTGCTCTCAGAAGACTCTACAGTTTAGTGATTACCAGAGTTGCTGTAATTTGAGACTTTATGCTATGCTAGGTACTTATGCCAAGTACTTATGCTAAGTGCTTTTCATGTATTAGACATTAAAACTTCTTCTTGTCTTTGAGAGGCTGGGGTTGATATCTGCATTTTACAATGAGGGCACAGGCAGAGAGAGTGAACTGTCTAAAATGAGGCATCTACAGGGGCAAAGACCGGGATCTGAACTCCTGGGCACGTCAGATCGCAAAGCTACTGTTCTTAAGGTTTTCAGTAAGTGGAAATTATAACTATTGAAATCTCTCTAACAGGCTTGTAGTGTCATGTTAGAACTAGCAAAGTTTCATTCCTGAAGATGTGGTGGAATTTTACCCTTAATTTACTCAAGACTCTCTGTGACATGCAATCAACAGCTGTTAATGTTTTCATTTGGGTGGGTCTTAGTCTAAGCTTCCACAGGGAATCCTGGAACTGATTTGCGACCCAGCACAGAAAACTCCGAAAAGTTATCATTTGTTCATTTCGACACCTGCGGTTCCTGTCACACAAATGGGAACTCTCACAGCTTTTATATTTGGATTTCATCTTGAAGAAGAGGGTTTAGTACTCACTAAGCATGCGTCACTAAACTGTCTTCTCCAGTGGGTATATGTAGCCAAGGTTTTCCTCTCGCTCTCCTCCTTCCCTTTGGCTAATGAGAAGATTGAAGACACCACTGCTAGGAACCCACCATCATTTCTGTTCTTGCTCTTCGTTTTATAATGTGAGCATAGGCTAGACCATTAGCGATGCATCTTAGGCAAGCTCAAGCTTGCCATACTTCCATTGTCTGATATATAGGATGGGGCAGCAAAACACAACTTCTATCATTAGTGTCATAACAGCAAGACACATTGGGAACTATAGACATTTGTACATAAATTTTCAAAATAATAACAAATGAAAGTAAATAGCAGATTTATCTTGCAGTATAGGAACTGTTTTAATAATTTGATCATGAAATACTTCCTACAGTTTTTAAAATAACCTTTTTTTTTTTTTGAGACAGGTTCTTCCTGTAGCCCCAGCAGGACTGGAACTCACTCTATTTCACAGAGCTCCACCTGTGTCTGCTTCCCCAGTACTGGGATTAAAGCTGTGAGCCACCACACTGTGCTAAAATGGCACTTCTATAAATAATCCAGGAGTCTGTCTAGTGCAATCTTTCCTCCTCCATCTTTTGTCATCATGTGACACATTCTCAGAATGAGTTAAGCACTTCCTCTTCCTTCCTGCTCAGCCCACTGTGTAGTGGCTTTGAGGATGTTGTGTTGTAATTTATTTGTTTACATGTCTACTTTTCTCTGAGAGGAAGGCCCACGTCTTACTTATCTGTGATGCTTAAAAACTAAAAAGTGCCCAAAGTGATGCTTAAAAACTAAAAAGTGCCCAATCAATGCTATTGATCTGAACAATGGTCACCACTGCCTTTCAAGTGCTTACCATATGCAGAACTCCAGGTAAAGGTATTAAGCACTTGCTTTGAAACCAGGAAGTGAAAAACAAGCTCATCACTTTGTAGTAGGGTTGAAAGTCAGTTAAAAGAGCCCTGGGGGTGGGTTCAGGCTTGAGACTGGGGGATGCCCATCAAATGCATCTGTTAGGATTTGTTTGAATGATCTTGTGTCAGGATGACTTCAAAAAATGATGCTACTATGCCACGCTGGTGGGTACATTTTTTGGAAGTTATTTTTCTACTCTTGAATGTGGTGTTTTCTTCCTATGCTTAGACAAAACACCTGCTACAGGCTGACCGCTCTGCTTCTGGATCTTGCTAGGGGACACTGGGTTCGGAGTCATCTAACTTGGATTCTATACTAACAGTTCCTGTTACTGAGTGAGTTTTCCTTGGGCCATATTCTGTTCTCTCCTTCCTCCTAGCTGTCTTTTCTTCAATCTGCATTGGCTAGTGTCCTGGTTCCATTTCTGTGGCTGTGACAGAATACCCTGACAAAAAGGAGTTTAGAAGAGATTATATCAGCCTACAGTTACAGGTTAAGGCCATCACAATGGGGAGGTCGCTGTGGCAGGAGCCTGAGGCAGCTGTCATATTGCATCCACAGTCAGGAAGCAGAGAGAGCTGGGTGCAGGCCACTCTTGCACAGTTCGGGACTCCTGCCTAGGGAACAGTGCCACCTGCAGCGGACTGGGTCTTCCCATATCCGTTAACTTAAGAGAGTCCCCACAGGCATGACCTCAGGCCAACCCAATGTAGACAGGCCCTCAGAGTCCAACTCTGGATTGAACCAAGTTGACTACCAAAGCTAACTGTGACAGCTACCGAAGATGGGTTGGATCATCCCTCTCCTCTGCACTATGCATCTAGACTATTTATGTTCCAAAAGAATATGACTGCCATGTTCTTGAAGAAGGATGCCACATCCCCATGAAGAAGGATAGTTCAATAAAAGTTTTAGGATGTATGAAAGGGGCTGGAACATAAGTAGAGTGCTTGCCTAGTGGTCATGAAGCCTTGGGTTCTATCTCTAGTACCACATAAATCAGGTGTGGTAGTACATGCCTATAATCACAGCACTCAGGAGGTGGAGACAGGTGGATCAAACGTTCAAGGTCATCTTCAGCTACACAGTGAGTTTCGAGGTCAGCCTGAGATACGTGAGAACTTGCTGCAAACAAAGCAAAGAAAAACAAAACAAACAACCATAAAAATGTGACAGCGAGATGTTTTAGCAGATAAAAGAACTCGCTGAGCAAATCTGAGAACCTGAGTTTGATCCCAGTAACCTACGGTGGAGGGAGAACTGACTCCCAAAAGTTGTCCTCTGACCTTGACACGTGGTACATATGTGATCCTCACCCCCACATCATACACTCACAGTAAGAATAATAAATAAAATTTAAAAACAGTATGAACTGTAAAAAATAAATTTTTTTTTGAAAACTTGAAACTTTTTGAAAAGTAAAAAGTAGAGGGATGGAGAGATGCTCAGTGGTTAAGAGCACTGGCTGCTCTTGACACCAGAGTTTGATTCCCAGCACTCACATTGCAGCAAACAACTATCTATAACTCTGGTTCCAGGGATTCGACATCCTCTTCTCACCTCTGCAGTCTTTACACACACAGGTGCACTTACATGCAGGCAATACACTTATACATATAAAAATAAATAAATCAAGAAAAAAAGTGCTTGCCTAGTGGTCATGAAGCCTTGGGTTCTATCTCTAGTACCACATAATAAAAAATAATACATGGAGCTGGAGAGATGGCTCAGTGGTTAAGAGTACTGGTTACTTTTGAAGAGGACACAGGTTCAATTCCCAGCACCCACATGGAAGCTAACAACAGCTTGTAACTCCAATTCCCACGTAGGCAATACATTCATACACATAAAAATAAAAATAAATAAAATGTTAAAAGAAACCCAAAACATTAAAACTCTAAAATGATGGTTAACAAATACAGAGGCTATGAAGATCATTGTTTAAAATTAATTATTTTTATTTTATGTGTATGAGTGTATTGCGTACATGTACGTGAGTGCACCTGTGTCGCGCAATGCCGAGGAGGTCAGAAGAGGGTTTCAGGATTCCCCTGGAACTGGAGTTAAGGACGGTTTGGAGCTGCCATGTGGGTGCTGGGAATCGAACCTGGGTCCTCTGCAAGAGCAGTCAGTGCTCTTAACCGCTGAGCCATCTCTCCAGCGCTGAAGGATCATTTTTAATATACTTCAGAACTATAAGGTAATTGTGGTTGACAGAAATTAATTGCGTATGTGTTCCGAATATCCAACAGAGAGGTTTTGAGTGTTTCTAACAATGGGAAGGTAGAATTGCTGCAGGCCATGGACACGCCAGTCACCCTGATCTGACCACCACACACTCTGTGGATGTATTACCGTATCACATTACCACATTATTTCTGGTAAACAGGTGCAGTCATTAGGTCAATTTTTTAAAAGTAAAAAATTTTCAACTTGGCATAGTGGCTCACATCTGTAATCCTAGTATTGTGATGGTGTATTCTTTTTATTATATTTTGTTCTTTATTTTTAGTTTTTAAAAAATGTTTATTTATTTATTTATTTATTTATTTATTTATTTATTTATTTATTTATTGGTCTTTTTGAGACAGGGACTCTCTGTGGTCCCAGTTGGCCTAGAACTTGATATGCAGACCAGACTGGCCTTGAACTCACTGAGATCCTCCTGCCTCTGCCTCCTGAGTGCTGGGAATAAAGGCATGCACCACCATATCTGGCTTATTTATTTCTATTTTATGTGCATGAGTGTTTTGCGTGTATGTGTGTATGTATGTTATGTATGTAAGTGTACCATGTGTGTGCATTGTCCTTGGAGGCCAGAAGAGGGTATTGGATCCCTTGGAACTGGAGTTACTGATGATTGTTAGGCACCATGTGTGTTCTGTGAACCAAACTGGGGTTCTTTGCAACCAGTGCTCTTAACTGCTGGACAGTTTCTCCAGCCCCTTACTTCATATTGTTATTCTTAAAGTTTTTAAAAAAAGTTTCCCCCTGGAATTTACTTTATTGTTGTTTTTTCACATGTTTAAATTTTTTATTGAACTGACTTTCATGAAGTGTTGATTGGGGTTTGGGGGCACCTGTAGTTGAAATACATCATACAAAAAGAAGGACGACTTGTAAGATTGTTAGTAGGAGGATTGCTGCAAGTGCCAAGCCAGACTGGGCTA
>NW_008344095.1:189298-203254 GCF_000622305.1 Nannospalax galili | reverse complement strand
GCTGGAGAGATGGCTCAGCAGTTAAGAGCACTGACTGCTCTTGCAGAGGACCCAGGTTTGAGTCCCAGCCCCCACATGGCGGCTATGAACCATCCTTAACTCCAGTTACAGGGGAATCCGAAGCCCTCTTCTGACCTCTGTGGTATTGCACAACATGGGTGCACACACATACATGCAGACAATACATTCATACATATAAAATAAAAATAGTAAATAAAATAAAAATCTAAGGTGAAGCAGTTGACAAAGGCACCTGAGGTTGACCCTGGCTTCTACATGCCTACATGCACATGTGCACACTGCTACATGTGTGTGAAGAGAGAGAGAGAGAGAGAGAGAGAGAGAGAGAGAGAGGCCCATCATATTTAATCTGTGTTTCCAAAGTGCTCTTGGGTACGGATCCCTTGGCATCTGGTCAACCTACCAGACATCACACTAGTAAGGAAAACTGACTCTCCCTCTCCCAGCATCTATCAATTACCAATAGATTCTCATCTAGGATGGGGGCTAAGAGAGAGAGAGAGAGAGAGAGAGAGAGAGAGAGAGAGGCCCATCATATTTAATCTGTGTTTCCAAAGTGCTCTTGGGTACGGATCCCTTGGCATCTGGTCAACCTACCAGACATCACACTAGTAAGGAAAACTGACTCTCCCTCTCCCAGCATCTATCAATTACCAATAGATTCTCATCTAGGATGGGGGCTACTTGCCTACTTCCTCCATCCAGGCTGGACCCCTGCATGCCTTGGGTTTGCATAAAGACGGATGTGCATGCTGTTGTAAGTGCTGTGGGTTATATGTACGACTACCTGTGGTGTTCAGACAACAGTTTTCTTGTTCATCTACTGCCTCTGGCTCTTACCATCTTTCTGCTCACTCTTCCGCAATGATCCCTGAGTCTTGGGCGGAGAAGATGTGATATGGGTGTCCCATTTAGGACTGAGCACTCTGCGGTCTCTTCTCTGCAAGCTGACAATTTGTGGATCTCTGTGCACTAGGGATGGATTTCAGGTCCTCCCTCATGCTTATGTGCCAGTCAGGTACTTACCCACTAAGCCATCTCTCCAGTCCTCTTCTTTTCCTTTTATTATGATGAACATTAACAGTAGGTTAAGGGCCTGCAGTGAAGGGCCTATTCCTTACGTCTCCAATATCCTACATAGCCTAGGTTCTGGTTCATATGAGCCTCAGGGACACACAGTGGAGACAAATTTTTGTGAAGGGATTTGCGAGACTCTCCTCTTGAGCTTCTTTGTTCTATTCAGTATGAATAAGCATGTAAATATGAAGTTTTAACTGAAATTCTAATATAGCTTGATATGTGAAACTTGTAATACAATTAATTTGAAATGAATTGATTTTTCTTCTCTACACTTTAATCATAAGAACTGAAACGTTGAAACCTGTTCTAAAGTCCGTTTCTTCCTTCTCAGAGAATATTTGTTAAAGATTTTATTTATTTTGATTTTATGTGTATGAATGTTTGGCCTGCATGCATGTAAGTGCATGACATATGTGCCTAGTGCCTGTGGGGTCAAGAACAGGATGTAGGATCCCCTGAAACTGGAGTTAAGGATGGGTGTGAGCCACCATGTGGATCCTGGGAACCATAACCAGGTCCTCTGGAAGAGCAGTCTGTGCTCTCAACTTCTGAGGCATCTCTCCAGGCCTCAGAGAATATATTTAGAACAAACATTAACGTGCAAGTTGCATGGATAAATCCCCCTCCCCTTCTTGTTTGCCTGTGGAAAGTCAGACTGCAAGGGCACAAAGACGTTCTTATTACTTTCAACCTATGGGGCAGGGGGTCTCATGAATGGCTCAGCGTTGACTTGAGTCTTTAACTCAGAAAAATCTACCTATGGCTGAAACGGTGCTGCCAGATAACACTTCCACGTACATACCAGAGTGCCTTTTGGACTTTGCTATGGAGACGGGTTGGAAATTAATGACATAGTTGAGGAAGAACAAAGAGAGGGGAAAGGCTTTCCTGAGATGCCAGGAGCTCCCCCCTGCTGGCTCTTTTCCAATGATTTGTCAAGGGCTTTCCCACAGGGGCCTTAGAGCTCAGTTTTCCCACAGCTGAACTGGCTTGTCAGTCCACATTTGGGTTCTTCATTTCTAGGAAGCCCTAGGGTATAATCAGAATCAACCAGGGTTAGAGGTGCCACCTGAAGTTTGCTTTGTTAGGGTGATAGCCCTTGACTGACATTAGGCATCCATGAGGGATGTGAAGTTTGACCCTTCCAGGGCTCCTTCAGGGCAGCCAGGCCTTCTCTATATCTCTTACTCCAGTTAACCCCAGCCTTGAAAAGTAGCTTTGGGGCCACTGAGATGGCTCAGCAGGTAAAGGTGATTGCCGCCAAGTTTGATGACCCAAGCTCAGTCCCTGGGATCCACATGGTAGAAGGACAGAACTGACTCCCAAAAGTTTTCCTCTGACTTCCACATGCGCTTTGATGCCAATGCATGTGTGCACACGCAAGACAAACAGAAACATTCACACATACACAATAATTTTTAAAAATTTAGAGCAACTTTGGACCTTTATTGTCCATACAATAAATTCTAAATTATTTACTATAGCACACAAATATCTTAAGAAACTAGCTCCAATCTACTTTGCCTCTTCAGTCTCTCTCTCTCTCTCTCTCTCTCTCTCTCTCTCTCTCTCATATAAATGTGTAATCGTGGATGCATGCAGGCCCAAGGTCAACCTCAGATATTATTTGCCTCAGAAGCCATCCATCTTGTATTTTGAGACAGGGTTTCATTGACCTAGAACTTGGCCGAGTAGGCTAGGGTGGTTAGCCAGCAAGCCTCAGGGATCTATGTGTCTCTGCCTCCCTGAATGTGGATTACAAGTATGCACCACCACATCAGGCTTTTTAGGGGGATGTCTGGGATCAAACGCAGGTTCTCATACCTGTGCCATTTTCCCAGCCCTCTCTCAGTGAGTTGGTTTCTAGGACCTGACACAGTAGCTATGACAACCCTCTGACAGTCTCCATGACTGCTCTACTCATAATACCTAAAAATGTGCCCTTGGGGACATCCAACTGCCAGTTATCTCTAGCCTTCTCCTGACACTTTATTTTCAATATATATTTTTAAATAGAAGTTTTGCAATTTTTATACAATATAATTTGGTGGTATTTAGATCCCCTCATCTATTCACACCTCCCATTTTTGCCCCCCACCCAATTTAATGTATTATATATATAATAAGACCTAGAGAGCCTGTGTCCCCACTGAAGTGTTCTTCAGTGTGGGTCCGTCCACGGGAGCCTGGTTAACCTACCGAGAGTCCCATCCTTGAAAGAGACTGTCTTTTCCTCTCTCAGCAGTCATTGGTTGTCAAAATTTCCTTAGGTTGGGTTACCCATTTCATCACATCTATGCTTGGATTTTTGTCTGTTTTGAGCTTGCATGGGACTTGTGCATACTGTCACCATTGCTGTGAGTTTGTATGAGTAACTGATTAGCTGTTTGGAAAACTCTGTTTCCTTGTGGTCATCCATCAACCACCTCTGGCTCTTGCAATCTTTCCTCTCCTCTTCCATAATGATCCCTGAGCCTTGGAGGGAGATGTTTGATATAGGTATCCTATTCATGGACACTTTGCAGCTTTGGATTTCTGTGTTAATCACCTTTTCCTACATAAGGAAACTTCTCTGGTGAGAGTTGAGAGATGTATTAATCTATGGGTATAACAATAAGTCATTAGGAGTCAGTTCAATATGTTATTTAGTAGAAAACTAGTATTAGGCTCTCCCCTATGTCCTGTGACCTGTCTAGCCTCAGATTCCTAAGCCTGATATCAATGTCAGGTAAACCTGACACTTCTTACAAATTTATATCGTGATGCTTCTTTCTTTTATTTATTTTTTTAGATTTTTAAATTCTATAATGACAAGTGTTTCCTGCATGTATGTATATATACCATGTGCATTTCTGGTGCCCTTGGAGGCCAGAAGGGGGTACTGGATTCCCTGGGATTGAAGTTACAGGCAACTGTGAGCTGCTATATGGCTGTTGGGAACCCACTGCAAGAGCAAGTACTCTAACCCCTGAGCCATCTTTCCAGACCCTGGGATTAATTTCTTATAACTTGGTATCTTCCCTGAATCTATGAACCTAGTATCCATTTCTCTTTGAACTTGTGTCACCAACAGAAGTCTTGGCAAAGACAGTTATTCCTTGTGAGACCTATGACTACCCTTGGCCGGTCTGCAATCTGCTCTTGTCCCAGGGGTAAACAACCAGGAAGTGGTGGTACCCCAGGGAGTGTCCAGGCAGAGTTTTTCAGTCTTCCTATCAGCTGTTTGGGAAGGGTATGGGTTAATAAAAGTTGAATTTCTTTCTACTTTTCAAATAATGTCAAAGTCAAATCAAGACAAAGTTAAACAAAAACTGGGGGAGTGGAAGTCAATGAATTCGTGTTCTAGCCTTAACAAGGATCACTGTTATGTATCACTGGAGAGATTACTTAGCACCTCTAATAAATAAAGATCTAGGAGTTATTCTCTTCCGGGGAACGTTCATAGTTTCCTCTGAAGTGAAGTCTTTAGTATGGATTTGAGGAAATAGCAAAGTTAAAAAAGAACTAGATAATATAATTCTTAAACACATGATGATTTTGGAAAGTGTGCAACATAGACCTGGTACCTACAGTTGGATCACTATTTCTATCAAGTTCGTATTTATGTAGATAATGGATTAGTTATTGTAAGCCATGTAGAGATGGTTGGCAGTAGATGGAAATGAGAAAGTTAATTTAATTTGCAAATACTTGGTCATTTCATAGATGTGACTTGACCATCTGAGGATTTGGGTATCTATCTGTGGGTGTCTTGGACCTGTTCCTTTGTAGCTAGCCAGACACAATTGTGGTCAGTCCTCAAGAGAGCTGGATCCATCCCCCATCTCTCACATATATACCTCAGGGCATTATAAAAACTCGTCTTATCTGGTTTATCCTAAGACTCAGAAGTGAGTAAGCAAGCCTGCAGTGGTGGGAATGGCTTCACAAACAGAGCTCTGATCTGGGTTGAATTGTATCATCCCCCGAAATATGCATTTATTTTAGTGTGTATGTACCTGTGTATGATGTGGGGGGGGGCAGGGGAGAAAGAGAGAGAGAAAGAAAGGAAGGAAGGAAGAAGGCATGCGTGCACTACAGCGTCTGTGCAAAGGTCGGAGGACAACTTGTCGGTTTGGTTCTTTCCTTCCACCATGTGGGTTCTGGTGTTCTGCGGATTGAACTCAGGTCATCAAGCTTTGTGTCAACTGCCTTTACCTAGCTGTCTTTCCAAACCCCTACAAAATACGTTTAAGATCCAACCTTTTATTAGCTAGGAATGTGATCTTATTTGGAAACAGGGTCATTATAGAGGTAAATAAGTTAAAATGAGGTTATTGGGGTGAGCTTAAGTCTAATACAATTAGGTCCTTATAAAAGAGGGAAGTCTGAACATAGAGGCAATTGGTGCACACAGGGAAGATGAATGGAGGCATGGAAAGAGAAGCTGACCAAGACGGGAGGAAGGTGTCTGCAAGCCAGAGAATGCTGGGAATAGATCTGAGACCTCTATAGACCAGACCTTTCAGAACTCTTTAGACCAGAGTTATGAGGTCGCAAGGTTCTGTTGCTGTAAGGAGCCCACTTTTGGGGTGGTTTGTTATGGCAAGCTTAAGAAAGGGGTACAGCTGAACTTTGCTGTCTATCCATGTACAGACCAAGCCCAACCCTGCTTAGCTTCAGGGAGCAGAATATTGTTGTGTTCATTGGTATGGTGGTCAACTACAGCTGAACTTTGTGTGGACCCATAGGGTGGTGTGTGTGTGTGTGTGTGTGTGTGTGTGTGTGTGTGTGTGTATCCTCAGAAGGTAATTTTCCTCCACTCCAGGGAAGGTCATGCACCAGCTCCATTTGTCAGAAAAGACAATGTGGAAACTACAAAGCCCCTTCTTCCTTTCCCTCTTGCCCTGCTTGGACTCCTCCAGAAGGGGCCTTTTATTCTGAGGTTTGCCTAGAAATGCTAGTGCTACAGTGTGGTTAAAGAGCGCTCTGAGCGAGGAGATGACCCAAGGCCTCCTGCTTAGGGACTGTTTGGGGAGGCTCAGACCCAGCTGGGTGGCACCGGAGAAAGAAAGCCAACGAGGTAAACTGTGTCTCCCTTCAGTTTGTAAGTCCTCCTTGTGACATGGCATAATGGGTGCTGTATAAGGAGTCTGCTGAGTTCTCCCTCTGGAATCTCTGGGGCGCCTGACACAGCCTTTACCCTCCGCAGGGTGGAGGGAGGGCCAAGGGGCCCCCTCTGTGCCTCCATCCAAACTTTCTACAGCATCTGGGTTAGGGCTGCCTGGTTTCAATGGAGAATTGTTCTCTGCAGCTAGTGGCCAGCAGAGCTGCCAGTTCCAACACTTAAAAACACAGTGGTGCTTTTAAGGCAGAGCAGAAGGGCGTGGAGGTGAGGATGCAGGGGTGCCTTGTCAAATACACTACCAGTCTGTCCTGCCTCTCCTCAGGTAGGAGGCCTGAAGCTTCTAGAAGGCAGAGTCCCCTAGGCTCCACCTCCCTACCAACACAAACAGGAAGTAGGTGGCTCCAAGCATGTGCTCCAGAACAGACAGTTTTCAAACCCATGATTCCTTCTCCAGGAGCATGCACTGTCTATTGTATTTACAGACTGACTGCCTTCTAAACACACATCATAGACGTCTGGTATGCACCTCAGGTTGAGCGCTCTGGAGGAGATGGTAGAGGGCCTTCGAGGACTCGTGAGATGGCTCAGTAGGTAAATATATTGACTGCACAACCCTGGTGACTTGAATTCGATCCCCAGAAACCTCTTAAAGATACACGCAGAGCACAGACTGCACAAAGTAGTCCCCTGACCTCCACACATGCCATGGCATGCATGTACCATGCCCCTGTACATCTTGCATGCATACACAGTAATAAATAATTTTTTAAAGTGTGTAGTAATTATATACACAAATTTTTCTACTAAGGTGAAATGTAATTAATGATCTGATTACATGTTCATATTTTAATTATTAGAAAGAAATATTTTAAAAAGAAATGATTACTGAAATATTTTTCACATAATGTCAAGTAGGAAAATCTAAAGAATTTGTCTTTTTATACTTGCAATGAAATAATTTGTTTGCTACAAACAGGATATTTTGGTTTTTTTCGCAACAGGAGCTAGCCTGGAACTCTACAAGTAGACCAGGATGGCTTAGATATCACAGAGGTCTTCCTGTTTCTGCCTCCTGAGTACTGGTATTACAGGTGTACAAACAGGATTTTTTTTTTTTTTAAAAGCACCGAAGCCGGGCATGGTGGTGCTCACCTTTAATCTCAGCACTTGGGAGGCAGAGGCAGGCCGATCTCTGTGAGTTTGAGGCCAGCGTGGTGTACATAGTGAGTTCCAGGTCAGCTGGGGCTACAGGGAGACCCTATCTCAAAAAGACTGAAAAATAAAAAACCATGGAAATTATTCAGTGTCTTGAATGACTTGACCATTAATGAATAAAGCCCTTCCTCCAAAGCCAAGTTTCTCACTACTGTTCACTGACTGGTTTATGAGTTCCAAGGGTGCTTGGATTCAGAGAAAACAGAGGTTGAAAAAGAAAAAAGAAGTTTGTTCTGTTGGTAATGAGCAGCAGGCGGAATGTGTGGCTTCTGGCTGCTCTCTACTGATTCGGACCAGTCATTTCTGTTTTAGGAAACAAAAGAAACCTGACATTTTTCTTTGAGTGCCCTCAGGAGCCACTGGGGAAGGGTCCTCTACATGTGCGGAACTTCCCTGCCTCTTCAGACCACCGATAGCATCTGTCTTTTAGAAGTGGCTTTGGACACTGGGAATGTCTCTTCTACCAGCCTGGCAAAGAACCAGAATATAAACTTGCTAACCATACTGACTTTCTAGAACCCCCAGGGGGATAAAAATAGCATTCTTATGAGAAATAATAATATGAATGGGTCTGGAAAAGCACAGTTATAAGCACAGGTGCACCTGATTGAAAAAGAAATGCTTTTTCCTATTGTTCCGGCGTTCCACGGGGCAGGAAGATGGAGAATAACATTCAGTGCATCTGCAAAGGAAATGGCCCAAAACTTGCCTTATTTGGTCCTTCAGTCGAAAAGGCCACCTGTCTCGTTTACCAAATAAACATTTTTTCCCACCCCCCGCTTTACAAGATCAAATCCTGTTGTTTTAAGGAATGACTTGAGGCATGAATTTTCCACAAAAAATAAGTAATTGAAGTGATTTACTTTTCCCTACATGACCACATTAGAAGGGGGGCAATGATCACCCATAAAATCTAATTCTCAATGTTTTATTGATCATGTCTGAATGCTGACTGTGTTTTTACTAAAGAAACAATATGTTCTCAGATTCTTAAAAGGAGCTGGCCAGATACTTAATCAAATCTATAGTAGGAAGTCCAGAGCTAAACAATGCTTTGGCTGGTGTGTTTTGACTGAGCTGTCTCCATGGTAACATGCATGCGCAAATGAAGAAAAATCTGAACGATTTGTTTTAAGGCTACAACTTTGTAAATCTTATTTAGCCTAATCAGTTTTTAAATTAATGCTATTTCAACTGATTAAAATGTTTTCCCAGGAATTCTCATACAAAAATTCTATTGTATTTACTGACTTTTCTATAATTAAATGTCTGTATTGTTAGAGAAAACTGGTTGTGGAGTATGAATTAAAAGCTTACCTAAATTAAAATGATAAACATTTTGACAAAGGGCTACACTGATAAGAACGGCTGCAAAAAATTAGAACTTTTAGAGTGAGTGCTAAATACCCCATGAATCACATTTCTTTTCTTTCTTTTCTTTTTTGAGACAGGGTCTCTTTGTAGTTCCACCTAACCTGAGCTCAATATGCAGACCAGGCTGGCCTTGATCTTGCAGAGATCTCTTGCCTCTGCCTCCCAAGTGCTGCTATTAAAGGTATGAACCACCATGCCCAGTCATCAAATTTCTTAAAAGTATATCATTTTTTTTTTTGAGACAAGGTCTTTCTGTACAGTCTAGGCTGGCCTCAAACCTGAGATCTTCCTGTCTCAGCCTCCCTAATGCTGGGATTATAGGCATGTGCCACCACATGCAACTTAAATACATTTTGTTAAATTTATTTTTTAATTAAAAAACTGATTTTTTGGGGGGAGTATTTTTGAAATAGGGTTTTCCTGTAGCCCCAGCTGGCCTGGAACTTGCTATGTAGACCAGGCTGGCCTTGAACTCACAGAGATCCACCTGCCTCTGCCTCCCTAGTGCTGGGACTAAAGGTGTGTGCCACCACACCTGGCTGATTTTATTTTTATATTATGTATTTAAGTGTTTTGTTTGTGTGTATGTAGGTAAACCACATGCATGCAATGCTCATGGAAGCCAGAAGAAGGCATAGGATTCCTCGGAACTGGAATTACAGATGGTTGTTAGCTACGGTATGGGTGCTGAGAACGAAACTCAGGTCCTCTGGAAGAGCAGCCAGTGCTCTTAACTACTGAGCCATCTCTCTAGCCCCACATTTTTATTAAAAAAGTTTTATTTTTATTTATTTATTTGTGTGTGAGAGTATGGGCATGTGTGTGCAAGTGACCTTGGAGGCCAGAAGAGGATGTAGCTGGAGATATGGGCAGCTGTGAGCTGCTTGCCATGGGTGCTGGGATCAGATTGATCTCTGGTCCACTGCAAGAGCAGCAAGTGCTCTTCACCACTGAGCCATCTCTCCAGCCTCATTAAATACATTTTTAATGTAAATTATTTTCTGAGGTTGAGGAAATATTCTGCTGTAGGTAAGCTATGTGCAGGGCCTGAACCAAAACACAACAAAGGCCAAGCTGCAGAAGTCTATGGGGCCATGAAAAGTGATCCTTGGTAACACCACAGTTCACATTGGGTCTAGAATACTAGAAACCATTGTCTTTGGAAGGCTGGAGAGAAATGTATAGCAGTTCCCACTGCCATAGCTTAAAGAAGTCATAGAGTAGATAAAGAATCAAGCTGCTTTTCTGGGTCCCAAGAAGTAATCAGAAAGGCTGGGGTATCCTTGCACAGAATACACAGATCCCTGGACTCTGCCCAGTACTGCGTGAACCCAGTGTGGTGGCTCCTTCCATCCCAACATTTAGGAGGTAGAATCAGGAAGATCAGGTCCTCCTTCTCTAAACAGCCAGTCTGAGCTACATGAGACTCTGTCTTACCCGGACTTCAAGCCCCGCCCCCTCAAAAGGAACAGTGGGAACATGCTTTCTTTGTTTTTTTTATGGTTAATAACAAGAGTAGCAACTAGAGCCATGGAAAAGTTGGTGAAGAGTCAAACACCACCACCACCAGAGCTTTGAGCACCTGCATAGCGAACACAAGAACACTCTCCACTGTTGATGTTAAACGGCCCAACACAAAGAAGCAATTGTTCCTTCTTCATCCCAAGAGGGCATCAGGCAGCAAAGACCATGGGCTAGAGAAGGGGAGGGAGGGAGAGCAGGATAGGGGGTGGGGGAGGAGAAGGCCTGGAGAGCTTATTGAACAAATTTTATTTTGTTATCATCTTTCTCCTCTCTTCCCGCCCTCCCTCCACGTTTCTCTCTCTGTCGGTCTCTGTTTATGAATTACATTACATGATATACCACATTCTCAGTAAAACTTTAGAAGGTTCTGAACTTTGAGACAGTATTGTTAGGACACATGGCTAGGATAGGACCACAGGACAGTTTTAGTCACTATCCTATACAGAGCAAACTAGTAAAGCAAACTAGACAGCACACTTTTTTAAATTTTTATTTTCTGAGGTCTATAGAAGTCTCACTATGGTGCCCTGTCTGAACTGGAGCTTACTATATAGACTAGTCTGGTCTTGAACTTGCAGTGATCTTCCTGCAGTGATCTTGCCTCTGAGCCCTGAGTGTTGGAACTACAGGTATGAGTCCTCACACAGGGCTATAGCGCTGTATCTTGATGTAGCTTATGTCCAAGAATATTGCTTAATGGCGCTGAGTTTGGTGGCCATCCAGAGACGACCCATAATAGTTCTGAACTGAAATGGTGTCATCAGCAGGAGATGGACATTCAAATTGTGATGCATTTATGAGCTGGAGAACTATTCAACTATTCAAAGGAAAGAAATGGGCCTCTGACACATGGCATGGCATGTTTTCTTCCCCCGTGCTGTAAATAGCCAAAGAAGTCAGAAACAAGATTCAGCAATAGAATCAGAACTGTAGAGGGGTGGGACTCAATTGCAAGAGGCAAAGAGCTATCTGGGGTGATGGACTATTTATAACAGGACAGAAGTGATAGACTCTTAACTGTGCCCATTGATCAAGATGTGCTCAATTGAATGTTTGGATTCTGTGCATTTCTTTATGTAAATTTGACCCCGGTAGAGAAAAAAGACTGGGAAAGGGAGATCTCACCATTTTAAACAGAATTGTCTTTCTAATCTATCTTCAAGGTATCCTGAGGTAGGAAAAAAATAATGCAATATTTCAAAGTATAAGAAGACAGACAAAATAGCAATAGGTTAGACAATTTGTAACAATATAGACCTCAGCCCCAAGCTCAGTTGTGTAGGCGCAAAGCCACACTATATGGTTTTCTTGTTTTAGGAAATGTACAGATTAAGCTCCAGTAGGGAAACCTGATGTCAGGTTGACAGACTGAAATAGTCCCCTTGGACTCCTAGGAGGGTCTCCCAGGCCTTCTCGGAGTCTAATTTATACCTAGGGTGAAGAAGGTAACCAATTTCTTTGTTTCCTCATCCTCAGCAGATTAGAAGTAGCAAATTAGAAATGGGAAGAAGCCTGTGAAATAGCCGGAGGCCATCGCTCTGTGGGCCAGTGACAGATCACAACAGGCAGAAACATGAAAGGCTGGGAGACTAGAGAAAGCTAACCTACACTTCAGAACACACAACAGCACAGACAAGCACTCCCGCTGCTCAGTTTATTTAAACAGCTCCTTAGTGCGTTCCATGCTCTACAGACTAGCCTTTTAAATGCCCCCAAAGAAGAACCTAAAAGGAATTTAATAATATCCAGTAGGCATCGTCTAAGAAGTCAGAGAATTGTGACAATTTCCCCAAAGCTTAAATGCAGTATGAAAGATTTTTTTGATCAGAGAGATAAACTTTAGTAATCTGAAAAAAAAAAAAAAAATGTGGGCCAGAGACATGACTTGGTGGATGAAAGTATTTGCTACCCAAGCCTGGCAGCCTGAATTTGATCCCTGGAACACAGATGAAGGTGAAGGAGAAACCGACTTCTGAAAGCTGTCCTCTGACTGCCACATGTGCACCATAGCATATGGGCCCACCCCCTGCAGCAGCAATAATAGAATAAGCCCTTTTTGTAAAATACCCTTTCCCTGACAGCATTGAGTAATGGATTTTCAATTTTTAAAGATTCTTATTGAAGGCTGACTCATCCAAATAATATATTAGGGGCTTGGGGGATGGCTCAGGACTTGAAGTAGATCCCCAGAACCCATATATTTACAGAGCCTATTGTGGTGGCGTGCACTTGTAATCCCAGGGCTGGGGAGGCAGAGGCTAAAGGTCCCTTGTGCTCTCTGAACGGTCAGCCCATCCTACTTGGGGCATTCTAAGCAAATGGCCTCCACATGCACCTGCACACACATGCACTTGCACACAAATGAACATGCATACACACAAATACATTAGATGATAACATCTACAAAAAGGAACATAGGCAGCTGGAGAGCTGACCCAGCAGTTAAGAGCACTGGCTGCTCTTGCAGAGGACCTGGGTTCAGTTCCCAGCACCCACATGGTGGCTAACAACCATCTGTAACTCCAGTTCCAAGGGATCCGGTACCCTCTTCTGACCTCTGCAGGCATTGAAGGACATGGGTACACTTATATACATGCAGGCAAAATGCTCATACACACAGAATAAAAATAAAATTTATAAACAGAAAATAGAGGGGTTAGAGGTTAAGAACCATTGCTGTTCTTCCAGAGGACCCAAGTTCAGTTCCCAGCTCACCACTGCCTATAACTATAGCTCCAGCGGGTCTGGCATCCTTTTCTGGCCCCTGCACACAAATGGCATATACACACAGAGGTGCACACACATACACATAAATAAAAATAGATCTTTTAAAAAAGGAAAACAGAATGGTAACCTCTGTGAACAGGGCTTTGCATTTTCCAGAAGTCTTTAGAGTGCCATCCCTATTGTTCTCTGAGAGCTTCCGGAATTAAGAGCCGTCACAGAATTCCTTTCTTCTCTATGTCAATCATTCTATCAGATTAGACTGTGAGCTTATTTTTAGCAGTTGTATGAAGAGGAGACTTCATTTTGTGACTTTTTCCATTGAGTGTTGTGATGGAGTCAATACATCCAGGTCATGGTTACCAGTTGTAGCATCCCCCTAACTCCACGCTCTGTGATTTCCTGTTGTCAGCTGTGGGAGGTACATCGATGCCATGAAAATCTCCAAACACTAAGCCAAGGGCTCTTTTCTTTACGGAGAGCCATTGTTAAACATTTACCAGTGCTCCACTTGGGTGCATCAGATTCTATAAACATATTGGATGGTCTTAAATCCAATTGCCACTGGCTGTGCCTTTTCTTCAATAAGAAATATGAACTGTTACTACTGGGCCATCCACAGCCCAATCCTATTTTGTGACTTACATTTTACTGGGCTCCAGATGACCTAGTTTAATTACTTAGTTATTCAAATACCAGTGACAAATAGATGGAGATCAGGCTGAATAAAAAATAAAGTCTGTTTTAAAATATGATCCAAATAATACATATGTTCAAAAATCAGATCTTAAAAATATTTTCATATGTGGTGTGTTTATGTATAAATGTATGTATGTGTGCAGGCACGTGCACACATGTTGACATCAGATGGCTTCTTCAATTGATCTTCACCTTTTTTTTTTTGATACAAA
>NW_008344095.1:78221-188906 GCF_000622305.1 Nannospalax galili | reverse complement strand
CCAAATAATACATATGTTCAAAAATCAGATCTTAAAAATATTTTCATATGTGGTGTGTTTATGTATAAATGTATGTATGTGTGCAGGCACGTGCACACATGTTGACATCAGATGTCTTCTTCAATTGCTCTCCACCTTATTTTTTGAGACAGGATATCTCACTGAACTTGGAACTGGCCAATTTGCCTAGATTGGCTGGCTGCCATGCTCCAGAGATCTTTCTGTCTCTGCCTCCCCAGTCGTAGGGATTATAGGTGTGCACCACTGTGCCCAGCTTTTTATGTGAGTTCTGGGGATTGAACGCAGATCCTCACACTTCTCCAGACTTTAATGACTGAGCTGCCTTCCTATTCCTGAAATCAGATGTTTTTCTCAAGTTGTCACAGGTTTTGAAGAAATTGACAGGTTACACAGTTAATCTTTCACTGTGGGTTTCATAGTTAAAGAAAAAAATGGACATAACCTCTGATTTTAATCAGGGAAGGTGTAAGCGGCACCATTATCTGGGTATGTGGTGCTCTTGGGAAAGGCAAGTTCACTAAAATACTCTTTCTATGAGTTATAAATAATTATGATTTTAATGAATTTCACTGCTTATGTAAATCTAAACCTATCACACTTAATAGCCCATTTGGGGTTTAAGCTTTGACATGTGCCACCCATAGGCACTTACGTATTTGTCATGAGGTTTTTATTGCTTTGTAACAACTGTGAACTCTTATGTAGGGCCAGAACTGTCATTATAAGAAGAAAATGTTCAAAAACAATTTTTTCCTTTTCTCTATAAAGCTAGAGAGCAATAACCACATGTTTTCAAAAAGATGGGTTGTTTCTTCACCCAAGCTCGTATTTGATCCCACAAAGCGAGAGAATTTAGAATGGAAAATGTCCTTTTGTCTAATAAATTTCATTTCCTTATGTATGAAAGTTTATCAAAGTTTCTGAATAATTTCACCCAGAAACATGAAATCATAAATCCCTGAGTGACTGTGTTGAGAGTCTTTGCCTGTCACTATTGTGGTAGAAAAGGGGACCAAGTTCTCAGCTTCAGGAATAATGGACAGTGGAGGATAGGGACTTATTTTAAAATCAATGAATACTTTCCAACAAAACTTCCACTTCAAAGATATGAACAGACTATTTCATGATCAGAAGACTTTTGGGAAAATACTGGAATGTCACTTCCTTCCAGAAGGACCTTATTGTCTACGTTTTCAGCTGTTGCCAGTGAATATTAATCAAGGGTGGTTACAGTGGTAGATGGAATCTTGTTTCTTCATGTCATTTTATAATCATCTGTGGTCATCGAGTCAAAATGATGATCAAAGAAAAAAGTCCCTAGGAACCACAAGGAGGAAGGAGAGAACCAGCTCTGAAAGTTGTCCTTTGACCTTCACATAGCCCCCACGAAATAAAAAAAAATGTGTTGGGGTCCTCTGTTATGCAAAGTAGAAATCTCTTCACGTCCGGATAGCTCACGAGCTCGGAAACCATGAGCTGCAGGACAAATACATGCCCTCCGGCACAAGAGCTACCAGGTTTTTAATCAGGCATTGTCTGATAGCCTGATAGAAGCCCACCGCCCTATGTAAATGAGGCATCCTAAAAGTACCTATCAGCTAAGGCTTCTTCTGCTGTCTCCACACTATAAATAGTCCTAGTTTTACCCCAATAAAGCTGGAGCTGGAGCTGAATCACTGAGATCTGAGCTGAGTCACTTGTCTTGAGCTGTAACACTAAATCCTGTGATCCAGTCTCCCCGGGGGGCGCTATTCCTCCGTCTCCGACTCACGGACACCCTGGCTTTCGCCGTCCCTCATACGCTTCCCGTGTGGTCCAAGTGGCCAGTGGACCTCACATCCTGAGGAAGGTATACGGGTGAAATAGGGACGGGATCAACTGAGTAGACCTCAGTAGCGGAGGAACTTTCACTGCCCAGGAGTGCACGCTGGGACCCTGAGAGCCCAGCGCATGCTCACCTATAAAAATGTAAAAGAGAAACGGTAACGTCATAGTATCCAAAGTCGTAATCATACTTTTTTTGTTTGTTTGTATGTCTCCCAGGATCCCCAGCTGCCTCTGTCTGAATTTTGGGATTAAAGGCATGTGCCACCACCTTTAGTCTCCCAATCATACTTTAAAATAGAAAATAGTGGGTTGTAGTGGTGCGTGCCTTTAATCCCAGCATTGAGGAGGCAGAGGCAGGCACTCTCTATGAGCTCAAGTCCAGCTTGGTCTACATAGTGAGTTCTGGGCCAGCCAGGGCTACATGGTAAGACTCTGTCTTTAAAGAATTATATATAAAACATATATATAAATTTTATTAAAAATAGATATGGTAGTTTGAATGAGAAATGTTCCCACAGGCTCAAGTGTTTGAACACTTGGTCAGTTTGTGGCACTGTTTAAAGAAGTGCATGGAGCCTTTAGGAGGTGTGGCCTTGCTGGAGGAAGCAAGTCACTGGCGGTGGCCTTCGAGAGCTCATAGCCTGGCCCCACTTCCAATTCCCTCTGTCTGCTTGTGTTTGCCATTGAAGATGTGAGCTCTGAGTTTCCAGCACTGACTGCCTGCTGCCGTGCTCTGCCATGGTGCACTCTTCTCTCTTTGGAATCATAAGCCAAATAAACTGTCTTCGACAAGTTGCCTTGGTCATGGTGTTTTATCATAGAAAGCACAGAACAGCAACTGATACTATCCATATATTTTTCCCTACCATTTAATGACTCTTGTTTAAGTGACTTAATAATGTTCTCTAGTATTAAGAAATATTGAGATGTGGGCAGGAAAATGGAAATTTGAATTTCATATAAGTGTTTCAATAATTTGTCAAACTTCTTTAAATTGGAATATTATCAGAAAATAATAAACAAACAAAACACACACACACACACACACACACACACACACACGAAAAGAAGAGGAAACCAGGATCAAAAGCAGCAAAGCATTGAAATCCAGAAAAACACTGCTGAATCCAAAATCCCAACTTGTGAGTTTTCCAGAACATTTTGCACATAAGTCATGTGAGATCTGATTCCCCCTCTAGGGTGACTTCCCTAGCTTTAGCTCAACAGCGTTCAGGAAGAACACAAGCATTCCATTTCCAGGGTCTCTGGGCTGCCTCCAAATCAACCCCCTTTCACACCTCCTTTCCCACCCCTCTCTTCCCCTCTTGTCAAAACAAAACAGTAGATTACTTGGGGCCCGCCCTCTGGGACAAGATGGGTTGGCTCTTATTACTTAATTTACAGCAAAGGGTGCCACTTCACCCCCCGCCCCCATTTAATACCTGACTTTCTTGATTATCAGTTTTCCTGAGTCTCCAATGAGAGAGAAACGAGAAGCCGTAAGCTCTATGCAGAGATACGGCTATGCTCACTGAAGACAGTGTACTCCCGAGTACCTTAAGGAAAGCTCGCACTGGCCTGGACAAATGGCTCAGTGGGTAAGAGTGCTTGCTGGTATAATCAAGTGTGAGGACCTGAGTTTGGATCCCAGCACCTACATAAAAAGCCAGGCACAATCGTGTGTCTCTGTAACTCCCCGCACCAGGGAGGAGGAGGAGGAGCAGAATCAGAAGGATCCCTGTGACCTGCTGCTTGCCAGGAGCTCCAGATTCAGTGAGACTATGTCAAGGGAGCAAGGTGAGAGGGATCTAGTAGGACACCCGGTGTCCTCCTCTGGCCGCCACTTGTGCATAGGCACACTGGGTATGTTGACCATGTTCAAGTTGATGATGTTACACCCATACTCATTTGAGTGGTGCTAATTGTGGAAAAAGTAGGCTACTAAGGAACAGAAGAGGACATGAAGTAGGCCAGATATGGAGAGAGAGAGAGAGAGAGAGAGAGAGAGAGAGAGAGAGAGAGTCTTAGGTTTATGAAACCGCACCGTTCCAGACCCTTTTTCTTGGGCTGTATTGGGAAGTTCCAGAATTGCGCGGGTTCCTTTCAGCCATCAATTATGTTACTTCATTAAGCAAAAGGTTGAGTGGATTAGTGGTTAGGTTATGGCATAAGACTTCCTGAATTCTTATCTGACTTGGCCTTTGTGTTATTGTTGCTCTAGGGAAAAGCTTAATGCTTTAATTTGCTGTACAAACAAATACATCAGGGATGTTTTACTTTGAAAAAGGGTCATGAGACTCAGAGTGGATTCATACACTTCCTAAGTGAATTTTGTCCTTTTGAGCCAACTTTGTTTTCTAAAGCAATTTATGTTGTATATTCAAAATTGAGAGGAAAAGAACTAATTTTGATTGAGCTTTTACTTGGAGACACTGCACATACGTTCTTATTGAGTATGTTGCAAGGTATTTAACATTATGGCCAGTTTTATAGACTAAGAAACAGTCTCAGTAATGTACCCAGAGATCACCAGCTATAGGTGATAGAGCTAGGATCAAAAGTCCTTTCTCTCTGAGGGGCAATCCTTGATCATTGCACCAGGCCACTGTTCCTCAGAGTGGTCCCTGTAAGGACAGCATGTGTACCATGTGGGGTCTACTTAGAAACACGTGGCTCTGAGTCTCTTGAGTCTACTCTGCTCACCAACTTACAATCTGCATGTGAATAAGAGTCACACACTAAATTTTGGGAATCTTGTACCAGAGCACCTGACATTTTAGGATTGCTGTCAGGATTAACTTATAGCTGACCCCATTCTTGGATTAGCCCCAACACCCACGCATACCCCATATATCACATATGTACACATATGTACACTCATATCAGCCAAGGCCTAGGTGAAACAAGGTTACTTTTCATTAGCTGGCTTATTCCAACATTATAACCTCTCAGTGTGACATAATTCATTTTACATGATCTCTTTCTGTGCTGAAGTATACACGTTATGAGCGTGAGCAGTCAGTCGGTCTTAGTCATCTGTAAGTTCTTTGTGCCTGTAATTGAGGTGATGGTTGACTGAGTAAATAAATTAAGTAGGGTGGGAGGCAGGTAGAGACTGGAGAAAGCATTGTGGAGATTAACATAAGAAAGAGGGCAGAGAAAGGCCGGAAGCCCTTCCTCATCTGGGCTTCGTACAGCAAATGGAGCATGCTCCAGAAAAGCCAGAAAAGCCAGAGGCGGGTGCTTTGTAAATGACCTGTGAAGGGCCATGGCCCCATGGCTGCACTTTTTTTTTTTTTTGCCCTTTTCCTAATAAACGGTCTCTACTTCTATTTCTAACCATGTGTCCTTTGTTCAGTTCTTTGCTGTGGGACACAAGAACCTGGACACTTCAGCAGGTGCCCCAGGTCAGACCCGAACCAGTCACAGCAGCATTTCCTTACTTCCAAGATTTTCCATCTCTTCCTCAAGTGCAGTCCTAGTCTCCAGACTGGATCTTCTTCACACTGAGAAGCATAACCAGTGGTCTGTGGGAGGAGCTGCTGCTAAGTCACATGGGGCAGGTCCATTCCAGTACAAGAGGTCAATGTGGGGGAGACTCAGCTATGAGGCTCCCCGTCTGTGCCATTTGTAAGCTTTATGACTTCGGCAGGTCCTGTCAACCCCTTGAATTTCCATTTTCTAGTAAAGATAGATGAAGTTTGAGTTCTGAGATATAGGTCTATTTTGCTTTTTCTAATCTGGTTTTTGAATTTTTATCCCCAAATCTTTCAAACCACAGAGCTGTCCTTTATTTAGGTATATAAACCTAAAGATAAAACCAATACGAACAAAAATGAAGACAAAACAAAGCGAATGTGGACCTCAAG
Organism: Nannospalax galili; assembly: GCF_000622305.1. NCBI lineage: Eukaryota > Metazoa > Chordata > Mammalia > Rodentia > Spalacidae > Nannospalax > Nannospalax galili. The sequence goes on along the minus strand of NW_008344095.1, from coordinate 183,189 downwards.
ATGGCTTCACAGGTAAAGGTGCTAGCCTCCTGGAACCCACCACGGTGGAAGGAGAGAAGTGACTCCCTGAGGTCAGAGGTGACCTCCACATGCATCCGGACACACACCTGCTCATACTTACATACACAGACACACAAAATCAATCATTTAAACCAATGTGATGATTAATCTTCCTTGTAAGCTTGATTGGATTGAAAATCACATGAAGCACATCTCAGGGCTAAAAGGTTTGACTGAAGAAGGAAATCCATCCTGAATGTGGGTGACTATACCATGGGCCAGGGGCATGAAGTGAATGAAAAGGACAAAGCTGAGCGCCAACATTCAGCCACCTCTGACACTGTGTGACCTGCCTGTGCCATGCCTTCTCTGATGGGATGGATTGTATCCCCTTGAACTATAAGCCAGAATAAACACTTCCCTCCTTAAGTTGCTTCATGTCTGGTATGTTGGTCATGGCAATGAGAAAAATAACCAATACAACAACAACAAAACACAAAAATGAGGAAAAAATGTTTTTAAAAATAATTTATTGAGAATTTTGTACACGAATATAACATGTTTTGTTCAAATCCACACCCACTCCCTCCCCTCCAACTCCTCCCATATCTGCCCATCACTTTTTTTCTGATAACTTCATGTACTCTTTCTTCTTTGATTGATTGATTGATTGATTGATTGATTGATTTTTTGACTTTTTTTGAGACAGGGTCTCCTTGTAGGCCCAGCTCTCCTAGAACTCACTATGTAGAACAGGCTGGCCTCTAACTCACAAAGATCTGCCTGCCTCTGCCTCCCAAGCGCTGGGATTAAAGGTGTGCGCCACCACGCCCAGCTGATTGATTTATTTTTTATGGGGCTTTTGGCTACTCTAACATTCCCCCTTCTGAGGAAGTCACCCTAAAATCATTTAAGGATTAGATAAAAGCTCCCAAATACGTTAGACAGTTTTGGCCTTTGGAACAGAGTATGTTGCTAAGAGGCCCAAACACAATGTGAGTTTTAGCCAAGAACCGGCTACTTTTCTTTGGGGTCTTTTTACCCTAACTACATAGCCAATTCCTACCTCCTATTCTTATCACACCATCCTCTGAAGAGGTTACCCAACTTGCCAATAGAGAATCAGGACATGCAGACCAGTCTGGCTTCTTCCATGCTGAACAGGGATGCAGGGTGAGGCAATTGAAGTACCCCTTCAGTGGGTCTATCTAAAAGACTCCCAAATTGCATAACTCTTATCTGTAGGGGGTAAAGAAAGTCTTTGACTAGTGAATAGGAGATGTGAAGGAGAAGTAAAGGCAAGAGTAATTAGCATTACAAGTTCTAGCCAGAGAACTAGAAAAAAGTTGAAACAGGGCAACTTCAAATGTTCATATGAGAGTCCATTGGAATTTCTTGACAAGGGCTTCCAAATGCATCCCTCTATTGGGTTCCTCCTCATTTTTCTTTTGTCTCCCAACACTGGACTCTAGAGTGATGGATTCTGGGTTTGCTTTTAAGTATTTTGATAGCTGTTGGAGTGGTTAGAATCAGTATCAGTTCCCTCTCAAAGGCTTCTAGATAGGGGGAGAAAACAAATTTATCCATCGTTTTAGAACAATAGCAGGTTGTCTCCCTTAGCTACAGGTGGGCACTACAGTATTGCAGACCAAGATTTTAAGTCTTACATCTGAGCAGCACTTTCTGATTAGGAACAAAATCATCAAGGAGAAATAATTGTCTAACTTTTTATATAGACTTAAGCCTAATGTCTAGGAAGTATTATCCCTTGAACTCTTAAAGAAATATACAGATGACTTTACTCTGTGGTTATACTTTCCTTTTGGGTGTTTAAGACCATACAGTTGGCCTAAATAAATCAAATTATTTTTACCCTTAAAGATCTGGTCCTCAGGAGTCACATGGGCTTGGAAGGAGCTCCTGGCTCCTTTCCTTAGCCCTGGCTCCTTTCTTTTACCAGTTCCATCTAAGTGAAGATAAGTCAAAGGTCTTGCTTGACCATGTCTGGCTTCACTTGGAAGCATGAATGAGATGTTTCCTTCTGAGTTGACCCTCCTCTTTGTAGACTGGACACTGGTTCAAGTCCATCTTGAGGGGTCTCCATGGCCTCCCTGAACAAGAGGACAGGTGACTCACCAGTTAAAGGACATTTTGAGAGATGTTCCATAGTCCCCTGGAACTTAGTCGACCTTGGAGGGCAAGGGACAAAAACTGTCCTTTACGTTCCTCTGACCAGATTAGTATAGCATTAACAAATAAATTTTCCATCTGTTGTAAGACTTCTTTTCCCAGGGATGCTAAGCAATGCTTATTCCCTTTCAAGGTTCTAGTGTCAAGCCAATGTTTGATTAAAGTTTTACTGGGGAACCAATGAATTTATTGAGCTTACTTACTGAGATAACTGAGGGGTTGCTGAGGTGTATGTATAACCTGAGGGTATGCACACTGGACAGCCTTTGCTCAGTATGGGTCATGCCTTCTCTTCCTAGACTTCCCCAGATTGTATACTTTAGCCCTCCCCAAATCCAAGAGGCCATGTGTGATTATGGCCAAATTACATACAATTGGCTGGGAAGAGTGGCTGGATAATGTAGTGAGGTCCAATGACCCTGCTTGGCCCTCCTTTAATGAATGAGTATACCATCAACAAGCCCAATTGTGACGATGTTTAGCAATCAGGCTCAGCTGCAGTAGTGATGATGGTAGCTATTTCATGCAGAAGGGACTGCTGTATAGCATCATCTTATTAAAAGGACCTGGAATTTAGAAGGATTTGGTGCTAGGATCCACATATGAGGGAGAACATACATGGTTTGTTTTTCTGAGTCTGTGTTATTTCATTTAGTATAACAGTTTCTAGATCCATCCATTTACCTGAAATTTTCATTAGTTCATCATTCTTTACTGATGAATAGAACTCCATTGTGTAAATATACCACAGTTTTGTTAACCACTCGTCAGTTGAGGGACACTTAGGTTGCTTCTATCTCTTAGCTATTGTGAAAAGAGCAGCAAGAAACATGGTTGTGTAAGTGTCTCTACAATAAGATGAATTCCTTGGGTATATGCCAAGGAGTGGTATAAATGGGTCATATGGTAGGTTCATTTTTAGTTTTTTAAAGTTCTCCACACTGTTTTCCATAGGGGTTGTACAAGTTTGCGATCCCACCAGCAGTGAATGAGCATTCCCCTTTCTCCACATCCTCGCCAGCATTTGGTGTCATTTATTCTCTTGATCCTAGCCAATCTGATTGGGGTAAGGTGATACTTTAGGGTGGTTTTAATTTGCATATCTCTAATTACTAATGATGTTGAACACTTTTTGAGATGTTTCTTAGCCATCTTTATTTCTTCCTTTGAGAACTTTCTGTTTAGATCTTTAGCTCATCTTTTAACTGGGTCATTTGTTTTCTCATTTTTCTCAATTCTTTGTTTTTTGAGTTCTTTATATATTTTGGATGTTAAACCCCTGTCAGATGTGTCACTGGTGAAGATTTTTTTCCCATTTTGTGGGTTTTCTCTTCACTGTTTTGATTGTTTCTTTTGCTGTACAGAAGCTTTTTGGTTTAATGAGGCCCCACTTGTTGATTGCTGACCTTAATTCCTGAGCAAATTCTGTCCAATTTAGAAAATCCTATCGTACACCTATATCTTGTAAGTTACTACCAATATTTTCTTCTAATAGTTTCAGGGTTTCCAGTTTCACTGAGGTCTTTGATCCACTTGGAGTTGACTTTTGTACAAGGTGAAAGACAAGGATCTAGTTTCATTCTTCTACAGGTGGAGATCCAGTTTTGCCAGCACCATTTGTTGAAGATGCTGTCTTTCCTCCATTGTGTGTTCTTGGCACGTTTGTCAAATATCAGGTGGTTAAAATTGCATATACTCAGGTTTGGATCTTCATTCATGTTCCATTGATCTATGTGTCTATTTTTGTGCCAGTACCATGCTGTTTTTAAGACTATAGCTCTGTACTATATTTTGAGATCTGTTATAGTAATCCTCCCAGCATTGCTCTTTGTGCTCAGGGTTGCTTTGGCTATCTGGGGTCTTTTGTGCTTCCATATGAATTTCCGATATTTTTTTTCTAATTCTGTGAAGTATGTCATGGAGATTTTGATTTGGGTTGCATTGAATTTATATATTGGTTTTGGTAGGATGGTCATTTTCACAATATTCATTCTTCCAATCCATGAGCATGGGAGGTCCTTCCATCTCCTGGTGTCTTCCTCAATCTCTTTCATTGTAGAGATCTTTGGTTTCTTTGGTCAGATTTATTTCAAGATATTTAAGTTTTTTTCAGCTATTGTGAATGGGAGCATTTCCCTGTATTCTTTCACCAATTCCTTGTTATTGGTATATAGAAAGGCTACTGATTTTTGTAGATTGATTTTATAATCTGCCACTATACTGAAAGTATTGATAGTTCTAGGACTTTTCTGGTGGAATTGCTGGGATCTCTTACGTATAGTATCATATCATCTGAAAAATGTGATAATTTGACCTCTTTTCTAATTAGTAGTCCTTTAATTTCCTCCTCCTGTCTTATTGCTCTAGCAAGAGTTTCAAGCACTATGTTGAAAAGGAGTTGAGATAGTGAATATCCTTGTCTGGTTCCTGATTTTAATGGGAATGCTTCCAGGTTTTTTCCATTTAGAATGATGTTGGCTGTGGGTTTGTTGTATATGGCTTTAATTATGTTGAGGTATGTTCTCTCCAGTCCAATTCCCTCTAGGACTTTGAACATAAATGCATGCTGAATTTTGTCAAAAGCCTTTTCTGCATCTATTGAGATGACAATGTGGTTTTTGTTTTTGAGTCTATTTATATGAGATTAATGATGTTTATTGACTTGCATATATTGAACCATCCCTACATCTCTGGGTTAGGAAAAAAATGTTTTATAAGCGATTATAATCCCCTGGATAAGAGACTCCTAAGAGAAAGTTGTTCCCAGGAGATATGTTAGGAGGCTTACTGAATTGTGACCACTTCCCAGGCTGACAGCTCTGGCACACCACATGCTACTTTGAGTTTGGTACCTGGTATGGTCTTTAGTTTTTGTCAACTTGGCACAAACTGAGTCACCTAGGAAGAGGGAACCTCAATTGAGGAATTTCCTCCATCATACTGGCCTGTGGGCATGTCTCTGAGGCATTTTTAAAATTGTTAGTTGATGTAGGAGTGTCCATCCCACTCTGGGAGGTGCCTTCCCTAGGCAGGTGGGTCTCGGCTGAATAAGAAAGGTTGTTGGAAGGCTGGAGAGATAACTCAGTGGTTAAGAGCTCTGGTTGTTCTTGCAGAGGATCTGCATGGTAGTTGACAACCATCCATAACTCCAGTTCCAGGAGATCCAATACTGTCTTCTGGGCTCTGTGGGTGTGTTACACACAAGTGATGTATTTATGTACATGCGGGCAAAATACTCATACACAAAAATTAAATAAATAGAAGTTTTGAAAAAGAAAGGCAGCTGAACAAGCCAGGGGAAGCAAACAAAGAAGCAGCACTCCTCCGTGGTTCCCACTTCAGTTTCTGCCTCCAGGTTCTTGCCTTGAGCTCCTGCCTTGATTTCCCTCAATGATAGACTGTGGTGGGAATTTGTAAGCCAAATAAACTCTTCCTCAAGTTGGTTTTGGTGAGTGTTTTATCACAGTAACTAGAACACTTGGGATATCCTCTGCAGGTACACTGAATTATGCAGTTGTGTGTGTAAAACTATATTCAATTCTGGAAATGTGCAGGGAGATCTAGATATGCCCTGTGCTCTCCAGTGAAATCCTCAACCACCTTGTCTCAGTGATGTAATTGTGAAGTGCATCTCAGATCTCTGATAATAGTGAAAGCCACAATAGACTGAAATTTGCAAGTGATTTCTCTCTTCCTTCTTCTTAAAATTATTTGGCGTAAATCTGAGTTTATCCTCACTGTTATGTGATGGTTAATCTAGACCGACTGGACTGAGAAATACCAAGGAGATTAATGAAGCTATGTGTCTGTCTTCAGAGGGTGTCTTCAGAGAAGAGTAATGTTGGGAGGAGGACCATCTCTGAATGTGGGTTGCATCATCTCCTATCCTGGGGTCCTGGATAGAATAAAAAGGGGAAATGAGCTAGCCCACTACCCCGGCCTTCTTTTTCTCTGCTTCCTGCTGGCCTTGAGGTGAGTGGCTCTGCCACATATGCCCAGAGCCATGATGCTCCACCCCAAATCAACAGAACCAGGGATGCAGGCTGACGCCCGTGACACACTGAGCCCCAAATCCTTCCTAGGTCTCTTACATCAGATATTTTCAAAAGTACAACTAAAATACATGCTAGTGCTAATTTCTATCACTTGGTGTTTTCTTGAATGTAAGAAAGGATGTTTCAGAGAGTTCTCAAGGAATTTCCTATAACTGAGAATTTAAATGATCTCTGTATTAGGCCTGAAATCTAGGTGTGGCCAAAGGGTTGTATGGTGACTGTCGTTTCTTTCCTGTGCTCTACAGCTAACAGGGTAGATTTGGGGCTATCAAGTTTTGGCAGACAGTTTCCTTGTGAGATTTCCATGGGCTGTCGTGGACTGCAGTATGTTTGGAAGGCAATCCAAGACAGAAGATGGGCTAGCTTGTAAGTAAAATGTTTTCCTGCTGGGTGTGGTGGCACACGCCTTTAAGTCCCAGCACCCGGGAGGCAGAGGCAGGTGGCTCTCTGAGATCGAGGCCAGCCTGGTCTACATAGTAAGTGCCAGGCTAGCTGGGCCTATAGGGAGACCCTGTCTTGGAAGAAGACCCCCCTCAAAAAACCCATAAAATGTTTTCCTTGGGGGTGAGAGGTTTGATGCCTGTTTTTTTTTTTTTCTATTACTATTGGAGCAGTGACTTTTGAATTATTTTGACTGACATGCAGAAAGAAATATATTATATGAAGAAATCACAAGAGGCTAAGGAAATAGCTCAATTGGTAGAGTGTTTGCCATGCATGCAGGAGGCCTTGGGTTCAAGTCCCAACATCTCAACATTAGAGGAAGAAAAGGAATCATGGTATGTAGATGTACATGTATGTACACATATGGATGTTTAATAGTTTATGCACACTATTACATAAGTACAATTACTTAATATTATAAAAATTTTAGAATTTTGACAGAACTATGATTATTCTTGCTGTGTTTGCAACTCTTTGCTTTTTTTTTTTTTTTTTTTGAGACAAGGTCTCACTGTGTAGCCCTGGCTAGGCTGGAACTCTCTATGCAGACCAGGCTGACCTTGAACTCAAAGGGATCTGCCTGCCTCTGCCTCTCCAGGGCTAGGATTAAAGGTGTGCACCATTATGTTCAGCTGTGTTTACAACTCTCTAAGAACTCTTTTACAGTTTACTTTTTAAGTACTGCTACAATTAAATTGAGTTAAATTGAGTTTGTGATCGTTAATGACTTGCAAGTCAGAGAATCCTGCTTTAGAGTACCCTCACTTCTGGGCCTTAAGCAAATACCATCAAATAGCTGAAAGATCAATCTAGTGTCCCTTTTTATAGACAGGGACAAAGGTTCTGGCCAGCAGATTATGACAGCTGCCTTAGAAGCGCTTGCCTTGGCCAAAACAAATGAAGCAAACACACTATTTTCCATTTCGTAGAACTCAGTGAATTCTATAAAACATTTAGCCAAGCAGCTGTGGTTGAGCTATTCATAAACACATTATTTGGCTTTATACTCATTTTTAAAGTTACTGCATTATTGTGTTGATCAACTTAGAAGTAAGCATCAAGATACTGTTATATTATCTCAGTTTCCTTTATTATTAATAAGCTACTGGCTAGAATTTCAGTATTGTTTTCTTCTAGCAATTGTGAAAGTTCCATCTGAGAGCATCTGAGTCTCTTCAAACTTGCCTCATCTTTTTTTGCTTTAAAAGAATTCCAAATTGTAGGCTCAATGTTTTGTTTTCAAGTTTTAGAAGTTTCAAATTTTGCATCAGCAAGACAGGTTGTTAATGCAAAAATTTTTTTTCTTTTATTGCCATAATATCTTCAGACACACACACACACACACACACACACACACACACACACGCACGCACGCACGCACGCATGTGTGCCTCTAGATTTTTATTGTTGGTAGTGTTAACTGTTTATCCTGTGATTTTCTTAAACAAAAACAGATAAGGAAAAGAACCACTTTTTGTTTTTTCAAAATGTGTTTGTTTTTTTTTTTTCTGGTAGCTCCTTTAAAAATCTGTTCTGAGGCAGAATCTGCTTCCATATACCAACACACTAAGGCAGACAAGTGCAATTTAGGAAGCAACCACTGCAGAGCATTAGAAAGGGCTGGAACCACTTCCCATAAATGCAACCAAGAGCTTAACGGAGACAGAACCTTTAGTTATGTGTGAATGTGCGTGCACAAGTGTGCACATGTGGAATGTATACGTTCATGTGTGTGCAGGTGTGCTTGCATGTGTGTATGTGTATGTGTGTGTCTCTGTGTGTAGAATAGAAGTTAGTGTTGGATGTCTTCGTCATTGACTCTCCATCTTATTTTCTGAGACGGGGTCGCTCAGTGAACCGGAAGCTTGCTGGTTGGCCCCCAAGCCCCAGGTATCTTCCTGTCACTGCCTCCCTAGAGGCTGGGCTTACAGGTATGAGCCACCATACCCAACTTTTAAATGGGAGCTAAGCATCTGAACTCATGTCCTTATGATGTCATGGCAAGCACTTTATCAACTGAGACATCTCTCCAGTACCAAATCTTGAGTTTTGTAAGTACATGGGTTGTAGTTGGAGAGGTAGGGCATATGTTTCTGCATTTACAGGACAGAACCCTGGTTTGAGGGTTTTCTTTAATCAAGCTGAGTTTTGTCCTTGGGTAGAACTGACTGTAAGGAAGTAACTGATTGCAGGTGCTTTAGGAAAGTACTTGATGTACTGTTTAGGAAGGTAAACTGGGTGTATTAAAGTTCTATCCTATAGAGTTTGAAGCAATTTTGAAAAGATTTTATATTTTAGCTTTTAAAAAATTACGTGTATGTGTGTATTTGAGGGTATTCGCATGTGTGTGCAAGTGTCTGCAGAGACCAGAAGCATCAAATCGCCCTGGCTGGAGTTACAGGTGGTTCAAACCACCCAACATGGGTGCTGGGATCGGAACTCCACTCCTCTGCAAGAGTAGCAAGCACTCAACTACGGAGCTAGCTCTCTAGTCTTGAAGCAATTTTTAAAAGATATTTTATTATTTTTATTTTTATGCTTATAAGTGTATTACCTGCATATATGTAAGTGCACCCATGTGGTGCAGTGTCCACAGAGGTCAGAAGAGGGCATCAGATCCCCTAGATACTTATTAGTCACCATGTGGGTGCTGGGAACTGAACCTGGGACCTCTGTAAGTGCCATCTGTTCAGCCCCCTGAAGCAATTTTTAAGCCATTATCTGAATATAGACTTTCTAGGTATGAAAAGATGGTTATTCAGAAGTGATTGCTACTTCCCTTTGTAATGACTAGAGCTATGGAATCAAAATTTGACCATGCTAGAAGGCTAAGCATAGATAGTCTCATGTTGTATAAAACAAAAACAAAAATCTGTGAAAGAATTGAAACAAGCGTGGTTCAGACTTTAGAAAATATCTCCATATCTCTGTGGTTGAGTTACCAGGGTCAAGAGGCAAGTCCGCACCCAGGAATGGGATACACTACCTCCTGAGGAGGGGCTCTGTGCCCACTGTTTGATTTGGATGTGACTTGTCCCCAAGGATTCATGTATTAGAAACTTGGTTCATATCCTGGTGACTTTGACAGGTAGTGGACCCTTTAAAAGACAGGGCTTAGTGCAAGGTAATTAAGTCATTGAGGACTTTATCCTCAGATGGAGGCTTCGTGGAGTAAATTCACTTTCATGAGAGTTGAGTTGTTATGAAAGAATGAGTAGGGTCCCAGTCCCCTCAGATGTCCTGTCTCATCATATGATCTCTTATAGTGTCACCATCATGATATCAACGATGCCGAGCAGCTAAGGAGATCCCCATACAGGGATCAAATGACAGGCTGCCTAATCTTCAGTCTCCCAAACTATGAGCTAAATGAACTTTTCCATGTGTTCAGCCTTGTGTGTATTGGTATATGCATTAGTAGCTTTTCTTGTGCCTGTGACAGAATGCCTAACAAAAGCAACTTAATGAAGAGTTTATTTTGGCTCCTCTGAGGTGATACCATTCGTTATGGAAAGGAAGGTATGATTACAGGCACATGGGGCAGCTGGGCACATGTATCACAGTCAGGAAGCAGAGAGCACTGAACACTAGGGCTCAGCTTGATTTCTCCTTTTTATTCAGTCCATAGCCCCAGCTCCTTGAATGGTGCCACCCGAATTTAGGGTAGATCTTCCCACCTCAACTAACCGAATCTTGAAACTCCCTCACAGACATCCCAGGAGGTCCATCTCCTAGATGATTCTAGATTCCATCAAGTTGACACTGACCATCACAGAACAGCAACAGAAAACAAGCTACTAATACATTGGTTCTCATTCATTCCAGAACGAGGTCAGTTCTGAGGCAGGATGTGGGGCAGGCATAGGAGGGAAGGACCCCTCTTACTAGAGAGGTGGGGAAGCTGGGCTTCAGTTTTGACTAGCTTGATCTGGTTATTCTATGCTGCATGGAAAGTATTGGCAGGTAGAGAGGACCTGTAGGTAGGATTTGGGGCTCTGGTTCTACCACTAGCATACCTCATGTTGTAAATTAGGTGTCCATATTTGTGTTGCATTTCCATGATCAGCAGATCTTCTGAAGGGTTTTCTGAAATTCACAGCACACAGTCTCATTTATGCTATGGGGCATTAGAGGGCCAGGATGACAGGTAGGTGAGGGGGTCCTCAGAGGCAACACCTGGGAAGAGATGGAGAGCTGCAGATGGCTAAAAGGATCCAGGTGTGTGTTGGGGACTGCTCCTCTAGGCCGGATGAAGAACAGAGTAAGAGAACTAGACTTGCTTAGGAAAATACATGGCCATCTCACTGAGAAATTCTTGGAGTCTCCTTTTACAAACTTTTTAAGGGCAGCTAACTTCTGACCATTTGGAATAAAAGGGGATGTTGGCACCTATAGATTAAACAAACATTAATAACACACCCCTTTGTAATGTCATGTGATATTTGTGTAGGCTATCATTTTAATACTGAGATCAGAGTGAAGCTTTGTCTTCTTTAGTTAGATATAGAAACTCAGTCAAATATAAATGTACAAGGAAAGAACAGGAACCTGAGAGATGGCTCAGCAGGTAAAGGATTTGTCTCCAAGCCTGATAACCTGAGTTTGATCCATGAGACCCACACACTAGGAGGAGAGAATGGACTCCCCAAAGTCATCATCTGACCCCCACATGCATGTATATATATATATATATACACACACACACACACAATATAAAAAGGAGAGAAGCAAACATACCTATTTTATTGGGTTTGCATAAGTTAGTCTCCAGTGAGGTTATTCCATAGCTCTTTTATTTATTTTTTATGTATTTTTTGTGTATTTCATATAGAACATCCCAAACAATCTTATTCATCTTTATACCCACATCCCAAACAGCACCCTCCCATAGCGCCCCCCTCCCCACCAGGAGCCATATACTCTGTCATCCCTGTTACTGTCCACTGTGTTGTCAGTGCCCCCAGCCAAAAAAAATCTTATCATTTCTATTTTATGAGTATGAGTGTATTGCCTACATGTATGAAAGTGTATCCATGTTATGCAATGCTCAAGAAGGTCATGAGAGGGCATCGGATCCCCTGAAACTGGAGTTACAGACAGTTGTTAGCCACCTTGTGAGTTCTGGGAACAGAACCCAGTCCTCTGCAAGAGAAGCCAGTGCTCTTAACCGTCGAGTTGTCACTCCAGCCCCTGGCTTACTGTTTTTCTTAAAAGATGGGATCTCATATAGCCCAAGCTAGTCTTGAACTCCTGATCCTCCAGCTTCCACCGCCCACGTGCTGGGGTCTCAGATGTGTATTGCTACACCTGATTTCCATATCTTCTTAAGGATTGTATTGTAGCCAAATAGACAGGCTGCAGGCTTTTAAGGTGTGCCAAAGGTTTCCACCATCTGCTTTTTCTCTCATGAATTCAATCCCGTAAGCTTTGGGAAATTCTGAGTTGCCTTGGTTTCCTGCACACAATCTCTCTCATTCAACAATTTTACTTATAGCTGAAACTGTCAATGGACACAAATGATCACAGCATGATACAGAATGGTGCAGTGTCATTTTTTAAGTGCACAGCCAAAAGCATTAGAGTAAGCTAAACAAATATTTATCATGTATGTTGTAAACATGTATACACATATGGGAGGGATGAGGAGACGCCAATAGCATGTTTACAACTCAAAAATCCAGGGGAAGGGTTTAGAATCATTTGTTGGCTAGTGTGATAGTGCATGTCTATAATCACAGCACTGAGGAGGTAGAGGCAGGAGGCTCAGGAGTTCAAGGTCACCATCTACCTCTTAAGTAGCAGTTTAAAATACTTGACCCCACCACAAAAATATGCTCTTCTAGTTTGCTTTCTGTTGCTGTGATAAACACCATGGCCAAAAAGCAACTTTGGGGAGAAATGGGTTTATCTCGTCTTATAACTTGCAGTCTCTTCTTGAGGGAAGCCAGGGCAGAAACTCCAGCAGGAACAGAGTCAGGACCTTGGAGAGAGCTGCTTTTTGCTTGACCCTCTGGCTTGCTCAGCTGCTTTTCTTACACAGTCCAGGCCCACCTGCCTGGGGATGGCACTGCCCACAGTGTGCTGAACCTTCCAATATCAATGAGCAATTAAGAAAATACCACAGATAGGGCCACAGGCCAGTTTGATCGAGGAAATTCTGTTGTTCCCTGTTCTCAGGTGACTCTAGATTTAGGTCAAGTTGACAGCTGAAGCTAACGATGACATAGGCTGAGGGTATGCCTTCAGGGTCCCGAACTCCCAGCATTCTCAGTACTGTGTAACATCAGCGCCTAGCTGTCTCGCTCTTTGAGTAGAGGCTCAGAAACAGATGTGCCATGTTTTATCTCCTTACCACTCAGAGTGGGCCCAGATCCAGCAGTATTTGCAGCTCCTGAGGATATGTTAGAAATGCAGTGGGCTGAGCTAAGCTGGAATTTTCTTCTCTGCTGGCTAGCTCTCATAGTTCCAGAAGGTGCTGTGGAGGCTGCTGGGGGAGAAAAGCCATCCATGAACTTACCCAGCAGTGGCCCCTGCACGCTATACTTACCTATCAGGCAAGATGTGCTCACTGGTGTAATAATGGCATGGTAGTTATGGGGATAACCAACCATGTTATGTTTGGATCTGAGGTCTTGCTCCACAGGAGGAAATTCATTCCTGGCACTGTAAACCTGGCCAAAACCCCATAGCTAGGGAGGTCGTAGGCCCTAGTGGGGACCCTACTACTATTATTTTGCTAAATGGACATATTACCTAACAGCCTTCTTTATGTATTCTTTTGTATTCTAAATATGTATTTTTTCTTTTTCTTTTTTTTAATTTTATGTGTATTTGTGTATTGTCTGCATGTAGGTAAGTGCACCCGTGTCATGCAATGCCCTCGGAGGTCAGAAGAGGCTGTTGGATCCCCTGGGACTGGAGTTATGGACAGTTGTTAGCTGCCATGTGGGTGTGAGATTCACACCTGGGTATTCTGCAAGAAAGACCAGTGTTCTTAACCACTGAGCCATCTCTCCAGCCCCTCTTTTATTATTTTTCAATCTATGGCATCATAGCTATAAAAATGAGAGGAATAAAAAAAAATCTTCAATTTCTTTGCTATTTTAGGCAGAGTTGGATTCAAGGTCTGATAAGTGACAGATTTAAGAAACATGAGTGGCTGGGGATATGGTTCAGTTGATAGAGGGCTAGCCTTGCATGCAGGAGGCTCTGAGTTCAATTCCTAACACTGCATTAATCAGGTGTGAGGGCACATACCTGCAATCCCAGCACTAGAGAGGTGGAGTTCAAGACTAGACTCACTTACAGGGTGAGTTTGAGGCCAGCCTGAGTGACATGAGGTATTTTCTCAGAAGACAGAAGAGAGAGGAACAGAAAAAGAAATAGATAACTGGCATAGGACTCAAGCAACGGAGGAGCCAACATACCTGTGGTTTGGAAATTTTAGTGAAATCTGTTAGGATAAATATTTCGGGACTTCTTCTGGATAAATATGTTGGTAATCATCAAACTTAAAAAAATGCCAAGGGGACATGGGAGGTAGCTCAGTTCCTAAAGTGTTTATTTGCAAACAAGACAACCTGACTTCAACCCCTAGAATCCAAACAAACAAACACACGCCTAGCAAGATTCTCTCTTGCAACCTTGCAATCCTGGGCTGAGGATGCTGAGACAGGGTCCTGGGGCTTGTGGCCCGACAGCCTGGTTTATGTGGTTGAGTTCCAGGCTAGTGAGAGATCTTGTTTTCCCCAAAACCCAAGGCGGCTGGCACTAGGGGATGGAATGACACCTGAGGCTATCCTCTGGCTTTCACATACATACAAATGTACAACCGAGCAACACACACACACACACATACACACACACACACACACCATGGCTTTTTGTTTTGTCCAGAGAGAACATGCTTGTCTATTTTACTCAAGAGGAAACATCACCTTTACATATATTGTATCTGTTAGGAACAGATACCACCCCAGTATGTGCCAAAAGGCCAGAAACTTGAATGAAGCCTGGGGATGAGGCAGGAGGGAGGAGAGGAGAGAGGAATTAGGAAAAGAAAGAACACTCAGTCTGACAGAAATGTACAGTGAAGAAGTTGTCTGTGCCAACCTTAGCCTCAGAAAGACTCCACCCTTTTGAGGCTAGAACAGCAAGACAGGGAAGGCCCTGGCAGACAGTGCAGACCTCCCCAGACAGACGGCTCATTCCTTGATAGTGGGGTTTGTCTCATCTCAACCTGAAGTTTTCTTAAAATGTGAACCAGTTGCAAGGTGGTCCAGTGGGCGTGCTAGTTTTCTTTCTGTTGCTGTGATAAAACACAGACCAAAAGCAACTAAGAGGAGGGAGGAAAGGATTTATTTCATCTTATACTTTTGGATCACAAGCCATCATTGAGGGAAGTCAGGGCAGGAACCTTGCAGAAACGCTGCTTGGAGGCTCACTCTCTCTCTGGCTCACAGGCTCAGACTTAGTTAGCTTTCTTATATAACCCAAGGCCGCCTGCCTATGGATGACATAGCCCACAGTGGGCTGGGCCCTCCCAAATCAATTAACAATCAAGAAAATACCTGACAGATTTGTCTACAGACATAACCAATAAAGAAAACTACTCAATTGATACTTTTTTTTCAGGTAATTCGAGGATGTCAAGCTCATAGTTAAGGCTAAACAAGACAGTAGGTAAAAATGTTTGCCTTACAAGCCTGACATCCTGAGCCCAAACCTAGAAGAAAACTAACTGCTGAAAGTTATTCTGTGACTTCCACATGTGCAATGTAGTGTACACTCATCCTCACTCACACATACATCATAATACACACACCACCGCCACCCCCAATAATAGTAATGTTAGTAAAAATTAAAGAAAATAAGGCTATGGAGACACTAAAAACGCTGTAGAGTCTCTTCCCTGGCTTTTTTGTATTAAAACTTGCTCCTAGACACAGGAACAGGTAAAGATTCAAATGAAAGTGACATTCTCCCTCTCTCCCTCCCTCCCTCCCTCCCTCCCTCTGTTCCTTCCTTCCCTTTCGACAGAGCCTCACATAGCTCTGGCTGTCCTTGAAGTCTGTTCTAGTTTGTTTCTCCATTGCTGTGACAAAACACTCTGACCAATACCAACTTGGGCAGGAAAGGGTTTATTTGGCTTACATCTCCCAGGTCACAGTTCATCAGGGAGCCCAGGAACCTGGAGGCAGGAGCTGGAGCAGAGACCACGGAGGAACGCTGCTTGCTGGCTTGCTCCTCTGGCCGGTGCTCAGCTTGCTTTCTTATACAACACAGGCCCACCTGCCCAGGGTGGCACCACCCACAGTGGGCCCGGCCCTCCCACATCAGTCTATAATCAAGAAGATGCCCCACAGACAGGACCACAGGCCAGCCAAATGGAAACTCTTCCCCAATCAAGGCTCCTTCAACCCAGGTGTGTCAAATTGACAGTTAAGCTATTCAGCAGAAGCTCCTTAGGTAGCCTAGGATGACCTTGAATTTGTGATCTTCCCACCTGTAGCTCCAAGAGTGGACTGTTGAGATTAAAGCCTAGTACCACCATGCTCAGTTTTATGCAACGCTGGAGATCAAACCCAGGTCTTCCTGCATGCAACTCTACCAACTGAGCTATGTCTCCAGCCCCTGCTACCTACACTCCTTCAAGGAAGTGTGGATTTTTTTTTTTTTGTCTTTTTGAGACAGGATTTCCCTGTAGCCCCAGCTGTCCTGGAACTCACTATGTAGACCAGGCTGGCCTTGAACTCACAGAGATCTGCCTGCCTCTGCCTCCCAAGTGCTGGGATTAAAGGCGTGCACCACTACACCTATACCACACAAAGTTTCTACCTCAAGTGAAACTGAAAGATGGAACTATAAAAATCCCAGTGCTTCAGACACAGTAATGTGACGATAATGTTATAATGTGAGCTTTCAGGCCAGGACAGAAAGGGCTTACCCAGAATTTCGTAGAGCCATGCCACCCTGGCTGGAATGTCAGGTCGTTAAGGTGTTTCCTCCTTTATTGCTTTCAATTGCTCTGTGTGCGGATCTTCAGGATCACCACTGTTGTCCTTATCTGTTACAGCAGGTTTCCACCTTCCGTGTGGGAGTACCTGTCACTCTGCATGTTTTAAGAACCCTCCCTAAAACCTGTGCAAATAAAGTACTTTCTACACTTACCTCTTTAAGCCCAGAAACTTCAACAGAATCATTTGGCATATTTTACCTTTTTAAAGAAACACGGTGCTACTTGGTTAAATCTCTTGGCTCTGCTATTCCATTCCCACCAATGGGTACTTCCATAGTCCTTTCAAAATAAGTGATTTTCATTCTATAGGATGGTGATACAGTTGGGCATGGTGGTCCCTTCCTGCAATCCCGGTATACTCACAGGCTGACCAAGAAGGCTGCTGTGACTTTGAGGCTAGCTTGGGCTAAAGAGTGAGACTAAGTCTCAAGAGAAAGAAGGAAGAGGAAGAGAAGGAGGTTAAGGAAGAGGAGGAGGAGGACAAGGACGAGGAGGAGGAGGAGGAGGAGGATGAGGATGAGGACAAAGGGGAGGATGAGGAGGAGGAGGATGAGAAGGAGGATGAGGAGGAGGATGAGGAGGAGGACGAGGGGGAGGATGAGGAGGAGGAGGAGGAGGACAAGGAGGAGGAGGTGGAGGACGAGGAGGAGGATGAGGAGGAGGACGAGGAGGAGGAGGAAGGAAAAAAGGATGATAGAGGATAAAGAGAAAGGAAAAGGAGAAGGGAGAGGAAGGACTGAGGGTGCTACAGATAACGAAAGGGGGAGAGCTCAGCAGCTAGAGGTGAACTGTGAAGGATGTTTATTGGTTTTGTTTAGCTCAGACTTGGGAGAGTCTGGCCCCACAAATACACTCCTAGGAACACACACACACACACACACACACACACACACACACACACAAACTTAGGGCCATCTGCACTCCTCTAGGCCTCTCCTTTGGGTCTGTGTCATCTGCCCCAAGCCTGCACTGACACCTCTTGACCCCAACCCTTCCAGACCTGCTAACCCTTCATATGCCTACTGTGGCATTCCTAAGATAGCTTATACCCACCCTTTATCAGAGAATCTGGCCCTTTGATCCCTATGCCTAAAATATTTCAAACACACAAATTCAATTTTTCTCAGTGTTTTCAATGAGGGTACAAATATGGATATACTTCATTCAGTGCTTTGATAGGCTAAACCAAGTACACCCACATTCATTCACTGTCTTGGGTGGAGGGCAAAGTGAGGTCCTGAGGGATCAAGGTCAGATGCCCAGGTCACAAAAGCTCATGGCTCAGTAAGCTTGTTTGTATTATAGCTTTTTATGCAAGGTCGAGTAAAAGTCAGTGGTGCAGAAGTCATTTCTACAACCCACAATCCTGAAATCCCCTCTCTGGTCTCCTTTACCCTTATCCTTTCTCAACCTGAATTCCCTTCTACTTCATCCCTGGAAGAAATATTATAACTGTATTTTGACATTTGCAATTGAAAATATATAGTTAATTATGTTGAACCCATCAGGATGTAATTATCCTCACTTAGTGTAAAGACAAACGAAGCTCAGCGGTCCCGTGGTTTGTTTCCTGTTCTATGCTTCACTGTCAATCTAACAGGCGATGTGACTGTCTGGGCCATGTCTTTCTCTCTGCCTCAGTCTATCCAGAATTTCCAGCAGGTCAAAGGCCCCAACAAGGTGTGAGAAAGCTGTTTTCTTAGACTATTCTTAAAATCAGAAAGAAGAACTCTTGAGTAAGTATGTAAATGAAATAATGGCTCTTTGGGTGTTATCTCACTTTTTTTCTCTTCTCAGGATGGCCTTACCCTGTTAGAGTTTCTCTAGAGTGCCCTGTCATAATTTTTTATGTCTATGTTTATTAGAGAAAGAAGCATCTGGGTCAAGTCTGGGCTCCCCCTTTGGGAGAAGAGCCCCTTTGATGCTCTCGAAACAAGGAAGCTTGTTACTTATTTTGATTTTATTGGAGCTCCCAGTTCAGAGCCTTTGGATTTTTAGAGACCTGAACTTTATTTTTTTTAACACAAGGTCACCCCGTAGCCATAGCTGACCTGAGACTTGCTACATAGATGAGGTTAGCCTCCATCTCACAGAGATTCACCTGTCTCTGCCTCCTGAGTGCTGGGATTAAAGGCGTGCACCACCATGCCCCCAAACCTTGAATCTTTTAATTGTTAAAAATTTAGACAGTGGGGCTTAAAGTTATATTGTATTTTATTTTCTGACATAAACACGGGATCATGGGGACAAATGAGAAAGGAAAGGTTACGGTTTAAAGTGATGTGTTTGTGTGTCAAAGTTGATTAAGTGTGAAATGTCATAGTTTCGGTTCTCAACTTGCCAGGCTGGGGAAGAGGGAACCTCAGCTGAGGAATTTCCTCCATCAGACTGGCCTGTGGGCATGTCTGTGGGGCATTTTCTTGACTGCTAATTAATGTAGGAGGGCTCAGACTTCTGCAGGTGACGCCACACCTGTGCAAGTGGGCATGGGCTGTGTAAGAAAAGTAGTTGAGCACTTCCGTGGTTTCCACCTCAGTTCCTGACTCCAGGTTTCTGTTTGAATTTCTGCCTTGGCTTCCCTTGAAAATGGACTGCCAATTGGAAGTGTAAGATGAAATAAGCCTTTTTCCTTTCCCAGCATCAAAAAGCCAACTAGAACAAAGACAGGAACAAAAGGAAAAGAAAGAAAGAAAGAAAGAAAGAACTTTTCCTCGGAATTGTTACTGAGGACTCTATCCATCAGGCCATGCATCTGGTCATCGATGTGCAGTAGTGAGTGTGATGAATCTCTACCCTCTCTATCTAAGACCTAGTGACCTCTGACAAAGTCCTCTCTGAAAGCAAGGTTTGTAGGCAGGAGGTGCAAGTTGGGTCATCCTCTAGGACACGAGGCAGGAAGAAAAAGAAGAGGAAGTACATTTTCCCAGCTCATTTCCTCATTCCTTCCTTCCAAAGTAAGTGTCTTTCCAGACTGATTCAGAGCTGTGTGACAGAGCCCTGGGGTGAGGTTGACTCCGGATTGAACCCTGGTCCAGGCTGAGAAGACTTAAGGCAAATTTTTTCAATACCTTGGAGAACTCATTGGTAGACAGATGGCACATGGCCCAGTCTGTTGTGGACAGGGGAATATTACAGTTAGGAATCTGCCTTCAGGCTGCCCACATGTGAGTCTCTACAGGGCAACTACTGTATGGCCTGGGGAGAGTGTTTAACCTTTTTGAACTCAGCTATCTAGTCTATGAAATTACAAGAGAGGTGCCTCCTAACTGGTATTAAGTTGAGAAAAAAAATTTATGACTCAAAAACTCGACGTATTTTATGCACTCAATATTGTCATTATTAAGAATACTCTTAAAAGAAATAGTCTTTTATTTATTTTTTAATTAGAGTTGTTTGGAGACAGTATCTTACCAGGCTGCCATGAATTTGCTATGTAGCAGCAGAGGATTTGTGGCCTTCACCTCCTGGGTGCTAGAATTACAGAAATGTGCCATCACAACAGGTGCTGGTTTTACGGAGTTCAGGACCACCCAGAAAGACTACCCAGACTCAAAAAGTTCCAAATCAGCCAGATTAAACTTTTACAATTTTATTAGAATTTTAAAGAAAAAGAAATCTTTAGGGCAGGCGAGCTGGTAATCTTGGCAGCTGCCTTGAGGAGGTAAATGGTGGGAAGAAAGAAAGAGCCATGAAGCCATGCAGGTTTAGAGCCTGTGTGGGAGGTCAGACACGTGGCTGACTGGCAGCCACATGGCTGGGCGAAGGAAGCTTTAGAGAAAGTAAAGAAATACAAGATGCTGGGGCAGCCCAAAGCCTTAAAGAAAGCGTGTGTAGTAAGAAAGGCGTGAAGAAGAAACAGGAAAATTATGCTTTCTGAAGGATTCAGAAAGGCAGACAGACTTACAGAGACCTACATGACTGTGGCTTGTCCGAAGTTCTGTGGTAGGAGGCGGGATTCTAGGCAGGAAAAACTCACTATCTTGCCCATCTATTTACCATGACCGGCCTTCCTGGGTGTGGCCCTATGACCAGATGATTGATCAGTTAAACTTACACAAAATGGAGGCCATCAGGGCATTACACTGGGAATCCAGCACAGGGCCTCTTGCTAGGCAAGCACCGCACATCCCTACATCCTACAACCGCATCCCTAGCTTTGTGGATATTTTTGATACATTTGCATTTGCACGTGGCTATGTAATTTTTCAATAGCCATTCATCTTGCTGTGTTTTTAGGTTATTTTTCTCTTTGGCAAAGTGTTCTTATGTCTCACTAATCAACCCTTTCCCTCTACACACCTTCAGTGGGTTAAGAGTCTCTGTTTTATACTTTTGGTACAGATACCTCGATTAGAATACTTAGAACCATTTGATTGCCTTTGTACTTATTTGTGTTCATCAAATTACACACTGTTCTCTTCCTCCAGAGCTCAGCACATAAAATAGACTTTCACTAAGTACTTTGAGATAAATATAGAAGTGATTAAATTTATTTATCTAAGAGGTTTTTATCACAAATGAGATAAAAGTTTTTGAAATCCTATCTTACCATATGCATCAGAAAAAAGAATTCTTAGAGCTGCATTCTTAGTAGAAGTCAAGAATTCTTAGTAGAATAAA
Organism: Nannospalax galili; assembly: GCF_000622305.1. NCBI lineage: Eukaryota > Metazoa > Chordata > Mammalia > Rodentia > Spalacidae > Nannospalax > Nannospalax galili. The sequence continues at coordinate 161,862 of NW_008344095.1, read as the reverse complement.
CTCAACCTGGTATATGTTTTGGAGTGGGTTTTCTGGTGTGTGTGTGTGTGTGTGTGTGTGTGTGTGTGTGTGTGTGTACATGTATATGCCTGTTCATATGCATGCAGGTGTGTGCAACTATTTGTGTGCACATCTGTGTGGGGGTGCAGGTGTGCGTGGAGGCCAGAGGGCAACCTCTGTGTGGTGTGCTATCAATTATTTCTCTTTTTTGAGACAGGGTCTCTCACTGGCCCAGAACTCATCAAATGGGCTAGGCGACTGACCAGTGAGCCCCAGGGATCTGTCTGTCCTCACCTCCCAGTGTGGGCATTCCAAATACATGCTATCATACCTAGGTTTCTTGTTTTTTAATGTGGGTTCTGGGGACTGAACTCAGCTCCTCTGCCTTACTGACTGCACTATCTCCCCAGCACCCTTGGGCCATGTTTTCCACCCTAAACAAGAGTGGTTGTCTCTTCAGTCTGTTCTGTGGCCATTAGGTGACTGAGGTGTTGTGGCCCCAGCATACACCTGTGTGTCCTGCTCAGGACACAATACCAGTCCCAGGAGCCATTTTACATCACTGGACAACTCAGCTGAAGAGCTTTATGTGTAGAAATGACTTACAGTATGGACAGAATCTAGACAGATGACTTACCCTTGTACCAAAAGCTACTGTTTATAATGCAAACACACTCACTGAGCCATGTGCACTTGTGACCTGGGCATCTGACCTTGATCCCTCAGGTCCCCACTTTGCCCTTCACCCAAAATAGTGAATGGATATGGGTGTTGAATTAGCATATCAAAGTACTGAATGCAGCAGATTCACATTTGTATCCTTATTGAAAACAGTGAGAATAATTGACATTTTGTGTATAAGATATTTTAGATTTAGAGATCAAAGCCCAAGGTTCTCTGATAAAGGTGGATTCAGATCTGTAGTTCCCCAGTTCATGCTGGAGAAACTACTTGAATGAAAGTATGGCTGAGGACTGGCCCAGGAGGACATTCCATGAGAGATCTGAAGGAACTAATTCTCAGAGTTTGAGTCCACTCTTGGCCATTAAAAACTAATGCTGAGTGAGGCAGATTATTTATTCAGATATAACTGTAACGTGGGTCAGAAATACTGCATTTATCTATAGCGGTGGTGGTGAGGGGTGGGAGAGGAATAGTTGAGCTGGGGTGGGGTGGAGCTTAGCTCCTCCCTGTTTTCTACTTTCCTTCTTCAACCTGTTCTCCGTTCCCTTCACCTGTTTAGTTCAGTTTCTCATTGATTGTGGCCTGAATTATAGAATGGGTCAGCTTGCTAGTCTCCTCCATCCATTCTTCACAGTTTGGGGTGAATGTTCTACAATACAGATCTTCCTAGTCCCCTGTCCTTCTCCACCCACCATAGCTCATGATCTACAGTGCTGCCTCGGGGATAAAGTTTGAATTCTGAAGTGGGGCTCATGATCCACTCCCTGTGGGTTCCTGCTCTGTCTGCTTTCTCCGGAAGCTCCTCTCCTTCCTTTCCTCCTCGTTCTCCTTCTCCTGGCTCCCCCTTTCTTCCTCTCCTGGCTCCCTCATCTCTTGGCATCTGAACTACATGAAGTTCCTGTCAGAAGCCTCTGAAGGCAGGTCTTCTGGGAAGCCCTTCTTGTCTCTTATATACACATAAAGAACAAAATAAATCTTAAAAAATAAAAAGTGGCTGTAGTCTCACATAACTACATCTTCTTTAAGTTGCCTTCTAGCTAATCAGAACCCTGCGATCTTTCCACGTATGCTAGCACTGCATCATCACTCCGTGTTGTAGATTCTCACGGGTCCCCGCTCTACATGATTGTCAGTACCTGGAACTTACTTGTGCCTTGAGTTCTGGATGGCCAATGTTTCTCTTCCCCAAAGGGATTCTCCTCCTGTGAAGTGATTTTTGTTTTTTCTGATAGAAACCAAGTTCTGCAAATTCTGTGATTTTAATCTTTAAAAAAACTCTCTCCCTCTGAGCATTTTTCTGAAACAGTTCTCAAATTTGTTCCTAAATAATAGGCTTTTTCCCCTTCTTGATTCTCAGTAGGAACTTCTCCTTAATTACTGACATTTGGAAGAGATCTAGGAGCAGTGAGATGGCTCAGTGAGTAAAGGTGCTTATCACCAAGGCTGACTGACAACCTGAGTTAAATCCTAGGGACTCACTTGGTGATAATAGAGAACCAACTTGTGACCTGGTAGTTCCTCTGATAAGCCATGGTCCCACCTTCTTCCCATGCTCTGCAGAAGGAATCAAGCCCATTAAGGGGCGGGGCTATGGAGAGATAAGCCAGGACAACCATGAGGCCACTCTCTCACCATTTTGTGTGGCTGTTGGGAAGCCACTGGACTTATGTTTGGGTGTGGACTTACGAGCACAGCCATGAATGCGGTAGTTGCCATGAAAGGCAGGGTGGGGCAGATGCCCCACCGGGCTCAGGGGCTCCTTGGACCTGGAGCACACTGGGAAAAACGGGCTGCCATATTTCAATATGGCACGTGCATTTCAACTATGGAAAAGGAAAAGCCTATAGCAATCTGCGTTTTTGTAAGTCACCCCCTCCCAAATGTCATATAAACTATGCGAAATCTAAATAGAATGTCTCACGTTGGTTTGTCAATCCACATCAGAACCAGGAGACCCTGAGTGGGGGTGAGTCCCCAGTGGTAAAAGGAAAATTTAGTGAAACACAAATCCTGAAAACTGTCCTCTGACTTCCACATGTCATCCGTGGTGTATATACGAGTGCACACATGTGCACACACACACTCACACATACAATGTAATAATAAAAAATTTTTAGGAGTTAAAAAAAATTTTTCAAAAGGAAAATCTAGGGCACTTCCAAGCACTCACTCCAGCTGATTCCATCTGGCTTCTTTTGATTGGCAATCCTGGGCACACAATTTTAATTAAAACATTTTTGTTTCCTTCTTGTGTGTGTATGTATGTGTATGAATGTGTATGTGTATGATGTGTGTACATGTGGTGTATGATGTGTGTCAATGTGGTATATGGTGTGTGTCTGTATGGTGTATGATGTGTAGATGTCTGTGTGGTGTATGATGTGTGTCAATGTGGTATATGATGTGTGTCTATACATGTGGTGTATGATGTGTGTCTATGTGGTATATGGTATGTGTCTGTATGGTGTATGATGTGTAGATGTCTGTGTGGTGTATGATGTATGGTCATGTACCACACTATGCATGAGGAAGTCTGATGTCAGTTTTCTCCTTTACACCCAGATCAGGATTACACAGTAAATGCGTTTATGTGCTGGACCATCTGGCCAGCCCCTAAACATGCAATTTTAAAGAGATCAGATTTAGAGGTTGGAGAGATTGCTTGGGGTTAAGAGAACTTACTGCTCTTCCAGTGGACCTGAGTTCCATTCCCAGTATCCTCATGGTGGTAAACAACTGTCTTTAATTCCAGTTCCAGGGGATCCCACAGCTTCTTCTGGCCTCCATGGGTACCAGGCACACATGTAGTGCACTTACATATATGCAGGCACAGCCCTCATACATATTAAATAAAAATGAATAAATAAAATTAAAAGACCAGATTTTTTTTTTATGCACAAGAAACACATTATAGACTTAATCGAACACTGACCTTATTAAAATGAACTGGAATGGAAAATTTAGCCTCTGCATTGGTTATTTTTCTTGTGACAAATTACCTGACCACTTAAGGGAGGAAGGGTTTACTTTGGCTCAGTGCTTGTGGGTGCAGCCCATCATGGCAGGGAAGGCAGGGAAACAGGAATGTGAGGCGGCTGGTCACAGTGCAGCCAGGAAGCAGGGGGTGAGTGCTGATACTCAGCTTGCCGTCGCCTTCATTTAGTCTGGACTCCAGCCCCATGGGATAGTGTCCCACCACATTCAGGGTGGGTCTTCTTTTTCAGTCATACCTTTCTGGAAGTGCCCTCATAGACACACCCAAAGATTTCCACAGATTCCAAATCCAGTCAGGTTGAGAAGGAAGACTAACCATCACACTCTGACTCTGAGCGCCCAGCGTGAGTCTAAGTAAACCAATCCTGGAGCTGGGGCATGGTGGCCCATCCCCGGGAAACCAAACACTTGGAGGGCTGAGGCAAAACCAGCCTCAGCTACCTAGTGAGTTCTAGGTCAGCCCGGACTACAAACTGAGACACTGTCTCAAAAATCAAAAAGAAGTTCACTGGAGGTGGGCTGGAAAGTGTGCTGGGGGAGCAAGCCCTCACCATAAAGGGAGAGGGGGTTAGGGGATAAGCAGCTCAACTTTGAGAGAAAGGACAGTTTAGAGTCCCAATGTGGCTGTCACTTAAACTCTAGACCCAAATCCTTTTGGAATTACCATTGAGCAGAGAGAGAGAGAGAGAGAGAGAGAGAGAGAGAGAGAGAGAGCTCTTAGAATTTTCAAAACCAAGCTTTATTTAACCACATGATGCTAGGGCAGAGGCAGAACCGCTGGATATGATGGCCTTAGAAAATGAAGCCCCAACTATGGAGAAAGCACCGTGAAATCCACAGACATGGCTCATGCAGTGGTGGCTGCTAGGTAATGACACAATACAAAATACAAGGGGCAGACGCTGACCTCTCATGAACGCTACGCACCTCTCCAGGGACAACTAGAAAAGTTCCAAGGGACACAGCCAGCCCCGGTTCTATTGAAGCCAGCTAGGTCCAGGCCATGGAATTTGTGTTCAGATCATCAGTATTCTCAGACTATTGAAATTTAGGGACATGCAGATGAAATGAAATTCTAGGTCGTTTGCTGGGGCAGACCACCTGAAGTAATATTAAAGCGCATCCTGACTTCGTGTGTGGTTTTATTTTAATATTAAAATTGGACAGAGAGTTGAAAATGTATTTTGACCACAAACCAGCTTTTATATTTTTTTGGCTGCATTAAAAAAAAAAGCAAATCCTAAATGTGAAATGTTGACCTGGTCTGTCCAAAAACTTTGTAAAGCAAATAAAGTTCAAATTCATATTTCCAAGAATTCTAAGTCTAGTGACTGAAAACCGCCTGCAGTTGTACCTCTGAGAAACCTCTGTAAATTATCCTGGAAAAAGAAATTGGTCGAGAGCTGGCAGGTTCCTAAATTACCCAAGTCACTGAAGGAGCATAGTGCAGGAGACACTTTAAAAACTTTTATGCATATGTGTGAATGCCTGCATGTATGTATGTGTGCCATGTGCCTGTAGTGCTTGTGGAGGCCAGAAGAGAGTGTCGGATTCCCTGGAATGGGAGTTACAGACAGTTGCTAGCTGCCATGTGCATTCTGGGAACTGTAAGAGCAGCCAGTGCTCTTAACTGCTAAGCCACCTCTCCAGCTTCCTGTAAGAGATACTTTTGAAGAACATCTTTAAGCACTCTAGATATAGTGCCTCTAAAAAGTCTACACACAGTTAAGAGTTTATAGTTGCAAGCACATTTTCCTGAGTTCTGGTTTCATGTTTTCATTTTATTTTTTCTCCTAAATCCCATCAACTTCTAATATACTTATGATGTAGAATCCTTAATGCATAACACATTTCAATGTTCTTATTTTTGGCAAGACTTTTCATAAACAAGTTACTTCTAGAAAGTGACTTTGTAAAAACATTGTTAGGAATACCTATATAGTATTCATAGGTGTTTAGTCCTTAAATTTTTCATTAAATCAGATGAAATAAAATTTTATAATTGCTAAAATGAGATTAAGAAACTTGACTTTTATCCTTTAATGTAAAGAAGCACCATGGAAATGCAGAGAAGATAAAGGGAATGAAAATTAATTTTAATGCCAAGATTTAATGATTTTTTTCAAATTACAAAAATAGCATTCTATAATGAAGTATTTAGAAAAACTTAAAATACACTAATAAGAAAACAAACCACAAACTATGATCTCAACCAGAAGATAATCACTATTAGGATTTGGGTGTGTTTCTCCATATTTCCCTATATAATATGCATATATAATAAAACAGAATAGGGTATTTCCCTATATTATATGTATATATAATAAAATGGAATATGGTATTTCCCTATATAATATGTATATATAATAAAACAGAATCAGTTTATAATAGTTTTATGTTTTATATTTTCTTTTTTATTTTATGTGCATGATTGCATCACCTGCATGTATGTAAGTGTACCTATGTCATTCAGTGCCCTTGGAGGTCAGAAGAAGATTTTGGAGGCCCTGGAACTGGAGTTATGGATGGTTATTAACCACCATGTGGGTGCTAGGAATTGAACCTGGGTCTTTTGCAAGAGCAGCCAGTGCTCTTAACTGCTGAGCCATCTCTTCAACCTGTTCTTTTATATTTTCACTAACTACATTTTCTTATCCCTTGTTTATTTATAATATAATTATATTTGCAGTAGTGTTTTTTTGTTATTAAAAGAATTTTGAGAACTAAGCATAATGGTGCACACCTTTAGTCCCAGCACTTGGGAGGCAGAGGCAGGTGAATCTGTGAGCTTGAGGCCAGCCTTGTCTACATAGCGAGTTCCAGGCCAGCTGGGGCTACAGGGAGACCCTGTGTCAAAAAAAATTTTTTTTTTTGAAATACTTTTCTTTTCAAGGTTAAAAGTATAATTGCTACCTATTAATTACCAACTATGTTCCATACTTTAACATTTCTACTTAACAATTCTGATTGATTTACTTTGAAATTTAGACCTAAATTACTGTTACCGTATAGAATCTTTTCTTTCAAGACATGCTTGAAGTGTGTCTCGTTTTGTAATCATATTAAAGACAATTGCCATTCTTCAGCTATCACTGAACTACGACTGTAGGTTTAGCTAGTCTCTATCGCTTTCTAACCTCTTTGTGTTACGGCATAGCACTTTGGAATTCTCTATCTTGATCCATTCCTAGATAGACTGTATCATGGCCCTAAACTGAGTGTGATATGTTCTGAGCAGTGGCTACGGGAAAATGTTGATTTATCTTACAAACAACCTTAAATACATAATTCTTTCCCTCCCCAGCTTGGAAGAAAGTCTTTACTTATTGCTGCTATTTTGTTTTCTGGAAAAGCCTATGGTTTTGATTTCCTTAAGGCAATGCTTTTTCAACCCTGGCCCCACATTTAAATCACTGGGGAAAGTTTATAGAAATGCCCATGCCCAGGATCTATCCCATAATGATTAAATCAGGTATAAGATGGAGCCTAGATACTTTTTAAAAGTGCTTTTTGCCTAGAGATTTAAATACACAGAGTTGAGAACCACGAGTTCAGAAACAAACTTAGGATGCCTGCCTTGAAAGCTCACAGAGTAGTTTTTGGCTCTTCTTTTAAATCCTGAAACACTGAACAGGATATGTCAGGGTGCTGGGTAATCTCTGATTCTATAAACTCAACAATTTTTTTTTCTGTTGTTACTTGGAATATCACTTCTATCACATCCAGTCTATTGTTCTTTCTTGACCCTTACAGTGTGTCAATTAGCTGTTTTAGTCCATTCAGGGTGCTATAACAAAAGACTACAAACTGGGTGGTTTATAAAAAAGACAAATTTATTTCTTACAGTTATAGAGGGTGGGAAGTCCAAGGTTAAGATGCTCACAGGCTTGGTGTCTGGTATGGGCTGCTTCCTTGTTCATAGATGGTCATCTTACTGTACCTTCACATAGCAGGGTAGGGTAGTGACTTTTCCTGGGCTTTCTGTTGTAGGGATATTAGTCTCAGGAAGTATTTTCTCTCATGACTTGGTCACTTCCCAACGTCTCTGCCTCTTAAGACCATCACTTTTTAGATTAGGTTTTTTTTTTTTTATTAAAAGTTTTACGTGTAAATGTATGTGACTATGTATATGTCAAGTGCAAGCACGTGCCCAAGGTGACTGGAAGATGATGCCAGATTCCCTGGAATTGGAGTTACAGACAATTGTGAGGCATCCTGCATGGGTGCTGGGAGCCAAACTCTGGAAAACAAGCAAGTGCCCTGTGGGGGTTCGAATGAGAATGTTCCCCACAGGCTCCAAGTATTTGGTCATTTTGTCCCCAGTTGGTGGGGCTGTTTTGGGAGGTGTTAGGAGGTGTGGCCATGCATGTCACTGGGGCAGGCTTTGAGAGTTGGTAAACCTTGCCAAATTTCCACTCTCTCTGCTTGTGCCTGCCTGAAGATGTGATCACTCAGCTTTCAGATCCAGCCACCTCTGCCTCCAGGCCTCCTCCGTCATTATGTACTCTAACCCTCTGGAACCATAAAGCAAATAAACTTTTCCTTCTATAAGTTGCCTTGGTCACGATGTTATATCACAACAGAAAAGTAACTAATACACGCTCTTAACCACTGAGCCATCTCTCCAGATCCTCTTAATAAGCCGTATTCCTATTGGTTTCAGAAGTGCTTTTCCTAGTCTAGGCATTAGCCCTTCATCAGTTACTGCTATTGCAAACATCTTTTCCCACTAGTGGCTCATCTTGTCACTCAATATTATCGTTTGAAAAGCTGAAATTCTTCAGTTTAATCAAGCTCAATATTTTCAGCCTTTTATTTTCAGATGAGTGCTTTCAGTAGTCTGATTTAAGACCTTCCCAAGAAAAGACCATGAAGATACCGTGTTCTCCTCAGTGAGTCTTTTAGGTTTCCTTTTTATATGGACACCTGAGATCCATCCCAAATTGAGGGGAAATATTTTTAAAATGTTTTATTTTTATTTTATGTGTATGAGTGTATTGCCTGCATGTATATAAGTGCATCCGTGTCATGCAATGCCCACTGCAGAAGAGAATTTTGGATCCCCTGGAACTGGAGTTATAGACAATTGTTAGCTGCTGTGTGGGTGCTGGGAGTTGAACCCGGGTCCTCTGCAAGAGCAGTCAGTGCTCTTAACTGCTGAGCCAACTTTCTAGCCCCTGGTGTGTGGGGGGATATTTTAAAAATATAGTTATCTAAACTTCACCTTTAGTTTCTCTTTTGAGACAGTCTTGGACCTTAGCTGAGAAAGACCATGAGTTTCTAATTCTCCTGCCTCATCATCCTGTGCCTTGCAGGCCTGGCCACCAGCCTGGTTTATGCTATGCTAGGGCTCAAACCCAGGGTCTTGTGCATGCTAAGCAAGCACTCTACCAACTGAGCTACATCCCCAGCCCTTTCTTTCTTTTTCTGTTTGGTTTATTTTTCCACTTCTTTTTTCTTCTTTTTGTACTTGATTAAAAGACCACGGTCTTTGATAGAATTTTGGTGGTGGGCATTACACAAGACTTTCCAGCTCACTCTTGGTATTCACTGTATGCAGCTGCCTGGCTGAGGTCTCTGGCCAGGGGCCTACAGCATCATCCAAGATGGCTGCTGCTGCCAACAGCACATAGGCCTTGTCCTCGGCCCAGCTCCACAGACAGTGTGAACAGCCCCAGACTTTTAGGAAAACACCCAGTAATACAAGTGCTGCTGCCAGGCACAGGTTTCTACTGGAAATACTTGTCGCGGCCTGCCAGGCTGGCCACTTCAGGATTTTCACCGTTGTGAAGTGCCCAAGGGATGGGACTGGTCCTGCTGTCTGTTGGCCTCCAGGTCAAGCCATTCCTTTGCTGGTTGGTGAGTTGGCCCTGGACACTCTTTAATCTGGTCCCAACTGCAAAGGATTTCAAAGAAATTCTTTGAAGTTTCTGGCAGTTGTATGGTTTCCTTCCCTAGCTTCCAGTCCTGATTCAGGGTTTTACATATTTAAAAATCATCTGGGTCATTTTGTAAAGAATTTGAAAGCAGGTGGTTCAAATATGTGCCCTCAGCCTCCAATATTTCCGCTGAAAGGCAGCAAGGCGGCATTTATTTTCAATCTTATGAGGATTATGCAGAGAACTCTGAGGTAGTTCTAAGGCAAAATAATGTTGCTATTAGTAAATATTTATTGAAGCTGATGGCATTTATTATTTATGTACATATTTTATTACGTGCTACACTTTAGTCTTTTTACGGAATGTTTGTAAAGTGATTAAGATCTTACTTATATCAAACTTATGTTAGTTATAGAACTTGCTATTCTTATATAAACATTTCTTCATATTATTGATTCTTTTTTTCTTTTAAATGTATTTAAGCTTAATTTTTAAAAATCCTTGTATATTCTGGGCATGGGTGGCATATACCTTTAATCCCAGCTCTTGGGAGGCAGAGGCAGGGGGATCTCTGTGACTTTGAGACTAGTCCTATTTATATAATGGGTTCCAGACGAGACAGAGCTCCATAGTGAAACCCTGTCACAAAAAGATTTCTTGTATATGTGCATACATAACTACATGCATTTATGAAGACCCTGGGAATGTTCTGGAAAGACTGTATGCAGATGGAGAGTGAACTTAAAGCAACTCTATAAACTTCTACATTGCTTAAATTGTTTTAACAAAATGCTTTTTAAAGATTTATTTTTATTTTATGTATATGAGTGTTTGCCTGCATGTATGTATGTGCCCTACACAAGTTCAGAGCTCATGGAGGCTAGAAGAGGGCATGAAGAATGGGAGTTACCAACTGGTTGTTAGCCACTATGTGAGTGCTGGAAACAGAACTCAGGTCCTCTGCAAGAATAGCCAGTGCTTTTAATGACTGAGCCTCAAAATGCTTTATAAAATAAAACATTTTTTATTTTATTTCTTAGTTTTTGTAGTTCTTTTTATTCTGGTTGAGATATAGTAGCCCAGGCTGTCCAGAAACTCACTATGTAGCCTAGGCTGGCTTTGAATTGCTGGAAATCCTTCCTTAGCCTCCCAAGTGCTGGGATTACAAGTATGAACCACCACACCTGGCTCTTTAGTGTTTTATTTTGTTTCAAATACAAAAATTATATTTTTACTAATAATATTATGCTACATATTTACACAGTTTCCATTTTTCTTATATTATAAATGTGTTTATAAAAATATCCAGATTTGTTTACTATCATTATAATTTAGTTCTTGAAGCAGAGTTACTCAGTAAGAATATCATGATCCAAATGCTTAATCATTTTCCAAAGTATATTTTCACTTCCTATTTTACCAGCAGAGCATAAAATTATCCATTTGTTTAAATTATAATTAGGTTTGGAAGTTTACAATAATTTTCTTTTTGAGACAGGGTCTCATGTAACCCAGGCTGGTCTTGAAACCTTTGTGTAGCTGAGGGTGACTTAAATTCCTGATCCTCTTTCCGGCACTTCCCAAATCTTGAGTCAGAAGGTATGTGCTACTGTACTGGATAGCTTTAGCTGTCAGATTGACACACCTGGGTAGAGGGAACCTCAACTGAGGAATTTCCTGCCCATAGTCTACATTTAGAGTGAGTCTTTCCACCCCTATTAATCCAGTCTAGAAACTCCTTCACAGTCATGCACAGTGGCTTGTTTCCTAGGAGATTGTCCATTCTGTCAACTTGACAGTATTAACTATCCCAGGGAGTAAGTCCCCTTCATCTAAGTGAGGAAATTTTGTTGCCTCTGTTGATTTGCTGATTTTCCTGTTGATTTCCTTTGGTCATTATTATGTAACTCAGCATTAAATGTACAGAGCACCACCAATGTGCCTTTTACTTAAACATTTCCTGTTAAGATCTTATCAAAATTTGACACTTGAGAACTGTTCACCTAGATTTTATACTTGTTAACATAAATAGCATAATTACTTCAAAATTCTCTTTTTAAAAGAGAAATAAACCTGTACCTGTAGAGCTAAGTCCTAGTTCCAAATCTTTCTCCTCTAGAAATGATGTTTTTCCCATTTGCTTTCCACCCAGGTGTGTTTATACTATTAGCACAGATATGTAGCCAATAGTTAACTTCCACAATTTAATAGGTTACTAGAATTTTAATAAGTAACTAATATTTATTAATGAGGATTTAAAACAAATAGGATATTGATTTTGTAAATATTGTGCTCAGGGGCTGGAGAGGTGGCTCAGCAGTTACTACTCTTGCAGAGAACTAGAGTTTGGTTCCTCACACTTGCAAGGGATGGCCCACCAGTGCCTGGAACTCCAGCTCCAGGGGATCCAGGGCTCTCCTCTGGCCTCATGCACATGCACATACATATACATAATTTTTTTAAAAAAATCTTTAAAAATCTGTTAAGAAGCATCATGCCTAAATTCTCTTGCAAACCTAATGGAAAACATTTCTTCATAAAGTCACCTTTGCTGATTGAGTTTGCCTTGATATTTTTGTCTTTTCTATGAGGAAAAGATTGCAAAGCTTCCCTGGCAGAAGAATCAAAGATAGTAGAAAAAATATAACCTACAGGTCAGTTAGCAAATTACACTCAACTTCATTTCACAGACTTTTCCAAAAAGTGCAGTGTAGGAGAGAAGTGCCAGGCCTAAGTACAGGCTGCACTAGAGAACACAGCTTCTGCTCTGAGAGCTCAGTTCGCGCTTCCGCAAAATAGCCAACCTACAATCTGCCCAGATGAGGGGATCTATCAGGAAGCGACACACCAATTTATGGGACACTGGGGGCCGGGGGAGAGGTATATAAGGCTTGCACTTCCCAGCAATAAACGAGTCTGCAGCACCTCGCCTAGTGCCTGCTCTCACCTGACTCCCAGAGTCTGTGTGTTGATTCTGCACCACTCACCCCCACCTTGGCCAGAACCCTCGTTCCTTGCAGTCCCTCGTGGGCTGGACCCGCAAGGAAATCTGCAGCAGTACAGGAGGAGGACTGCTTCTCATCTTACTCTATGAAGGTGATATCACACAGGTACCGAAACTGGATATAATTCTCACCAGGAAGGAAAACTAAAACTCAATATCTTTAATGAATATAGATTCTAAGTCCTCAACCAGATCCCAGAAAGCTAAATTCAGCAACACTGAAAAGGAGGTAAACCATAACCAAATAGGTTTTGTGCCAGAAATGAAGTTTGAACCAATGTGTGAAAATCAGCTAACATGATATACTACATTAACAGAATAAGATCAAAACCTCACAATTATCATAAGAGATACACAAAAGCATGTGACAAAATCTAATGTATTTCACAATAAAAAGTCACTCTAAAAGCCAGGAATAGCTGTGAATATCATCAACTTAAAGGTCGTACATAGAATGCCGAGCCAGCATCAGACTCAATGGTGAAAGGCTGAGAGCTATTTCCTAAGCTCTGAATAAGTCCCATGTCACTTCTTGCTCAACAATATATTGAAGTTTCTAGCCAGACAACTGAGAGAGAGAGAGAGAGAGAGAGAGAGAGAGAGAGAAAGTGAGGGGGAGAAGGAGGGAGGGAAGAAGAGAAAGAGAGGTCAGATAGAGGGAGGAGGGAGAGAGAGAGTAAGAGAGGAGAAGAAAGAGGGAGGATAAAGAGAGGAAGAGAGAGATTGGAAGGGAAGAAAGAAAGCTATTTGCAGCTGAATTTGTATGTCGAAAATTCTACAGACACACACACACAGACCCCACACAAACACATATTACTTCTAATAAACCATACTAGAAGTGTTGCAGGATATATAAAAATCAACTGTCTGTCTTGTGCACTGATAGTGAAAAATCTGAAAATGAAATTACATTTAAATAACATCTGTGATGGCTAATCCTGGGTGTCAACTTGACTGGATCTGGGATTAACCGAAATGAGAGCGATCTTTCATCTGAAGCTAGAAGACACACCCTAAATGTGGGTGTTACCTTCTGATGGAAGCCCGTGTAAAAGGCTATGGCAGAGGAGAACGCTTTTGCTTTTTGCTGCTTGCCTTCACTCTCGCTGGTGAGTTCATCTTGCTGCTGTAGACTGAAGACTAGCCAATCTTTTGGAATTCATCAGACCTTCAGTGCCCGATTTGGACTACTGAGACATCCAGCCTCGTGGACTGAGTGACTACGGATTCTCAGCCTCTCCAGTATGGAGCAGCCATTGTTGGACTACTTGTACTCTATCTTGTGAGCTAAGCTGATAAATCCTTATATATCTTTATTCTACTGGTTCTGTTTCTTTAGAGAACCCTGATTAATATACCACCAAACAGAAAAATGCTCAGGAATAAAATTACCAAAAGAAATGTAAAAGTTTCTCCATGGAAACTGAGAAGATCTAAATAAATAGCAATGCAGGTAGAGCTCCTGGACTGAGAAACCTAATATGGTTATGACAATGGTCCTCTGTCTATGGGTTCAATTCAATCACTATGAATTCCCAGCTCTCCCGTCTACATCACCCACCCCAGCCCCTGCCCCTGGAAATTCTACTACTGACCTAAGGGCAGATAGCAGGATAGAAGGAAGATTCAGAAATAAAACATAATTCCAGTCTATTGGTTATGAGGTTAAAATAATCTGATGGAAAAGTGAAAGCTCTTTCCAACAAATGGTCTGAGACAGCAAGAGTCCACATGAGGAAGAACAAAGTTGGATCCTTATGTCAAGTCATAAATACAAATAAATCAAAATGCATTAAAGACATAAATGCAAGGGCACAAACTATAAACTATGTCAGTTCCTTTTTCATCACAGAGGTAGAATTATTAACAGATCAACATAAGGGAGGAAGAACTTACGTTGGCTCATAGTTTCAGGGAACACATCCATCACTGTAGGGCAGCATGGTATTGATGCTGGGTTTGTGGTAGCTGAAGCTTAAGGCTGCTGCTTCTTCACATCTTGGTGGATCAGGAAGCAGAGAGAACTTGGGCTGGGAACAGAAGTGGCTGCCACCTTCAAGGTGTGCCCCCAATGACCCACTTCTGATGGGCAGACCACAATGCCAAAGGCTCTATAGTGTCCCCAAACAGCACCACCATCCCCAGACCAAGTGTTCAAAACATTATCCTATGGGGTACATTCCACATCAAACCCTAATAGTCTGGTTCCATTTATATGACATGGTCAGAAAAAGAAAGTCCACAGACATAAAGTAGCCTAGTGATTGCCAAGGGTTGGGTACAGAGGAGTCAGGAGTGACTGCTAATGAGTCTGAGGGGGTCTTCCTGGATAAAATACCCTGGGACTAGATGGGAGCGATGCTCATACAACTTTGTGACTATCCCCCAAACTACTGCATTTTATAATTTAAAAGGGAAAATCTTATGGAAGGATAATTTTGAGTTATAATAAGAGCAAGCATTTAGGTGTTGAGAAAGGCATGCAGGAAAATTCCTTCCTCAAGAAACAGCTCTATAATAATCAATGCAAAAGAACCCTAGTTTTATTTTTAAATGACATAGAAAATAAAACATAGAAGGGTATCTTGAGTAGTACTAACC
Organism: Nannospalax galili; assembly: GCF_000622305.1. Classification (NCBI taxonomy): domain Eukaryota; kingdom Metazoa; phylum Chordata; class Mammalia; order Rodentia; family Spalacidae; genus Nannospalax; species Nannospalax galili. The sequence continues at coordinate 146,700 of NW_008344095.1, read as the reverse complement.
TCTGGACCATTTGTTACTTCAATGATCTTTCTCCATATTTATTCTGTATAGTAGGCCAAGCTTACATTGCATCCCGTGTAAAGAAGCAGAGAAATGAAAATAAGAGAGAATAAACTTAAAAATGTCCTTTTTTGTATTTCTCTGGTGGTGGGAAGGAGAGTGATCTGTAAACGTTCTATACACCTTGGTAGGTTTTGGATGGGGGGGTGGTCATAGGACACTGAGATGGATTACTTGGAGAATAAGGAAGGTTTTTAGAAGAGTTATTAACATCATGGATGAACAAAGAGGCTGCAGCATGGAGGGGGCTTGGAGTTCGGGCCCCAGCACAAGAGACAGGCAGCATGGCTGTGGCTAGCCCTATGACAGAGGTGGGGAGCCTCTTACAGCTCCCTGAGGATGGGGAGCTTTCACTGTAAGAAGCTGCAGGCAGATGCCCAGGCAGGAGGTAGGGAAGGGGTTGGGGGGCGACAGGGATGTGTGACTTTGATATAAACTCACTTCCTAGGTGAGATATCGTGGCCCCTGATGTACTAGTCTCACATGAAGCTCACATCATTGTCTGTTAGCTAGGGACTCACCAATGTCTCAGGGTGTCCGTAGGTATCTGTGAAGGGGAGAGGAGGCTGATGCAGACAGCCTGAGCAGAGGCTAGATTCTAACACTACATACTGATAGACCTCTATCCACATGCAAAAACGGTTGGTAAAAGAAAAAAGAAAAAAACCTCTGCCCCAAATGATTTGATAACCTAAACATGAACGTGTGAATACAATGTATCTGCCAGGGTTTTTATTTTTTTATTTTTATTTTTTGGTAGGTTAAGAGTGAAAGTCAAGATAGCTGGGTGTTGTGTTTGAATAGTTGACAGTGGACACTGTTTTCAGCCCTAGTGTCCCCTTGGGATATAAATTAGAAGTTGGAAATTGAAGAAAGAAAAAGCAAACAAACAAAACCCTCCAAACACACATTTTTTTTTAGACACAGACAGACGACAGACGCACACACACACACACACACACACACACACACACACACACACACACACACACACACAAAACAAAACAAAACAAAAGGACGACTAAACAAAGGTCCAGGATCTTAATGTGAAAGTCTGCTTTCAGGGTTTATTTACTTCAGGACAAATCTCTAAAATGTCTGAGCTATCAGGAAGGTTTTCTCATCTAATGTGATTTTGATTAGCTGACATTGTCCTCAGAATTGTTTGTCTTTCAGCTTTCAGGACCCTGAAGCACAGTCACAAGAAGAATGGAAGCATGTCTCCACTTGATCTTGGCAGACGGACCCGGAAACTATTGGGAACTGGATCCCCAAAGGCCATCCTGGGTCACTGAGGAGATAACTTGTGGTTGTTATTCTCGGTGGCCTTGTTAAGGTCCTGAGAACCAGACCCCTGTGGGTTACTGTGCCCTGTGGCTATGAGACAGAGTCTAGGTCAGGCCTTCACAGCAGGAGGGCATCAGGAAGTCCACAGGAATGGTGACTGTCATTGTAAAGAACTGCAGTGTGATGCTTACAGGAGAAAGAGGGAGCACAGACATGCTCCCAAGACAAAAACAGTCCAAACAGGATCTGTGGGATGACATGAATGGGGTCATACAAGAGATTTCCTGTATTCCGGCTCTGGAAACAATTATATACAGCATTTGTGGTTTTATCTTAGTTTTTATTTTTGAGTGGTCAATGAAAGCGTTGAATACAAAGTTGAAAACTACACGGAGCAAAGGAAACAGCCCCCTTTCAGCGCTCCTCCAGTCACCAGCTCCATCCAGAGGCGGCCTCAGGCTTCTCCAACCTCAAACCTTGTAAAGAACATGGCGCCTCAAGCCTGAAGGTGATGGTGCTCTAGGAAAAGGAGAGGCTGGGCAAGAGCTAAGGGCAGCCTGCCTGTACTCCCTCTCCCCCAGCTCGGCTGTGGCAGACAGTGGTCAGGAGCTTGTGATCGTGAACAGGGCTGCAGATGGAGACCGCAGATGGAGAGGAAGGGTGCAGGCCTCAGGGTGTTATGTACTAGTCTCATGTGAAGCTCACACTCTTAGTCCCAGAAGGTTCCATTGTATGATCCTTGCAAGGGGCGGGTCCTGATGGAAGATCCCATCCTGCTCTGTAAGGATGGAGGTGGCCTAGGCAAACAGCTCAAACCAGGAGCCACCATGCACCCCCCAGGTGTGCCTCACCCCTTCCTTCCTCCTGCCTTTCCTCTTCCCTTCCGCTCCCTGCCATCTGCGGCTTCGCCCCCACTACTGTTATTAGGTTGACACAAGCACTTTTTCATTACTGTGTCATTTATCTTCATCCCAAGAAGAATGTCGTTTTAATAGCGACTTCTTTAACTCTCTAATGATACAGTTTTGCAACTATTTAAAGCAAGTTGTTTAACCTTCCTGAACCTTAATGCCCACATCTATAAAACTGATGACGACTCAAATATTTCCCAGGCTTGCTGAGTAAAGCAATTATTAAAATTCAGCGATGTAAAAAACTGCAGCAAGTTTTGTTTATCAGACTACTTTCTGCTTTTCAGAAACCTCCCGGGTCAGAAAGGGGGAAAGTCCTGCTGTGGACCCTGTGACTGCTGCAGGCTGGGGCCCCAGGGTGTTCACACTGCCGAACAGTCAGTCTGAAGAGACACACTACTGCAGAAGCGGTCCGGGGCTCACAAGAGGGGCAGAGGGGTAGTAGAATTTTGAAAGAAAGAGGAAGGAAGAAAGGAAGGGAGGGAGCGACGAGAGAGGGAGGGAGGGACGGACTGGAGAACAGGGCTGCCTCAGAGCAGCTACAAGTGGTAACTGCCAGCTGGGAACGGAGATTTGGTCCTGCTTCAAGTTGAGGATTAGGTACCTGGGACTCTGATGACACAAGAATCCAATGGAATCAAATGCCCTAAAATAGCCCTAATGCCTTTCTTTTAGTAACTATGTAATATTCCATTTATGGCCATAAGAATTGCAGCTAGAGTTTAACATGAATAAAGGTTTATGTAGCTCACAATTTTGGAAGTGGGAAGTCTAAGATGGGGTGATCCCAGATGTTGTCTTGATAAGAACTGGGTGGGGGTATCAAGATGGGGCAGAGATTTGGGAAAGGAGATGCCTGTGGTGTATGTGGGTTCTCCCCTTCATAATGATGGACTCTATTGTATAAACTACCTCACTGTGTGAGAACAGCACTAATCCTTCCTGAGGGTGGGGGTCCAGTGGCCTGACCACCTTCCAGCCAATGACCTGACAATCTCCCACTGAACCTGACACCATTTAAAAATTTGGTATTACCATATATTAATTATATATGATAATGGGTTCATTATGACATTTTCATACATGCACACAATGCATTTTGTTCTTATCCACCTCTGTTACCCTCTCTTGTCCCTCCCCACTCCTGATGATCCCCTTCCTCTTCCCAATGAATCCTCCTTTGGCAAGTCTTTTCTTTAAAAAATATTTTATTATTTTAAATTTTGCATACGAGTATATTGCCTGCATGTATGTAAGTGCATCCATGTTGTGCCATGCCCACAGAGGCCAGAAGAGGGCATCAGATCCCCCTGGAACTGGACTTACAGACAGTTGTTAGCTACCATGTGGGTGCTGGGAATTGAACCCAGGTCCTCTGCAAGAGCAGCCAGTGCTCTTTGCCTCTGAGTCATCTCTCCAGCCCCAAGTGTTTTCCTTTTTTAAGTTTAATTTTAAAAATTTTGGTGACCCAATGAGCTTCATTAGGTTTACTTACAGGTGCAAGGGTGAGGGGTTATTTACAGGAGCATGGGCACCAGTGAAGAAAATGTTTCTCCCTCCCCCAGCAGCTGGTACCTGCCTATAAGCCTTTGGAGAGGGGAGGGGTCTCACGAGCTCCTCCACCCCAGCTACTGTTAACTGTATGTAAATCCTCAGAGAGGGGTTGGGGCCCATGAACTCCTTCCTCTTCCGTAACAGGATGTTAATGGGCTCAATCTTGTGCATGTAATTACAGCAACTGTGAGTTCAAGAGTGCCTTGGCATGTCATGCCTAAAAGACAGTGTACCCCAGCACTCTACCCATCCTCCAGCTCCTATATTCCTTATGCCTTTTCTTTCTTGATGCTCCTGAGCCTTGGAGGGAGAGTCATAGCTGTCTCATTTATGGAGGAGCACTCAATAGTCACTTATTCTCAGCACATTTGGCCAGTTTCGAGTCTCTGTAGTTTCTGCAGCGGTAGGCCCAGCTCCTAAAGATTACACCATCTATTAACATCTCCACACTGGGGACCAGGCCTCTAGTATGTGAACTCTTGGTAGACAGGCCACATCCAAACCACAGGACAGCATCAAAGTAAATGAATGAAAGAAATAAAAACCATACATTTATATGTCAAAATTTCAGGTATAGGAGATTATTACTTCTTTTTATTCCAAGATTTGTGCCATTTGTAAAGCCAGAGTAGAGCATGGAGGACTTCCTGATGTTGGGCAGCAGTTTCGGTCTTCTCTGAATGACTACATTCCCCACAGCCCCCTCCCCTGAGGTCCCAGGTTGTACATGGTAGAGGCTTTGCTTCTTGTTCAGGAACAGGGGAAGCCTCTGTTATTTGCAGATTCTGATTTTGGGAGGACTGAGTCTCTGGAATGGATCTCCCACCTCCCCTGATGCCCAGCTGTGGTCCTCAGTCCACACATGGTCCTGGGTATCCAAGCCTTGATGTTGGACCTCCCCCATTACCAGGCAACAAGATGTTTTCCTAATTGAACTTCTAGAGATAAAAATCAGTCTGGGTAGAAGCCCCATAGGCCTAATTGGTAAGACATTAGCTTCCTAAGCCAGGGATTGTGGGTTTGATTCCCACCTGATGTGGAATGTTTTTGCTGGGCATGGTGGCACACGCCTTTAATCTCAGCACTGGCAAGGCAGAGGCAGGCAGGTCTCTGTGAGTTCAATGCCAGCCTGATCTACTTAGTGAGTTCCAGGACAGCTGGGGTTATAGGGAGACTGTCTCAAAAAGACCAAAAAAAAATCAATCTGGGGAGAGAGAGAGAGAGAGAGAGAGAGAGAGAGACAGAGACAGAGACAGAGACAGAGACAGAAAAATAGAAAGTACTGTAATAGCTTAACTAATATAATTCTCAAACTAAAAATATGTAATTGGATCTTAGAATATAAATTTGAAATTCTGTGTCTACTATAATTTTTGAATATTGTTTACTGACAAAACTGTACTACCAAGCTTCAGCAATAATGTGAAATTTTGTCACTATTCCTGTAATGTAAGTTTGCCACCCACTCCCTTTCCAAATCCTCCACCTATACAATACAAAGTCTTTCAATGTAATCATGTTACTTCTTAAAGAAAACAATTGTGATAAAATATCTTTAAATAAATAATTCATTTTTTAAAAATAATTTTAAAATTTTTATTTATTATTTTAATTTTTTATGTGTATGAGTGTATTGCCTGCAGGTATATGAGTGCACTCGTGTCGTGCAATGCTGCAGAGGTCAGAAGAGGGCTTCGGATTCCCCTGGAACTGGAATTAAGGAAGTTTTGTAACCACCATGTGGGTGCTGGGAATCAAACCTGGGTCCTCTGCAAGAGTAGCCAGTGCTCTTAACTGCTGAGCCATCTCTCCAGCCCCCATAAATAAAGAATTATTAAAGACAGAGGACAGGAATAAAAGAAATCACAAATGCCAATTCTTCCCACGGAACTCTGTGACAAGGAAGTACTGGGTACCTAGTACTGGGTACTTGGAGTAGGTTCTTGCATGTGGAAAGAATGGGGCTGAGGATAAGAGCCAGGGGAAATTCTTGTTTCTTGGGGCCCATGAACATGGATGGTCCTCTGTGAGTGAGCCGGATTCAGAGATTACTGGGTTTCTTGCTGCTCCCCAGATATGTTTACTTTCTACAATCGCACAAGTAAACTCTAGTTTAAGTGCACTGGTCTTGGGCTGGGCATGTAGCTCAGTAGGTAGAGTGCTTGCTTAACATGCATGAGGCTGTGGGTTCAGTCCCCAGCACTGCATGAACCAAGTGTGGTAGCACTTGCTTGTAATCCCAGCACTGGGGAGGTGACAGCGGGAGGAGCAAGACTTCATGGTTATCCTTGGCTATGTAGTGTGATTCCAACCTGGGTTAAGTGAGATCTTCTCCAAAAAACAACACACATGCACACACAAACAATGCCCTTCCCCTGGACTTAATTGTGTTTGCTGAAGAACCAAAGCACAATACTTTGCACAAATGGAAATGCGACACCCCTACATTGTATAGTTAACATGCAGTCCCTGAGATCAGACTGCATCCTCCTGGGAATGGAACGAAGAGCTCATGACTCAGCCATTCCTTTTCTGGATCTGGTGCTGCTGGTGAGGATCTGGAAGCTTCTGGGGTTTCAGTGTGCTGTGGCTGGAAGCATTTCCCACCAGCTGTGGCACAGCCCTCAGCAGTGGACATCAAGGTCAAGAGCCAGGTCTGAAGTCTCTAGCTTTGTGGTTGCTGAATGGTTTACATCCACATTCATTAGTGGGTTTTGGTTTGTCTCATTTCAAAATGAAATCAAAGCAGTGTGCTCTTACAGACCCAGTTCCTTCATGGTGAGGCTGAAGGGGCTAGGGAGATAGAGTTCTGTCAGAAAGCATTTGGCGCACAAGCATGAGGATCTGAGTTTGAGGCCCCAGCACCCATGTGTCTCCCGATTGGCTGGTTCCTCCAATGGGCGGGGCCTGACACAGAGCGGAAACGAGGAAGGGAAGCTGGGAGCCATCTTGGGATGAAAGCCAGGAGCCCCCAGTAGAGCGTGATGGTGTAGGAAACTCGGAGCCAGCACAGCAACTCAAAGACAGAATGGACTGAGTCCCTGTGGACCTGGGGCAAGATCGCTGGCCTGGGAGGCGTGAGCGAATGCAGGGCTATGGGCGTGGCATGGTCTGATAAGGCGGGCTCTGAATGGCGGTGGCGCAGGGCTAGGCACTGGGTACTCATTCCTTTGTAAGTTAATAGATACACATAAAATATATTATATGCTTTGTCTGATCATAAACAGGAGACCCAGAGAGAATTTGGGCCACGCCATGTAAAACTGCTGTGGCGTGCACCTGTATCCCTAGTGCTGGGGCAGGGGGTGGCAGAAACAGACTGCCGGGGCTTGCTGGCTAACCAGTCTCGTTGGTGTGGTGAGATCCAGGTTAAATGAGAGTCCCTTGCTCAGGTAAATAATTCCCACTATGCTCATGAAAGCAGCTTGCAATCCTAATTAAATTAAAAAAAAAAAAAGACAAAGAAAAAAGAAAGAGCACCTCATGGTATCTTACAACCATCCATTAACTCCAGTTCCAGGGGATCCGATGCCCTCTTCTAGCCTCCATGGGCACTGCAGAACATGGGTGCATTTACATATATGCAGACAATACACTCATACACGTAAAAATAAATGAATAAAATTTAAAAAAGAAGGAAGGAAAGGAAGAAAGGAAGGACATGGAAACAGGAGAAGGACTTGCTAGAAAGGGGTTGTGAAGGAACACAGGACAGGAGGATCATGGGGGGGATGAATATAATCTGAATATTCTCTATATAGAAATGGAATTGTGAAAGACAGCAAAATAAGGGGGTAGCGACAAAGGAAGACACTTGACATCCACCTCGGGTCTCTGTGGGCCCCCACAAACAGTACCACACACACACACACACACACACAGTCACACACACATATATACTCACACACACACACTCATACACACACATACACACCCATACACATACATTCACGCCCACAAACACACACATATACACACACACACAAACCTAGACACATTCACACACACACACACACATACACATTCACACATACATTATACACATACAGAGTCACACACATACACATACACACCCCCACACATATACACACATACACACACATACCCTACACACACAAAGCTAAGGCAAGCAGTGATTGATGACAGCCAATGTTTACCTCTGGCCTCCAGATGCACATATGTGCACATGTGTATACACATACACACATGAAAAGGAAGAAAGGCTGAAGACTCCCTAGCTCGGGGTAATTCTTAGCCATGATCTTTTCCACCCTCAGCCTTCACCAAGCCTGCATCAGAGCCTCCCAAATAGCTGCTCCATCTGTTCCCACTTCTTTTGTTGCTGTTGCTTTGAGAGAGGTCTCTCTGTAGCCCCAGCTGGCCTGGAACTCTCTATGCAGACCATGCTGGCTTTGATCACAAGAGATCTACCTGCCTCTGTGTCCTGAGTGCTAGGACTAAAGGCACGTGCCACCATCACACGAGGCTATTCCCACTTCTTCTCTTGGGCCTGAGCCCTTACCTATGACTTTACTGCTCAGCTATTACAATAGCATGGGAATCGAACTGTTTTAAAATGTCATTTTGACTATTTGACTCTCGTATTTAAAACCTTTGATGGCTCTTCTTCATTGATGATAGGACATATTAACTCGTTTTCTTTTTCTTTTTCCTTCCTTTCTTTTTCTGAGACAGGTAGACCTCAAATTTACCACATATCTTAGGATGATACTGGGCTGCCTCCACCTCCCAAGTGAGACACCCTCCTATGTCTTTCCATTCCTCCTTCCAACTTTCCTAACACTGGCTTCTTCTCTAGCTGCACATCACTACTCAGAGGTGTTTCTACATCCCTTCCCTCCTCTCTTCTCTTTCCTCTTTCTTTCCATTTTTATTTCTTAAAACACTAGAAACAACAAGACATTGGGTTAGGGATATGGCGCACTGGGTTAGTGTGTCAAGTTTCAATCCCTAGTACCACCTCCCCCCAAATTAACACAGGAAATAAAAAGACAAGAATTCAAAATCTAACAACAGCAACAAATAATTGCCTTGATCTCGTTTGGTACTGTTTTATTGTTTGAGTACACACCTGCGAACCTAGGTTATAGAAATGTTATTATGCTCTTTTTGAAGTCAAATGGAGGTTTCAAAGAGATCAAGAGACATTTTTCCTTCCTTTCTCCCCCCCCCCCCCCCTCTTCCTCTCTCTTCTCCTCCCCTCCCCTTTCCTTTCCTCTCCTCTTACTTGAGACAGGCTTTCACTGTGCAGCCCAGGTTGGCCTTGAGCTCATGATCCTTTTGCCTCAGCCTCCAGATTGCTGGGATTACTGGTGTGCCACAGGCCCAACTTATCTTCCAGCCATGTCACAGATCTCACTGATGTTTTAACAACACGTAGAAGGTATGAAGATTTAACCTGGGAACCAAGCAGAGCGGGACACTTTCCATCTCTCACTTCGCTCTTCTCGGGTCTTAGGGTATTGATTTTTCTTTCAGATCCTGGAATATTGGCTGGACATGGTGGAAACATAGCTGTAGTCAGCTCAGCTCACTCCCTGTTCTCCCTGGCTCACACCAGGTCCTCAGTGTCACCTAGCCACTTGCACATTTGCCCAGATGCCCTTCATGATTGTTGATTGAGCATTGTTTTATGCCAGCCGTTAGACCCCACCCCCTCACTCCCCATCTGCGTTCAAAGCTTCCCTGTACAATTTTTGATTGTGGGGAGGGTATGTGGTGGTTAGTTGGTGGCGCTTAGAAGGTCCGTGGTCATGCTGGAGGAAGCACGTCACCGTCACCGGGGTGGCTTAGAGAGTTCTTAAGCCTGTGGGATCTCCAGTCCCTCTTTGCTTCCTGTGCCTGTTTGAAGATGTAGCGCTTAGCTTCCGCTCCTCCTCTAGCCACCTCTGCCGTCATGTCTCCCAGCCAAGATAGATTGTAACTCCCCCAGAACCATAAGCTCAAACAAATTCCTCCTTTCATAAGTTGCTTTGGTCAGTGTTTCTGTCACAGCAACAGAAAAGTAACTAATACAGGGGATTAATTTTCAACTCTCAAATGGTAGCTTAGAGACCTGTCATGGGACTGGGCTAGGGCCATGCCTCCACTGCTCACAGAGGCTTCTCTCACCACACCCCCCGTGGAAGAAATCCTGGGTCCCTTTCTGGTACTCGTGATATCATGACCCTCCTGTCTTCTCCAAACTCTCCTCTTCCAGTCGTTTCTGGCTGATTTCAACTCAGAAATGGGAGAAGATTCTTTTCTTTGCTTCCTGCTTTCCCAGCTTCTTCACGAGATGAAGTGTTTACATGGCACGAAGGCTCACCCCAGAATGAAAAGGCACTAGGGCATTGTTACCATCTCTCAAATACCCTTTGACACAGGAGCATAGATAACATTTTGCTTTCTGCTTTTTATTGACCGTAAGCATTACCAGGTGCTATTATTTAGTCTTTAAAGTTAGACTTTTCAATACTTGTCTGATATATTGCTTAAACTCTATGAAGGCAGTGTTTGTGTTCTCCTGTAAGGAGCTGTTTCAGTTGGAGCTGATGGGCTTGGCCTCTTACAGGAAGAGGGAGCTCTGAATCAAAGGAGATTGGAGGACCCTTGGCAACCTTTCTTTTCTTTCTTTCTTTCTTTCTTTCTTTCTTTCTTTCTTTCTTTCTTTCTTTCTTTCTTTTTTCCTTCCTTTCTTTCTTTCTTTCTTTCTCTCTCTCTCTTTATTTCTTCACTCTCTCTTTCTTTCTTTTTTAGATAGACATGTAGCCCAAGCTAGACTCAAACTTCCAATATATCTGAGGATGACCTTGAATTCCTGATCCTCCTGCCTCTACCTCTCTGGTATTAGGATTATGGAGTCTCCCTTACTACAGTTTATGTGGTGCTGAGCTAGAACCCAGGGCCTCATGAATGCTAAGCAAGCACTCTACCAACTGAGCTCCACGCCCAATCCCAGCAGCTTTTTCTGTTGCTGCTAAGAATAAGACTTTAGAAATACTAGCATAAAGTAGACACCTGTGTGTGTGTATGTGTGTGTTGTATGCATGTATGTGTGGAGGCCATGAAGGCCCATGAAGGCCAGAAGTCAACGTTGTTCTCCATCTTATATATTTTGAGACAGGATCTCTCACCAAACCTGAAGTTCACAGTTTCAGCTGGTCTGCTTGGCCAGAAAGCCCCAGGGATCTGGCTGCCTCCATTCCCCAATGTTGGAGCAACAGACACATGCCACCATTCCTGGCTTTTACATGGGTTTGGGGATCTGAATTCAGGTCTTGCTGCCCTTTACCCACTGATTCATCTCACCAATTCCAAAGTAGATATATTTGTTGGAGTTTCTGACTCATTTTATATTGAACCAAGAACTTTTATACTTAGGGTCCCCAGCAGTTTTGTGCATACCCCAATGTTTTCACAAAATTCATAACTGGGTAGATAGCCCTGAAAGAGAGCAGGAAAGATTCATAGATGGCTTAACGAAGATAAATAAGAAGACTTGGTTGATTGGTTAAAAAATTTTAGTTTGCTGATCCTGTGGTACTTTCTAGTATTCTGGACTCTGAATCCAACGTAGAGTTTGAATTTACACAACTCTTTATTTTGTTCTCGTGTGGCATGATACAAGGCAAACACTGCACTTCTAGAATTTCTACATAGTGTGACCTCAGATATGATAAACCTGTTGAAAGAGGAGTGAAGGGACTAGGGGTATAGCTCAGTCTGTAGCATGTTTACCTCACATGCATGAGGTCATAACTTTGATCCCCAACACCAGATGTGGTGGTACACATCTGTAATCTCAGTGCTTGGGGGATGGAGGCAGGAAGATCAGCAAGTCAAGGTTGTTCTCAGCTGTATAGCAAGTTTGAGAGCAGCCTGGGCTATATGAGATCATGTCTCAAAAAGAAAGAGTAAGAATCAGGTGACTAATTCTGAAGCAGGATTTTCATAGCAAACATGGGATATTTTCCCTCACATTGTGTATTTGGGCCAATGGATATTGGGCTTTGTGTAGGAAGGGCTAATGGCACGCCTCAGCCACCCTGGGACACAACCCGGGCATAGGCTTGTAAGACCTCGCAGATTTGTCTAGCTGTTTGAATCTGGAGCACTTTACTAACTTCAGTAAGTACTAATTTCTCATTTGGAGTATTGATAACCACATCTACCCTCTGAGATGGTCATAAACTCCAAGACAAGGCAGAGTGGTAGGTATTCGGTACAGGGGAGCTATTCTTAAGGTCATTGCTTCCAAAAGCCTTCATGAGCAGAAACAGGGTGATTATGCAGCAAAGATGAGGTTACAGAAACAAAACCAAACTCAATACCACCAAGGAATCACTTACCCTGTGGTGTCTGTCCTTCGGGGAGGCTTAAAAGCTGATCCTACTTGATTTCATCATGCTAGGTTTCCCTGGGCCCCACGGCATATTGAGTGACATGTTTATTGGTTTGAGTGATTTCGCTTCTTGAGACTTGAGAATTTTGTAACGCCCTTTGAGCTACTGAAGATCCTCCAGGGAGTTACAAAAGCAGGATTAAGATTTCCTTTAAAATATTAACAAAAAAGTAAATAAATAAAGCATCCCCTTCTTCCTGACTCAGGCAGAGTGAGACACCATCTAATAAACAGCTGGCTTGATACCAACGCTGTACACAGTGCTGTGCGGACACCTTCACCCTTCCTTCCAGCTTGGTTTTCCCCCTGCCTGTCCCCCAGATAAGCACTGGCAACTAAAAGCTGCAATTTGACCTCAAAGTAATTGTCTTGATGCGTAGATAGGACCTTCTAAAGGACAGAGCAGAACATAAGCCAGCAACAAGTGAGGACCAGGAGCTACGGGACGTGAGGCGTACCATGGGAGGCCAGTCTTGATGTGGTTTGTGGAGGTGCTGGACTTGGGTGCGGAGAAAAGATGACGGAGGGAGTTCATCCCAGCTTATCCTCCTGATGCCCACAGGAAGTCGGCTTCACTGGTCTCACCTCAAGTTATCTTGTGGGGCTGCAGAGATGGTTCAGTGGTTAAGAACACTGACTGCTCTTGCAGAGGACCCGGGTTTGATTCTCAGCACCCACATAGGGGCTAACAACCACCTATAACTCCAGGTGCAGGGGAATCTAACGCCCTCTTCTGACCTCCTCAGGCATCTCACGACATGGGCACACTTACATACATACAGGCAATATACTCATACACATTAAAAAATGTTCTCTTGTACATGTCTCTAAGACATAAACGTCAGCTCCTGCATAGATGTTGACAACCCTGACACATCCTCCTCATCACCCTTATTTTACAAGTCAGGGTTTGTCAGGTAACTTGAGCATTCAGCCAGTGTTGGCATTAATGAACCGGGAGAGTTTGAGGGAATTTCTTTAAGTGTTTTGACCTCATTGCTTCCACTTGTACTCTTCTGTTGAACAAATATTTGTTTAGCTCTAACCAGAAGCCAGGTATTGTGAACACCGAAGGGACAGACAGGAATAAGAGAGAGGTAGTCTTTGACTTTCTGACGCCAGTGATTCAGGGAAGGCAGGCTAAGAGCCAAAAACAAAACTAAGTCATTGCAGATTGTGGCCAAGATAGAACACTGAGGAGGGGGTAGCCTGTTGGGCAGGCCCTGAGGCTGGTGAATGGAGGGCTGGGATGAGGGTGGCAGTGGAGACCACAGGAAGGGCAGGGAGGGGATCTGTAGGCCTGGGGTTGCGGGATTGTGGCATCCACGAGAGAAACCCCTGGAGGGGCCTCTGAGGTGGAAGTGGGAATGAATAGCTTCTAAACATCTCCATGTTCCTTCCAGTTTGCAAATTCTATTCTCCCAACTCCCCCCACCCAGTGCATTTGCATGAGCATAATTATATATGTGTAGAGGGTAGAGATTGACTTGAGGTGTTCTCCAAAGACCATCCGCTTACATTATTGGAGACAGAGTCTCTCACTGGCCTGGAACTTGCCAAGTAGGCTACACTGACTGACTAGGGAGCCCCAAAGATCCGGCTGTCCTTCTCAGTGTTAGGATCACAAGTGCATGTCACCCAACTTTTTTATTATTTATTTATTTATTTATTTATTTATTATTTATATTTTTATGTGGATGAGTGTTATACCCGCATGTGTGTAAGTGTACCCCTGTTGTGCAATGCCTGCAGAGGTCAGGAGAGAGTGTCTGATCCCCTAGAACTGGAGTAATAGGTGGTTGTTAGCCACCAGGTGGAGCTGGGATTCGAACCCAGGTCCTCAGCAAGAACAGCCATTGTTCTTAACGTCTGGGCCCTCCCTCCAGCCCCAGCCACCTGACATTTTTTACATGGGTTCTGAGCCCAGGTCCTCGTGTTTGCATGAGCAGTACTTTATGGACTGAGCCATCTCCTCAGCTCCCAAATTCTATTAATCTGATGATCCTTTTCAAGTAATAGTGGCCACCTCATCTCCTCATCATAAGAGAAATTGCCCAGCCTGAAAAGCAATCCTGGGATTAGAAAACCTCTTTCTAATGCTCTCTCATCTCTGCCATCTTTCTAAGTCACTTGAAATGGAATTTCACCGCTGGGAGAAATTCCCATGTCTGATATTTTCTGGCATTTGCCTTTGAGTTTCACATGAGACTGCATCCCTCACACCTTAATGTCATCAACAAACATCCTTCTGAGTTCATCGTCATTTCCCTGTAAACCTGATCTGTTACCGTAGTGTGCTAAGCCACCATGATACTTTTCCAGAAAATCACTCACTTTCCCTCCTGTTCTGCTAGAGAATTCTTCAAGCTCCTTTTCAAAGAAGAAAGAATCCAACAGACATATGTATTGTGCCCCGAGTCTCCCACAAAGATAAAGGTGTACTCTCCAAATTACAGCCTCTGTTGGTTCCTAAACTCTTTAGGCTTAAATGTTTTTAGGATAACCAGTGAGAACTAGCAAACCCCACATGGCAGGGAGCCAAAACCACAAAGTCTCCTTTGAAGCAATTCATCTCATGGCATCTGCGCAAAGAACTGGTCTTTAAGATTCAATTTCTCACAGACCTATATGTAATTTTTTCCTTGTGTCTTCTTTTAGTTTGGTGGTGTGTCCCAGCCTGGGTACAGCTTTCGTGTTTTGAAATTGATGCGAGGAAAGGAAAAAGGATAACTGTCATACCTTGGATACTTTTGGACTTCACGTGGATTCCTTTCAACAACTAACAAAGAGCTTGGAGGTTCAGAATCACCTCTTCTGGCTCTCATTTACCTGGACAGCTGTAATGTAACGGAATTCTAAGTTATGTACACATATACATGAAGTCTGTTAGTAGATCAGTAGAAGCAGGTAGAACCCATGTTCAGGGTGAATGGTGTTAAGACACTTTATTTTTTTTTTTGGTCTTTTTGAGACAGGGTCTCCCTGTAGCCTCAGCTGACTTGAAACTTGATATGTAGACAAGGCTGGCCTTGAACTCAGAGTGCTGGGATTAAAAGGGTGCTCCACCATGCCCAGCTTGACACCTTTTTTTGAGAACAGGGTCTCATGTAGCCCAGGCTGGCCTCAAACTCACTATGTAGTCAAGGATGACCTTGAACTTCTGATTCTCTTGCCTCCATCTCCAGAGTGCTGGGATTACAGGTGGGCACCATCATACCTGCTTTATGTGGTTCTGGAGCTCTGAGAATTGAACCCAGGCTTCATGCATGCTAGGCAAGTACTGTACCAACTGAGATGCATGCCCAACCCAAGATCCTTCTTTACCTGCCATCCCTTGTGGCAGGCTGAGGATGGAGCCTGCCTATGCCATTTACTGAGGACTGCATTTTGAAAGCTTGTTGAAAGCTATGCTTGCCATGGGCAAGTCAGATGGAGGAGCATTTCTTTATCCGGAGTCCCTAGGGTCTGGGAATTTGGAATGACAATGTTAGATGATTAGGTCAGAAACAAAGACAGTCATAATGCATCCAGTGTCTCCTGAGAACGGCTGGATTTACACAATAAGATGTGGAAGAACAGACCTTCCCTCTGTTTACCCTCCTAGCTGGCTTCTAAAACTATCACTCTACCTCTCCCCATAGGATCATGTCTAAAAAGAGGGTTATTTTAAAATTTTCAGGCTCTTCAGACTTATCTGTTAATTTTTCTTTTCATTTTTTTTCTTCTTCCAGAATGTTGAGTTCTTCTAGTGAAGTCTTACAATCTATTTTCCTTGAACCTGTAGGACCTTGTTAACTGTGTGATACAGAGTAAACCAAACATTTGTGTAGTGTCTGTCTGTCTGTAGATAAAGCTGTTCTTGCAATTAAGGTCCTGGAAGACATCAATACCCTCCTTGTGCTTCAGGCAGTCAGGGGAGGGAGGAGGGGAGGTGAAGAAAGAGGAGAGAAAAGCCAGGGTGGGGGTGGGGATGATGACACGAGGGAGAGGAAAAGGAGAAGAGACAAAAGAGAGGAAAGGAGCTAGGAGAGTGAGGGGGGAGAGAAGAGAAAAAGAGGCAGAAAGAAAGGGAGAAGAAAGATAAGGAGGAGGAGGAAAAGGAATGGGAAGAAGGAAAGAACATTCTAGAATCTCAATTTCTTATAGTAAGAAAATGAGTGTGCTTTGGCTTGGGCATAAAATGTTTTTTATTTTTATTGTTGGCTTTTTTTTTTTTTTTTTTTTTTTTCTGAGACAGGATCTGAGGTAGCCCAGGCCCCCGAGGCTGGGTTTGAACTCCTGACCCTCAGACTTCTGCTTCCTGAGTGCTGGGATCACAAGCAAGCACCACCATCCCCACTGTAAATGAGTAGATAAGACTAACATAGAAATAAACCTATGAAACTGTTTTTATTCTTTAGCAATAACAAAACAGCAAAAATTCTTCAAAATAACATGTTTTTTTTGACCAGGATTTTAAAACAAAAGGTACAGCTTGATCTGATGCTGCCACCTCTTGATTTCATTCATTTCCGTTTCATGTATCGTCTATGTGGTGAATTTTCTAAACTTCTAAAGTAATTCCACTAAATTAATAGAAAGAAACAGTTTAATTTGCATGTATGTCTGTGTGCCTATTCATGTGTGCAGGAGACTGTGTATGCACGTGGACTCACTGATTGGACTCCACTCGCTGGCTAGTGAGTCACAGCATCCTCTTGTCTGTGCCTCCTTGCTGCTGTGATTACAAGCACGTGGCACGATGCTAGGCTTTTATATTTTTTAAAGTGGGTGCTGGAAGATCAAACTCAGTTCCTCTTACTTGCAATGCAAGCATATCACCAGCTGAGCTATCCATCCAGCCCAGGCTTCAATGTATAACAATATCCTTAGTTTTTACCAGAAACGACCAGGTTTGAGCCTAGATTGTCATACACTGCTTTTCCAAGTGCCTTGAACCCAAAGTTAAGTCAAATATAAAAGCTTCTATACATGTTGAGTTTTGTTCAGCATTTTTCTAATCAGGAATTCAAGATCATTGTAGGCTACAGATAAGTTTGATGTCAGTCTGAGTTACATGATACTCTGTCTCAAACAGTAGAAAACCAAACCAAAGCCAAAACCCTAAACAAACAACCCCCACCATCAAAACAAAACAAAACAACCCAACAACAAACCCTTCCCTCCAGAATCAATCACACTAGTTTAAACTACCATCAAAATCACCAACTTGACTTGATTCAAATGCTTTGCAGGAGAAGCAAACGATATAGTCTGAAAAATTCTTACGTTTAAAGAACACAGTTCTCAAAACCAAGTGATTGTAAAATGTCTCATCTAATGTTTGGGGAATTCTAGATTTCTGTTATTCCAAAAATGAATCTGTCTTTTCATTCTCCAGATTAGAATAGTCTTTACATACAACGTGCTGTGTGTGTGTTTGTGGTTGTGCACGTGTCAATGAAAAGTGAGAGAGAATGGTTGGATAGAATTTGATGTGGACAATAAGGTCTGTGTAATTTATTTGAAATAAAAAGAGCCCACTGCAACTCATGAGCTAGTCAAACCCAGCTAAGCAAAAGCTGTTCCTGAATTACTTTTCTTGTTCTAACAAAATACCCAACAAATGCAAATGAAGAAAGGAAGGGTTTATTTGGTTCACAGTTTGAGGCTACAGTCCATCTTGATGGGGAGGTCATGGCTGGAGGGGCTGGAGGGGAGGTCGCACTGCATCCACAGACAGGAAGCAGAGAGAGATGAATGCTGGCTGGTGCTCAGCTCACTTTCTATTTTTCATTTGGTCCAGGACCCCAGTTAGGCTGGGTCTTTCAGCCTCAATTAACCCAATCTAGAAACTCCCTCACAGGCAGACCCAGAGGCTTGTCTCCTAGGTGGTTTTCAATCCTGTCCAGTTGGCAATTGGGACTAACAGTTATAACTCCCCAATTCAAATGCCCAGCAAGTTAACTTGGCTGCTATTAACAAACAAGATGGCGTGAGTCCCAGCAGTCAACATGGGCCCTTCAGCCACCACAACCTACTTCTTGGGCAAAGTCCCTGGGGAACCTCTGATGTAAACCCCACTTTCTGGTTTTCCTACCCTCCTCTTCTTGGTGTCCACAGGACAGATTCAGACAAGATTCCCCAGTACATGCAGATAGCTTCTGCTGATCATAGCCTGCTCAGGAATTTGAAATTCATTTTTCCATTGGGTGCTGTCAGCATTTTATCTGAATAGTTCACGAATAGTGTGATGACTGATCTGGATTATAGACTTGATCAGGTCTGGAATCAAATAAGAGGCCATGTGTCCAGATGGATCCATGAGGGTATTTCCAAAAAGAATTAACTGGCAGGCTTGGGGGCTTCCCCCAGACTGGGCAGCATCTTCAAGCGGTGGCCCAGATAAAAAGAGGTCTGAGGAAAAGCCGCGCTGTTTTGTCTGCTCACCTTTGCACCTACTGTTGCCGCAGTCCGGTGACACTGGAACTCAGCTTCCTGGCCTTCCAACATGAACTGAAGTCCAGCGGCTCCTCAGAAAGCTGCCAAGCCTTTGGCATAAGATTGGGACCCGAGCAGCCATGGCATTCTCACCCTCTCGAGCGTGCAGACAGCTGTTGTAAGACTATTCAGCCCTGGGTTGTGTAAGCCAATCTAATAATCTTCTTCTGAAAATAAATTCATTTTATTAGTCTGTTCCTCTAGAGAACCTTGACTAATGCAGATATGTAATAACTCAGTTTTTAAAACAATGAGTTAACTGCAGGGCTGGGGATGTAGCTGGGTCGGCACAGTGCTTGCCTAGTATGTACAAAGCACAGAGTTCAGTCCCAGCACTGCATAAACTGAATATGTTGGCATACACCTGTAATTCCAGCACTTTGGAGAGAGAGACAGGAGGATTAGAAATTCATGGTCACCTTTGACCATGTTCATAGTAAGTTTGAGGATAGCCTGGGCTACATGAGACCATCTTGGAACAAAAACAAAAGAAAACAACAAAAAGCAATGAATGGCAAGAAGTTGATCAGTCTGAGATATTAACATCTAACGTAAATAAAGTAAAGCTCAGTGTAAGTGAAATGTCCCAGATGAGTGTGTTTCAAGCAGCATCAAGACCATGTTGGACATGAATCAGAAAGCCTGGAACTTGTTGGGATCCTGGACTGAGCTTGTGTCTGGGGAGCATGAACTTAGTGACCTTTTGAGCTGTTTTGTTGATAGCATTTCTACGGTTCTGAGACCAAAATGCCCCAGAATCCTTGAAAACAGCCACAAGAGGTTTTTCCCATAGTGCACCAGGATAGTTGAAAGTGATCAGCACTCCAGTTCCTAAGCAGACTAGGACTGAAAGAAAAGAGGAAGAGAGAGAAGAGGGGAGGGGCAGATGATGGAGATGAACAAGAACAGAAATGTTTTTAGTATTTAAAGACCAAGTGTTTCGTGCTTAACTCTGAACTCTCAGCGCTTACACTGTGTGTGGTGGGGGGTGGGGGCACAATCCATTGACTTGGACTTTAATCATTTCATTTGTGTCACTCAGCTATCTTTTAAAAGATTTTGATATATGAATTCTATTGTGAGTGTTTGAGGGTATGTGTGTGTGTGTGTGTGTGTGTGTGTGTGTGTCTCTGTGTCTGTATGTGTGTGTCTGTGTGTGTGTGTGTGTGTGTGTGTGTCTGTGTGCATGTCTGGATGCTATAAACTGCAGTGGAGATCTGAGAACAGTTTGCAAGAATCAGTTATTTCTTTCCACTATGTGGGTCCTGGGAATCGAACTCAGGTCATCAGCCCTTTACGCACTGAGCTATCCTGATGATCCTACACCTAGTCATCTTCAAATGAATTCTATAGAACATTCTCCTGTTTATTAACCATCTACTTACCTCTCCCATCTCCATCCTCTTCTGACACCTTCCTGCACTAACCCACCAAAACCCAGTGTTCCTAGAAACCTTTCTGGGGAAAGATGACATGAATCTCAGCCCTGGCCCAGAGCAGTTTGCCCCCAGCTTGCCCACTCAGTCTCAGTCTGTGAAGCAGCCATTTGACCCACATCAATGACAGCCTGCTGGTGCCACTAATCTTGCCCCATGTCTCTGTTATCTGTCCAATTAAATTGAGCGCTCTTAGAAGCAAGCACTATTATCTTTTGTTTTGGGCTTTGCTATTCTTTAAAATTCCATCTGACAGAAGAGATTAGCACAAAGCTTCATACGTGGTAGTATTTGGTCACAAAACATTTGTTGACTGATGGTCAATTAAACAGTTGAGAGCATGTTTTGTTTGGTTGTTTTGGGGGGGTAATTTTTTCATTGTATATATTCATTGTGCATGGTACTGGGTTCATAGAGGTATTTTTATACAAGTATATGTTATACACTGAGAGTACCCCCCATATACCTCTCCCCTCCACTTTTTGATCTCTTTTCTAACAGTCCTATTTGTCCCCATTGCATGAATACATATATATCTACAAACATGATCTTATGTATCTATATAAAATCTAGAAACCACATTTGAGAGAAACGATATTGTCTTTCTGGGGATAGCTTGATTTACTTAATATGATCACCTCCAGCTTCATTCATTTTTGTGCAAATAATATGGCTTCATTCTTCTTTAAGAATGAAAACTGTTCCCCCCACATATCATACATGCACATATATGTACATAAAACACATTTTCTTTAGCCCTTTCTCTGTTCCTGGACACCTACTCTAGAGAACATATTCTTTAAGACCACCTTCTTGGTTAAAGCATTTCAGTTATTTTAACCTAAAAACATAGATAAGGGATTTTTCCACACAGAAGACTGATTCCTTTCAGATTTGCTGGCTTGGAGTGGAAGACAGCTTCACTTCTGTATCCTCACATTAAATAGAAAAAAGTCCATTGTAATTGTAGCATCCATTTCAAGTCTAAATTTAAAAACAATATTTTATTTTATCCTATGTGTATGAGTGTTATACCTGCATGTGTGTAAGTGCATCTGTGCCATGCAGTGCCCGAGGAGGACAGAAAAGGGCATTGAATCCCCTAGAACTGGAGTTACAGACTAAGGTTAGCCTCCATATAGGTGTTGGGATTAGAACCCCGGTCTTCTGCAAGAACAGCCAGTGCTCTTAATCACTGAGCCATCTCTCTAGACCCCTCAAGTTTTAATCTGAACAAAAGAGAATTTCCTAGGTAATCAGCTTTCTGTCGATCTGGATAGAAAGAAAGAAAGCACGTGCTTGCTGGAGTGGTACCAGCTCCATACTTACTCCCCTGTGTGCCTCAATGTGTCAAAATTTCTTGCTTCCAATTTCCCTTCAGAAGCATCGTTTTTGCACAGTGGCCAAGACCTGTGTAAGACTAACTTCCTCCCTTGCTTTGCTTTTGTCCAAGCATACAGTTCAGTTTATATTTGAAGTTAGCTGTTGGGTTGGTTTCTTATTTATTTATTTTTGGATCCTAGATGGGTCTGAAAATAACCCACCACAATAAGCGGTCACTGCAGAGCACTTAATATTTATAAATGCTTTCCAATTTCTTACACGTTTACCTTTGAAACAGTATTGTGGATGTGAACTGCTTATCTTCTGAGTTTCCAGATGGAGGAAAGGGCAAAGGGGTTAAGTAGTTTGCCCAAAACGTAATAGTAGATATCAATAGCTCCCCATGCTAATGCTCCCCAAGTCCCAAGTGAAAAAAATGTTATCCATATTTCCTTTCTAATTTTGGAGGAAAATAGAATCCCATGAGCCACAGTTTCATAGGGTGGTAAAAGTATTTGGTTTGTGGTTTTCATTTGTTAAGCGATCAGAAGATACTGTCACAGAACAAAACTGACTGAAGGAGTTTCAAGTAACTCAGTGCACGGAGGAGGAGATCACTTTGTTGCACAGAGATTCCTACAAAGCTACAGTTCAACTTATTGCAGTAGCCAAAGAGTTGAAATGTCCATTTAAAAACTAACAACAAGAGCCAGCAAGGTGGCTCAACCGGTAAAGGCGAATGCCGGACAGGCCCGAGAACCTGAGTTCAACCCCTGGAACCCAAATAAAGATGGAAGGAGAAAATCAACTCCAGGGTTGACCGCTGACCTCCACTCGGGTGCTGTAGCACACCTGTACACACACACACACACACACACACACACCACACACACACACACACACACACACACGCTCATTTGCTAATGATAAAGACTTTCAAATTTTAAAATAGTGCCAGGTGTGGTGGTGTGCACTTTTAATCCCAGCACTTGGGAGGCAGAAGCAGACTGATCTCTGTGAGATCGAGGTCAGCCTGATCTACATAGTGAGTTCCAGCAGGGTTGGGGCTATTGGGAGGCCATGTCAAAAAAGCCAAAAACTAAAAATAAAAAAACCCCACAAATTTTAAGTAACAATAAAGTTATCCCTCACTGAACAGTTTTCAGGCAATAAGATTTTCATTTTATTTGAGAAAATTTTATGCACTGAGAGGAGATGGAGCCAGCCTGATGGGGTGTGGGGTGTTGGTGATGACCCTCCCTTACTCCTGAACTCAGATTTGCCTCTTCTAGATGAACCATCAATCTTCTTCGCCCACAGCAGAAGCAAAGCATCTTGGGATGCCTCTGTGCTTGGATCAGGCTTCTTGTCCTGTGATTGGTTTTCCTCATGGAAGGTGACCTACAACTGGAGGAATTAGCTGCTTGTAAAACTGCTCATATGTATCTGGCTCTCAGCTTGTTCCTTATCTGCATGTGGAGCAGAAACACAGACCTCCGATGCAGGTGTCATGGAAGAGGCATTGTTAGTATTTAAGCTCTTGTGTCACAAGCCTCCATTTTCAGGTTCACTAGGTGGGGATCATCTTGACCAGGCTTTAGCAATCTCCTCTCTCACAGGGCTCTGAAAACTACACCCTCCTACTCTGTGTATGGAGACGTGATTTAAGACTGGGGGCATAGCCCAATGGTAGAGCATTTGCAAAGCCTGAAAAGTAGGACTTTGGGCAGATCCCCAGCACTGCAAAGCAAAACAAACAAAACAAACAGAAAACATCTTTAGAAGGAAGAGGTGTCTCCATATCCATTAAGATTGGGCATCTCTTGGGGCTCGATCGATGGCTCAGTGGTTAAGAGCACTGGTCTTGTAGAGGACCTGGGTTTGATTCCCAGCACCCACATGGCAGATAACAGCTATCTGTGACTACAGTTTCAGGGAATCCAATACCCTCTTCTGACCTCCGAGGGCATTGCACAACATGGGTGCACTTACACATGCAGACTATACACTCATGCGCACACACCCCAAAAGATTGGGCACCTCACTGGGTGTGGTGGCACACATGAGGCAGAGGTGGATCTTTGTGAGATCAAGATAAGCCTGGTTTATATAGTGAGTTCCAGGCCAGCTGCAGCCACAGGGAGATTCTGCTTCAAAAAGCAAACAAAAAAACCCAACAAAAATAATAAAAAGATTGGGCATTTCGATCTTCGAAACTGTTCATCATCAGGTTTGAATGATCCGCATGTGTTTGGTGGGGAGGACTCGAACAAAAGAAGAAGCTGCAAATAAATTCATCCAAATGTGACCTTCTAGGGAAAGATAAGTTTTCATATTTGAAATGGCCAGTCTTTCATTCCGGAGACAAGACCTTTTTGTCTACCTAAGGTTAGTAAGGTCACAGTACCCTTAGAATTTGTGAGGGAGAAAAGGAAAAGGCGAGGGACTCATCCTGTCTTATATCTCCATTTATCTCATGTCTGCATAAAACCAAGTCTTTAAAAATATGGCCTTTGGTCACTGTTAATACATCAATTAATGTCACAATGGTTTTGCAATCTTAATATCAACTTATTTTTAATGAACTATAATTCTTCTTTCTTCTACTCCATTATTAAAGGCCTATTAAATCAGAGAGGCCGTTCCTGTCCCAGGAGATACAAAGCCAAATGAAAAAGTCATTTTGGAAATGATGCCCCAAAACAACATCACTATAACAATCGAAGGAAAACAGAGCCTCAGAGTGGGCCACAGAGCGGGGCCACAGAGGAGAATCACAAAACGGAAGCACAGAATAGAGCACAGAACAGAGGCACCAAATGGAACCTCAGAATGGAGCCGCGGAACAGCACAACAGCACAGGATTGCAGACGGGAGCCACAGGACAGAACTACAGGACAGAACAGTTCCACAGCTGGATGCTTAGTCCCTATTTGCTTCACTTGCTCCTCCACCTCTGGAAAAATCTTGACTTAAAAGATGCTTCCATCTTGGAGGTAATCAACAGTTACCTAATTGAACTTAAAGACCACTGAATGGGAGGAAGCTCATGTATGGCCAAATACACATGGCTGGAGACGTCATAGATCTTAGAGAAAAGCCCAAGGCTGTTACATTCCTAAACAAATGTAATTTCTTATTATATGCAAAATATGGATCCTTATATTTACAGGCAAGTATCCCAGTCACCACTCATCAAAGAAGCTTCTTTTACAACAGAGGGAGATTATTACAGACTTCCACAACTGGTCACACACAGAGATTGTCTGTGAATTGCCCAAGCCTAAGTGGCACATCTACAATGCAACCTCTACACCCAAGGCTCATGGAACATAAAACAAGGGGTGTAGAGAACACTAATACATCTCTCAACTCTCATCAATGAAGCTCCCTCATGCAACAGACGACTAGGAACATAAAAAGTCACAAACGGTCAAAGTGTAAAGAATAATAGCCTGCACGCAGAGTATGGGTCCTTGGTCAGGACTACTATATTAAAATCCACCCACCCAGAGCTCAGGGACCACTGAGGAAGAGGAGTCGAGAAGATTGTAAGAGCCAGAGAAGGAAGTACATGACCATATGGAAATAAGAGTCCTGTAGGCTCCTGGAACCTTGCTCATATCTACAGCAATGGTGTCGGCATGCACAAGACCCATGCAAACTCAAGCAGACAAAAACCCAGCACAGAACTGTGGAAATGGACAGCAGGCCCCAATCGTAGTTGCAGAACTATTGGTAGCTGATTACTGCTGGGTGAGGAATTGCTGATCTTAAAGGGAGGGACTGTAGATAGTCTGACTAGACCTCAGTGGATTAACTTGCACTGAGGGACATCTGAGGGTCATCTGGGGACACTAGCTTGACTTGATAGGCCTTAACACGAATGACAGAATGCATGAATTCCAGTGGGGAGACTATGGGAGGTGCCAATGGGGAGGGGATGTAAAGATGATTAAGATGTTCTGTATGAAATACACAAAAATTCAATTAAAAATTTATGGAAAAAGACACTTCTGGTTAGTTGGGCAGAGTGGTGCTCACTGGTAATCCTGACACTTGAGAAGTGGAGGCAGGAAGGTCAGGAGTGCAAGGCAGCTTTGGCTACATGGTGAATTTAAGGCCACTATAGGCTGCATGAGCCAGCAAAACAAATGGGGCTGGAGAGCTGGATTAGTGGTTAAGAGCACTGGCTGTTCTTGCAGAGAATCTGAGTTCTGTTCCCAGTACCCATATGGCAGCTAACAACTGTCCTAAACCTCCAGTTCCAGGGAATCCGACACCTTCTTCTGACCTCTGTGGGCACTGCATGACATGGGTGCACATGCAGGCAATACACTCATACACATAAAATAAAAATAATCGGGGACCTGGACAGATGGCTCAGCAGTTAAAAACACTGGTTGTTCTTGCAGAAGACCCAGGTTTGAATCCCAGCACCCATATGGCAGCTAACAACCGTCTGTAACTCCAGTCCCAGGGGATCCAACAGCCTCTTCTGACCTCCGTGGGCATTGCATGACACGGGTGCACTTGCCTACATGCAGGCAATACACACATACACATAAAATAAAAATAATAAATAAAATTTTTAAAAAATCAATATGTTAAAAATAGAAAAAATTAAAAAAAACAACAACAAAAAGAAAAACCAAACCCAAGCAAGTAAGCAAGGAAACAAACAGGATGCCTTCTTTTTTCTGTGTCACTTTGGCTTGCAAAGGAGGAACGTGAGAACTTGCAGAAGGATGCTAATTACACTAGCAAACCTCAGTGTTTTCATCTCCTTGCTCAGTTTTCATGTGTCCTTCTGTGTAGGCCTCCCAGGACAGGTATCAGTTAGTTGAGTTACTGCATGAATAGAAAAAAAAAATAACAAGAGGCACCATTTTTAGGCGTAGTCTGTGTCAGAAGCTAAACAGCCCTGTGATAGAGCCGGGTATTGTGCTGCACACTAGCAATCCCAGCACTTGAGAGGTGGAGGCAGGGGAAATGGAGGCCAGTTTTTGTAACATACTGAGTTCAGGGCTAGCCTGGACCATGTGAGAGCCTGCCTTAAAAAACTAAAAAACAAAGAAAACAAAAAATTGTCAAGTATGGTGTTACATGCCTGTTACGCCGGTCGTTGGGAGGCAGAAGCAGGAAAATCATTGCAAGTTGGAGGCTACATGGTACAAATAGTGAGTTCCAGGTCAGACAGAGCTATACAGCAAGACCCTGTCCAACAACAATGCACAACAGCAACAACACACACACACACACACATACACACACACGTGCACACACACACAGAGCACTAACCACAGCCTGTGACTGTGTCCTCTGTGTGAGCTGATCAGTGCAGCTGAAGCTGAGGGTGATGGTAGGAACTCACATGGTCGCATCTCTGACAGGAGACAGAACTGGGAGGGGAACTTGGGCAGTTCTATGGAGAGTCCTATCTGCTCCTCTCTGCTTGCTTCATTGGCTGCACTGGGAGTTAGCACTCAGGGCAGGCCAGCAAATGTTTTTCCTTGTCTAACAAACTGCAATGCAATGTAATACAATACCGGAAGTCACAGTCTTGAGAAAAAGAGAACAAAACAACTGTTCACAAACAAATATGGAAGAGATAGTCAAGCATGGTGGCACACCTCTAATCCCAGCACCTGAGAAGCAGAGGCAGGGGGATCTCTGTGAGACTGAGGCCAGCCTGATCTATACAATGACTTCTAGGACAGCTGGGGTTACAAGGAGACTCTGTCTCAATACCTACGGATTAAGGTGAGCCAAAAGGACCAAGACAGAGATGTCTTATTTTTGTGGACAAAAATTACTTCCTCACAATCTTTAAGTTACTAATTAGGACAGATGTTGACCTGACTGCCTCTGCAGACCATGGTAGTGTAACAGTTATCTTCAACCTCACCATCAAAATGACCTTAGTAATCCAAGAGGGGGTTGTAGCAGAGGCTATCTCCTTAATTCAGTGATTTGAGAACCCTTAAGAGAGGATTGGGATTTGATAAGTGACTGGTTAAACAGGACAAAGTATACTCAGATTTTACACACACACACACACACACACGTATAAAAAAATGAACCTAGCTCATACTACATTATAAAAGCAGTTCTCCATGGTTCACAAAACTGTGTGAGGTGAGGGTTGGGGAGATGGTCGAGTAGGTAAAAGCACTTACTGTGCAAGCCTAAGACATGCGTTTGACACAGAATCCATGTGAAAAGCTGGATGTGGTGGTGTGCATCTGTAGACTTAGCACTCCTAAGGTGAGATGGGAGGTGAAGACAGGAGAATCATCCAGAAATTCGTGGGCCAGCTAGGCTGGAGTACACTGCATGGCAGCAGAAACAAGAGAGACCCTGCCTCAACAAGGTGGGAGGTGCAAACCATGCCCACAAGGTGTCCTCTGACCTCTACATATGTACTGGGGTACATTTGTGCCCCCTGACCCTTCCATGCAGAAAATACATTAAAAAAAACCCTAATGTGAAAAGAAAAGTGATACAATTCTGGAATGTAATGTAGGGAAATGCTGTTGTGACTTGGGAAATGTTTCTTCAACAGAACATATACAAAAGAAATGCTAAGCAAGGAAAAGGTAGATATATCGGACTTCAACAAAATTAGTAGCTCTTATCATCAGAAGACAACATTAAGAGATTAAAGAGACAAACCACAAAATGAAAGAGTGCATTTGTAACACATAGAACTCACAAAGGACTTGTGGCCAGAATATTTAAAGAACTACAAATCAATACGGAAAAGACGTTAACAGATGTCCCTGAGGAAGATTTCCAAAGGGTCAAAGACTATTAACAGTCCTTGGGGAAACACAACTATGATTCTCCTATACCCTCAACAGAATTGCTAAAATTAAATGGCTGATGCTTTCCAGGCCTGGCAGAAATGTGGGGCAGCTCACACTGCTGGTGGAAATGCAGGCTGGTGCTATTACAGTACAGAAGAGTTTGGTATTGTCTCCTAAAGCATGACACAGAGATGGGCTATGTCACATTCTCTCCTGTGCTGTATGGTGTGTGTGTGTGTGTGTGTGTGTGTGTGTGTGTGTGTGTGTGTGTGCATGTGCATGTTTGTGTGTGGAGGGGGCATGTGGTGGAGGTCAGAGGACAACCTCAGGTCCTTGTCCTTGCCTTTGACTTTGTTTGAGATAAGGAAGCTTGTTGTTTGCCACTGGGTACACCAGGCTAGCTGGCCCTGGAGCTTCCTGGGAGTCTCCTGTCTCCATCTCACATCTCACCATAGGAGTGCTGGGATGAGAGACTCTTCTATGCCACTGTTTCTGGCTTTATGTGGATTCTGGGGATTGAAACTCAGGTCCTCATGCTTCCACAACAGGTTCTTTACCCACTGAGCCATCTCATTGGCTCTGGCATAGTCTTGCTTTAAAAGGATTTGTTCATAGCATCAGCATTATTCAAAATATCCAATTACTAAAGACAATCCAATTGTGGTTTGATGAGGAATATCCCCACAGGCTCAAGTATTTCAACACTTGATCATCCCTAGTGCTGTTTGGGAAAGGTCATTGAAGATATGGCTTTGCTGGAGGAAGCACATCTCTGGGGGTGGGCTTTGAGAGTTCGTAGCCTTGTCCCACTTCCAACTCCTCCCTCTGCTTCTGTCTGTGTGTGCTTGAAGATGTGAGCCTGCAGTTATTTGCCCCAGCTGCCTCCTGCCATACTTCCCCACCATGACAGACTCTTATCCTTCAGGAACTGTAAGCCCAAATCAACTCTTCCTTTTATAAGTTGCCCTGGTCATGGTGTTTTATCACAGCAACTGAAAAATAACTAAATATACCAACTGTTGTGTCCAGTTTGCGAGACCCCAAAGACCACCAAGGAGCCGACCAATGTAAACACACAAGGGTTTTTTATTGTTACGAGCTTAAGCTTGGGCCCACTCTGTCACCGACTCAGCAGATCTAGATGTGAGACCCCTTGCTTTGGGAGACAGAGGTTTTTATAGGTTTATTTCAGCAAGTTCAGCAAGTAGGGGAGTAGGGGGTGTCCAGCCTGGCAAGCATCTGATTGGTTGCAGCCCAGTGCCAAACCATAAACTCCTGGCTTCAGGAAATCTGAATAGACATATGGACTTTTAGTACTTTCCTGTTCCTGGATAATTGACCATTGGCGGGGGAGTTATTCTCTATCTGTTCCAAGTATACTTTTTCTGTGTGTGTGGTTTTTCCTGGAACAGGGCTCAGGGCTGGGTCAGTCCCATGGAGGTTTTATCCAAGATGGAGTCACTCAGGTCTCTCATTTCCCCCTCTGACTAGTACCTTGGGGGCCCAATCATGGGCTTTCCCTCATCTCATGTTCTTTATCACCCAGACTCTGGAGGGACTGATAGTGGGTTCACATTACCATTAGCTGTATAGCTCCCAGCTGCTCTTTTGTAAAAGTTACCAATTTATTTAAAATGCAAGGTCCAAAAATCAAGAGCATAATCAGAATGAGGAGGGGTCCAAGTAAGGTCGAAATCAAAGTGGTCAACCAAGGGGAGCTATTGATCCAGGATTCAAACCATCTTTGTTTAGCCCTGTATTCATTATCTCTTTGAGCCAGACTTTTTCTAACCTTGGCCAGGGATTCTTTGATGACCCCAGAGTGATCTACATAAAAACAACACTCTTTCTTAAGGGCAACACAGAGGCCTCCCTGCTGTAAGAAAAACAGGTCTAGGCCTTTCCTATTCTGCAGAACCATTTCTGCCAAGGAGGTTAGGGATAATGGGAGGGGGCATTTCAAACATGATCTCAAAGGGGGTTAATCCCATCTGGTAAGGGGAGTTACACACTCGATAGAGTATGAATGGAAGGAGAGTCACCCAGTCACCACCAGTCTCTAAGGTCAATTTAGTTAAGGTCTCTTTTAGAGTTCTATTCATTCTCTCTACCTGTCCTGAACTCTGGGGTCTATAAGCACAATGTAGTTTTCAATCAATCCCCAGAACTGTGGCCAGACTCTGACTTACCTTGGATACAAAATCTGGTCCGTTATCTGACCCTATCATCTGTGGAAAGCCTACCTGGGGAGGATGCCTTTCAACAGTTTCTTTGCCACCATTTGAGGCATTTCATGTTTAGTAGGGAAGGCTTCGGTCCATCCTGAAAAAGTATCTACAAAGACTAGCAAATAACGATATCCATACCTGCCAGGTTTTACCTCAGTAAAATCCATTTCCCAATAGGCTCCATGTTTTCTCCCTCAAAGTCTGATTCCTGGGATTTTAATATTTGGCACCACATTAGTGAGTTGGTAAACTTTACAGCCATTGACAGCATCTTTAATCTTTAAATTAGCATCCTTGATTTTTACTTTGGCATGTCGAATGAAGTCCTGCATCTTCTTGAAGCCCATGTGGGAAGAACGGTGTATTTTTGCTAATATTTGTTTTTCTAATTTTTCTGGGAGGATGAGCTTCCCTTCTGCTGACCTCCACCATCCTTCCAGGCATTGGGTCCTCGGCAGTCCCTTTATCCATTTCAGGCAGGTCCTCCCCAGTGTATTTGGGCTTTTCCGGGAGGTTTGGGTCACCTGGGTAGTTAGTGTGGTGACCAAGATTGAGTCAGTTTGGAGGGCAGCTTGTTTATCCACCTGACCCACTCAATTGTTTCCTTGGGAAATCGGATCGTCCCTTTTTGATGACCTGGGCAGTGGATAATTGCTGATTTCTTTGGCAGCTAGAGAGCCTTCAGCAGTGTTAGGATTTCTTCTTTATTTTTGACAGTCTTTCCCTCTGCTGTTAATAAGCCCCATTCCTGATATATTGCCCCAAGAATGTGCGTGGTGGCAAAGGCATACCGGCTGTCTGTACACATATTAAGCTTTTTGTCCTTTCCCAATACCAACGCCTTAGGGCAATAAGTTAAGCCTTTTGGGCTGAAGTGCCAGTGGGCAGAGGCTCTGCCCAAATGATACCGGTTAATGATACTACAGCTGCCCCGGCATACCTCTTGCCATCCTGGACAAAGCCGCTCCTGTCAGTGAACCAGGTTACTTCAGCATCAGATAACAGGGTATCTCTCAAATCTGACCAGGTACCATGGACATGGGCCAGGATTCTGGCACAATCATGCAGGGGGGCAGCCAAGTCGGGGTCTGGCAAGAGCGTGGATGGATTCAGGGTAACTGTTACCTGGAAGGTGAGTCTAGCAGGATTAAAAAGTAATGCCTGATAATGAGTTATATGGGTGTTACTTAGCCATCTGTCTGGGGGCTTCCTTAAAACTCCTTTAATTGCATGTGGTGTGGTGATTGTCAAGTTCTGGCCCAAAGTCAGTTTGTCAGCATCTTTTACCAGTAGTGCTTCTTTGAGTATATAGCCCAAGTATTGGACCTATTGTTTGCATAGTTGGATCTTTTTAGCAGAGGGCCTGATAGCCCAGGCTTCCCAACGTCTGAAACAGGCATTCTGTGCCATTCATGCAAGCCTCTTGGCTGTCTGCAGCTACAAGTAGGTCATTCACATACTGCAAGAGACTCCTTTCCCTGATGCTATCTGTCTCAGATGCCTCCGCCGGTCCTCTGGATCTGCAGTGGCAGCCAGCAGGATCCTTGCCAGGTCCTTGTTCTGCCTCCCTTTTGCCTTTATCTGTTTTTTCTCTGCACTACCCCTATTATTGTATACTTTCTTGGCCACAGTTATTAAATCCCTTAAGCTCTTTTTACCCAGTCTCTACTTTTTGGAGCTTTTTCTTTATATCCAGAGCTGACTGGTTAACAAAAGCCATGGCCACTGCCGCTAAATTATCTTTGGCCTCCAGATCTAATAGAGTGTACCTGCAGAAGGCATCCGTTATTCACTCCA
Organism: Nannospalax galili; assembly: GCF_000622305.1. Lineage (NCBI taxonomy): Eukaryota > Metazoa > Chordata > Mammalia > Rodentia > Spalacidae > Nannospalax > Nannospalax galili. The sequence continues at coordinate 114,411 of NW_008344095.1, read as the reverse complement.
AGAACACAGCTGGGCTTTTATTTAGTTCTTGACTAATATTGTATACCTTTGCCAAATTAGTTGGCCTATGAGCAGCCACTTTGAGACCTGCCAACAGAGCCTAGTGGTAAACCAGAAGCCTCCCCTTACCTTCTGCAATATTATAATCCCAATCAAGCTGGGTCAGTGGATAGGCAGCATCAATCAGTGTCGGGTCAGTAGTAGGGACACTAGTACTGCCAGGAATTAATTTCCTGGATTCTGTTTGGATATGTTCCCTTTTCTCTGTGGTAAACAGGACCTGTAATAACTGATGACAATCATCCCAAGTGGGTTGGTGTGTGAATAAGACAGTTTCTAATAAATTAATAAGCTCCTTAGGATTTTCAGAAAAGGGAGCATTCTGGGTTCTCCAGTTGTAAAGGTCACTAGTGGCAAATGGCCAATAGTGATGGGGCTGGTTGCCAGCCTCATCCATGGGGCCGGTGGCTCTGAGGGGTAGAAAAGTAGAGTCTGGACCCTCTGGTGTTTCTGCCCTTCTACTCCTAGTCCCCTGAGCTGATCCCCCCGTGCCTATGAAGAATCTAGTACCAGGGGTGCCAGTTCTGGAAGGGGGTACCTCCTGTGGAGGAGGTGCATAAGGAGGGAGAGGAAAAATTAGATCTTCTTCTGTGCTGCCCTGTAAGACAGGGTACAGTGATGGTTCTGATAGTTTGGTTTCAGGTTTAGGTATTTTCTGGGTCATTCTGCAGCTGTCAGCACCTCAGTTTTCTGTAAAGGAAGAAAAGACTTGACACAAAGAGGGGGGGATTATTACCTAAATCTTCCCAGACCACTATGTATGATATTTGATCCAAGTGTCCCACACATGGTTGAAGAATAATTTTCTCAACCACATTAATGACAGTGGGATCAAAGGTCCCCTCCAAGGGCCATCCCACGTTGAAAGTGGGCCATTCAGACTTGCAGAAAGTAGTTAGTTTATTCTTCCTGACAACAACAGAGAGGTTATCGGCTCAAGTCTTAACCTCTCCAAAATGTGCAAGAACCAGGTCCAGGGGTGTAGAGGGAGTCTATCCCATTGCGTCCATCTCAGTCACAGAGAAATATACAGCCAAAGATAAAACAGAGAGCTAGAAAGACACGCAGAAGGCCAAGTAGCAAATTCCCCCACCCGTGTGGAAGAAAAACTGAAAGTAGGACAGTGGTGAACTGCTGCACTGCAGGAGTGACCCAGTTGTCCTTTCACAGAAATCAACAGAGTCCGGGGCCCTCCGTCCCCTCTGCTGGGGTCTGGAATGTCTTCCAGACCTCTGTGGTCATGGTCATCCAGTGCGTCTGCTCCAACCGCTCCTGACCACACTGTTCACAAGTTTGCCTCGAGGCTCAGAACAAAAGCTAGGACAGACACAGACAGGCACAACTAGAAACAAACAGACACTTACCGGCCGGCCAGGAACCCTCCGGTTCCGGGGTCCTAGTGGGGTCTTGGGGATCCCGGACGAGCCCCCAAGATGTTGTGTCCAGTTCACAAGACCCCAAAGACCACCAAGGAGCTGACCGATGTAAACACCAAGGGTTTTTTATTGTTATAAGCTTAAGCTTCGGCCCTCTCTGCCACCAATCCAGTGGATCTCAGATGGGAGATCCCTTGCTTTTGGAGACAAGGGTTTTTATAGGTTTCTTTTAGCAAGTTTAGCAAGTAGGGGAGTAGGGGGTCTCCAGCCTGGCAAGCATCTGATTGGTTGCAGCCCAGTGCCAAACCATAAACTGCTGGCTTCAGGAAATCTGAAAAGACATATGGACTTTTAGTACTTTCCTGTCCCTGGATAATTGGCCGTTGGTGGGGGAGTTGTTCTCTATCCGTTCCAAGTATACTTTTTTTGTGTGTGTGGTTTTTCCTGGAACAGGGCTCAGGGCTGAGTCAGTCCCATGGAGGTTTTATCCAAGATGGAGTCACTCAGGTCTCTCACAACTATCTACCGATGGGAAAATGAAGAGATGGATTATGGTACTTTCATACAATGGTATGCAAATCAGGACAGTGCTGTGATTACAAGCATCTTACTATGCCTTATGTTTGAATGTGGGTTCTGGGGCTCAAACTCAGGCCTTCATGCTTACAAAGCAAGTGTTTATATATGGAGCCATCTCCTCCGACCTTGTTATATTTTATTGGTCAAAGCAAGTCACACCAGTGCTGGATCCAAAAAGGCAGACCATATGTGATTTAGCACATGCTTAGAAAGAAGAGAAGCAGAAATATTTGCATCATGTCTAGCCCAGGCAGACACTAAGGTTTGAGCAGATATTGGTAGGTAAAACAAAGAATTCTGACCAGGTGTTGTGGTACATACCTTTAATCCCAGCACTTAGGGTCTCTGTGAGATTGAGGCCAGCCTGGTCTACTAGTGAGTTCCAGGCTAACTGGGGCTACAGGGAGACCCTGTTTCAAAAAAGGGGACAAATTTAAAAAAGGAAAAGAATTCTGTTGAAACCAAAGGAGTAACAAGAAGAGAGATGTGGGAGGCTGGTAGTGTGGTTCAACTACAGAGGCTGGAAATGGATGAGTGGAGCATGAGACTAAAAAACAGGATTGTGTTCACAAACAGGAAGGTTTACGATTCAGTGTTTCATCTTATGAGATGGTATGAGCATTGTGTGAATATTGCACATGTGTTTTCAGTGAGAAGTGTTTTTTCAGGTGAAATGTGTTTTCGGGTAAAATGAGGAGCCAAGGGCCAGCAGGATGGTTCACCAGATCACCAAATCTGATGATCTGAGTTTGATCCCTGGATTCCAGGGTAGAGGGAGAGAACCAACTCCTTAAAGTTGCCATCTGACCTCCACACATGCTCAGTGTCATGTGTACACCTGCACTGACACACTCACAAAATAATAAATAAAAATTTTTAAATAATTTTAAAAAGAGAAGCCAAGGAGGAATGAATAGGGACCAACATAGGTGGAGGAGGCAGTGAGGTGGAAAAACAGAGACCAGAAGTCTAACCACGGACAGGTGAGAGTAGCTTGTGATAACGATTCCATTATCTTTTATCTGAGATGCATGAAAGGATGATGGTGACAGTTCACAGAGCACAGAGGACCACAGCAGGCTGAGGAACAGGCTTGCTTTTGGAAATGCTGCTTAAAGAAGAGAGAGTCAAACATCATTGCCTAGTGCTTTTGGGCACGAAGACAGAATTGGAGTTACTGATCCTTAAGTCAGTACGCAAGGAGCAGATGGAGTCATGCAGCTGACGGAGACACGGCAAAGGTGGAAGAAAAGGTTGAAGATGCAGTTTGGAGACCGTCACTATTTGAAGGGCAAGCTGGATGCACAGATGCTGTTAAGAAGTTGAAGAGTCACCAAGACCAAGAGAGATTCAAAAGGAATGGAATGTAGCTCAGTGGGTAAGAGTGCTTGCCTAGTGTGCATGAGGTCCTGGGTTCGATCTTCAGCACCCTAGACACTGGGCATCATGGCACAAACCTGTAATCCCAGCACGCGGGAGGTGGTAGCAGGAGGGTCTGGAGGAGTTCATGGTCATCCTTGGGTGTATAGGGAATTCAAGGCCATCCTGGAATACCTGAGACAGAGAGAGAGAGAGAGAGAGAGAGAGAGAGAGAGAGCTGAGAGAGAGACTGAGAGACACATACCAGAGAGAGAAACTGAGAGACACACATCAGAGAGAGAGAGAGACTGAGAGACACATACCAAAGAGAGAGAGAGACTGAGAGACACATACCAGAGAGAGAGACTGAGAGAGACACACATCAGAGAGAGAGAGAGAGAGAGAGAGAGAGACTGTGCCCGATGCTATACAGATAGAGGACCTAACTGATGCTCTTGGATTGACAGCTAAGACAACAAACGATCTTTGGGAAAACAATTTTGGGTTCAGAAGCGGTATTAGAGGGTAGGAGGATCATGGAAAGAAAAGGGCATGAGCAAGGACAGGAGCAGAGCTCCCATATGCCCCTCACAGTGCTCCAAGCTTGTCTGATGTGTTTGTATTTTCCACTGTGGAAAGCAGCCATTTCTCCTTTTTTATCAAAACTAGTTTCAGTTATGTGTTCTACGAATTAATTAACTAATTAATTAATTTTGAGATAGAGTCTCATATAGCCCAGTCTGGTAGTCAAGGGTGACTTTGAATTCCTGATCCTCCTGGCTCAACCTCCCTAGCGCTGAGATTACTGTAACCAGCTTCAGCTTGCTTCCACTTTAAATAGCATCACTTGAAGCTGTGCATCCAGATGATCTACATCATCAGCAGGACTCTTAAGAACTGACTACCATTTGCTAAAATTCATGGGATCTGTCCTGATGAGAAAGACATTCAGAACAGAACTGAATGGGTACTTGCCTTTCCTTAAATTGTTAACGGGTTGTATTGCACAAATGGCAACAATGTTGCGCAGAACATGTACCAGCTTCTGGCATTGTTCTACATGGTTTTCTCTGAGATATAATTATATGGGCAGCATGAGAATTGGATTATTTGGTTGTTGTTTTCCACAAATGGAATTATTTTAGAAGCACAAAGACATTGTCACTAACAAAAGGATAATATTTTTGATCTTTCTAAAGGAAAAAGTTTCCATCTTTATAATGTAATTGCAAAGTCGGAACCTGGAGAATCTTTTCCCACACATGCTGCCTGCACTTTGGATGGGGTCCCAGTTGGCATCAGACACAGCAACAAGACCCTTTTCTCTTGTGAGCTATCAGGCAAGATCAGTCTGTGAGTTGTAAATACCCTAACTCTCTTCCAGAGATTCGCCTGGAGTTGCCCTGGGGCCAAGAGATGAAGAATTGCCCCTCCACTGGCAGAGTTAAAAAAAAAAAAATCTAACTTTCAGGAGAAGCAGGAAGCAACCTGGTCGTCATAAATCACCAGTAAGCAGGTGTTCTGAGGAGCGCAGATTTGGTAGTAATAGAGACAGCATTTTTGCTTTTCACAGAAAACATGTTTCAATGAGCTGGGAATGAACAGCTTTCAAATCCTAGGGGGTGGAGAGTTCCACTGGTACAATCTTTAGAAGAAACCTTGCCTTACTACTTGAGCGTTGCCTCCTCTAATTGGGAGCTAGTTGCATTCAAAAGACCCAATTATCTGCAGCTTTTGTAAGCACAGCACATGTAAGGCCACCCAGTTCACATTTTGTTTATATGTCAAGGCCTTTGGCTAATTCAGCTTTAATTCAATGGGAATAAAAATATCAATGAGAATAAAATTGTAGCATGGTAAAGAGTTGGTCTTTGGACCCTGCATATAATCAGAAAGTTCTCCTCCCTCTTCTTCCTCTTTTTCCTCCTCCTCCTGCTCCTCTTGCTCCTCCTCCTCCTCCTCCTCCACCTCCTCCCCCTCTTCTTCTTCCCCTTCCCTTCCTCCTCTTTCTCCTTCCTCTCCTCCTTTTCTTCCTCTTCCTCCCTTTCCTCTTCTTCCTCCTCTACCTCCTCCTCCTGCTCTTCCTCCTCCTCTGTCTCCTCCTCTTCTTTTCCCCTTCCCTTTCTCCTCTTCCTCCTTCCTCTCCTCCTCTTCCTCTTCCTTCTCCTCCTCCTTCCCTTTCCCTCCATCCTCTTCCTCCCTTTCCTCTTCCTCCTCCTCCTCTCTTCCTCCTTCCTTTCATCCTCCTCCTTCCTTTCTCCTCCTCCTCCTCTCCCTCCTCCTTTCTTTCGTTTTTGGTTTTCTTTGAGACAAAATCTTGTTATTCAGCCCAGGCCAACTTCACACTCATGATCCTCCTGCCTCCGCCTCCCCAGTGTTGGAATTGCAGGTGTCCAACACCACACCCACAGGCATGTTCTTAATGTGTTATCATGTTATCAGACAGTAAAAAACAATGGCTTTTGGACCTCTGTTTAGGACTGTTCCCTAAAGCTTATGTAGTTTCCAGGGTTGAGTCGTGGGTAGATGAGTGGATCTCTGAGGACCTCTGTTTCCTCAATAGTCACAGGAGGTTTCTGGGGTGAGGCTCTGTTCAGTGCTTGACTGATGTCGAAGTTGCTACAGTTATATAATGATTATGACAAATTTGTTGGCATAAATCCACAGTCATTTTTGTCAGACCACCAGATACACAGACAGGATTCAGCAAGGCAATTCTTTGGCTTTTGGGGACCATTAAGGAGGTCCCACTGAGGTGTGCAGCCAGCAGATAAGCATGCTCTGAGTCAGTTGGTCTACTGACTGCAGTATCTGGGCATGCTTAGACCTTGCAGTGGCCTCTCTAGTGGTCCCAGTTGTCAGACTTGCAACGTGGAAGCTGACTTCTTACAGAGCAAACATGCCAGAGGAGCTACATAGTTCTGATCTAGTCTTAGAAATCACAGAGTTCCCTTTCTACTGCATTTATTCACCAACTGTATTAATTACTTTTCTGTTTCTGTGATAAAACACCATGCTCAAGGAAACTTATAGGAAGAAGGGTTTATTTGAGCTTATGGTGGGGAAGGATGGTGAGGTGGCCAAAGCAGGAAAAGCATTCACATTTTTAAGCAGGCACAGGAAGCAGAGAGAGACAGGATATCCCACAGGACTTAAGAACTTTATAAGCCTGCCTCTAGTGATGTGCTTCCTCCAGCAAGGCCACTCCTTCTAAAACCTCTCAAAACATCACCACCAACTGGGGACAAAATGTCCAAATTCTTGGAGCTTATGTGAGACATCCTCGGTCACACTAGAACACCCAACTAAACTTGGTGTCCTAATTTAAAGATTCATTTTCCCTCCACCTCGCTCAAACGTTTGTAGCAGTCACTTACTTCAGAAGTTTCGTGTTTGAGAGCTAGGGTGTAGCTCAATTGGTAGAGTGCTTCCAGAGCACACACAAAGCTCTAAGTTTGATTTCCAGTCAGTCATGGTGGTACATGTAATCCCAGCACTCGGGAGGTAGAGACAGGAAGATCAGAAGTTCAAGGTCATCCTCAGTTATATAGCAAGTCTAAGACCAGCTTGGGCTGCATGAGATCTTGTCTTAAAAAAAAAAGAAATGCTGACAGGGTAGAAAATCTAATTTCAGAAGTTTATGCTTTGTGTGATTCTATTTATAGAAAATCCATGAAGTGACAAAATTATAAAAATTAAGAACAGATAAGCGGTTTCCATGAATTAAGAACACAGAGGGAGTGTGAGACCATAAAAGGGCAGTAAGAGGGATCCACACTGTGGCAAACAGGTCTTCAGTATCTAAGTCCTGGTTTAAATATTGTTCTGGGCTTCTGTTACATTTTAGGGGAATTTGGTAAAAAGTACACAGGATTCCTCCGTGTGGCTTCTGATAACTGTATGTTAGAAAACGCTGTGTAAACATGATTTGTCCTGCATTTGAATAAGTTGTAATGGAAGTAACGTAGCCCACAAAGAGACAAACTTCTGGTGCTGTGACCAAGTACCCAGACAAAAAAACACTCAGGAAAGGAAAGGTTTGTCTTAGCTCACAATTCCAGGTTACAGTCCATCTAGTAGGGAAGTAGAGGCAGGAGGGACTTAAATGGCCAGCCACATCACCTCCATAGTCAGAGGGATGCTTGCTTTGTGTCCAGCTAGTGTCCTCTACTCTGTGCAGTCCAGGACCCAAACCCAGGGAATGGTGCCACCCACAGTGGACTGACCTTCCCACATCAATTAATGTAATCAAGGCAATCCCTTACAGACACGCCCATAGGCCAACCTGATCTAGGCAATCCCTGAGACTTTCTTCTCAGGTGACTCTAGACTGTATCAAGTTGACAAAAGCAACCATCACACGTATCTAGCAAGTCTTTACGATAACTCAGTGACCTCAGCGAGTTGCCCCTCAGTTCACTGTACACAGGTTCTCTGATGTATTTCTCTGTGTGTTGTTTTGCACAGTCCTGGTAAAGAGTGCTAAAGCTGACCATCTTTGTGGTGTATGGAGACAAATGACTATAAGGAGGATTCATAGACAAAAAAAAAAAAAAGTCCCACAGACAATTAAAGTTAGAAGGAGCCATGGGAGATGAATGGGTCCAGGCCTTGTATTCCCCAGATAAGGAAACTGAGTCTCAAGTGCACACAATCTCCTTGGGACCTCATGATGCTGAGCACTGGAAATCCACATGGATTGAAGGAGACAGAGGTAAACTGCTTTCTTCCAAACTGCTGTGTTTCAGCACACAACTGCTGGATCCCTGTCTGAGCACAGTGAATGCAGTTATTTATACCTCAGATGACATCATCCATCCATCTTGGAAGTCTGGTGTGCACTCCCACAGGTTCTCAGAGGCTGCTACCCTGTCCCCTAATTTCACCCATCTCTGTGTGTCTTTGATCCTTGACCTTTAAGGCTCCCTGGTGCCAGAGTGCCTACAGCCAGAGGGTCAAAGACCCTCAGAGGAAAAACCTATTCTTTAATAAGATGAAAACCCAGTGAGTTATTAGGAAAAGCCAGCTATATGCTCCAGAGCCCTTGCTCGTCTGGAAAATGCCTGAACTATATCCCAAGAATAAACATCAAGGCCTAAGACTTAAACACTGCACTAGTCAGAGGAAGAGCTGATATTAAAGTTCAGACCTCCTGCCTGCCAGTCCAGACCCACATTCCATCTGCCCTCTAAAGGGATCTGATGTGCCTGACTCAAGGATTCAATTGATATCTGTGAACGGATGGAAGAATGAGATGGCTTATAACAAAAAACAACAACAAAGGGGAAATTTTCAATGAAAGACAAAGTTAGATATATGAGTCCTAGAACTCCATTCTGTTTCAGCTTCCCAGCAGACAAGGCAAAAAGGGCAATGTAGTGGACTTACCTGGTTTTCGTTTTGTAAGAGAACACAGCCTGCTAGAGCAATACCGGTTTCTTTTCATTTCTCTCTGGGAGAAATGAGCAAGTGGGAAATTTTCTGATACGAAAGTGTCATATTTCGAGGACATCTTGAGTTTATTCCTTGATTTGTGACCAAAGTGTTTCTTTGTAATAGTTTTGTACTGGGCTCTCAAGTGCTGGCTGGGCAGACTGCTAAAAAGGACAGCTCCATTTTGCTGCTGTTCTCTTCTTGCCTGTAATTGCCCTGTCTTTCCAATCCTTAGCCAGGCCCCACTGTTTAATGCTCAACCTCTGAGCATTCTTTGAATATTTCCTAAGTGCTCTCTGGTTACCCAGGCCCTTCCCTCACTAGTATTATAGAACTAGACTCGAGGATATTTTTGCAATCTACTATACTTAGAGGGGCATATAATCCTCAGCCATGTTATCTCCGGCGCCCCCTTAAGAGTCCCTGGACAAATAAAGTAACCGGAGTAGAACAGAATCCTGGTTGATTGATTGGCCTGAGCTTTGGTGTGTGTTCAGCCTGACCTTACTTTCTGGTTCTCTGTGCCCGGGGTCCCTCCCACCTGGGGCCTCCACTGCTTCTAGGCACTCTCTCCTATCCATGGCCGAGCTCTGGACTTTTCCATCTGTTCTCCCCTTTGTCTGCACAGCATCAATTTCCCTGTCTGAAGTTATAATTGCATCAAGCTTATCTTTTTCACGAAATTTGCCAAACAAAGCAAGTGAGGGCTTGATGCTTTAAACTTACTCTTCACACTGGCACATATATCTTTTAAGTCCCAGAATTCTAGACTCGACAGCTAATTTAGGCTCCTTTGTTTTATGTGTGGGAAAACGGAGCCCCCAAAGAGGAAATGGTTTGATTTCAGTCCGTTTCTTGGTGTGTAACTTGTTCAAACTTCTTCATGTTTATCTTCTGTATCTTCTCTGATTTATGGGCTGGAGAATTTTTTTTTTATATACTTAGTGGTGTGTGTGTGTGTGTGTGTGTGTGTGTGTATGTGTGTGTGTGTATGTGTGTGTGTTTGTGTGTGTGTGTGTGTCAGAGGACAACTTGAAAGAGCCTATTTAGTCTCTTTTCTACCATGTGGTTCTTCGGATTGGTGGTAAGGCTTGGCAGGAAGCTGGTCCCTGGCTGGAAGATCTCCTTTCCCAATTCATTGCACTTCATTTTCTGGCTGGTACTCTGTGTAGTCTTAATCAACACTAATTTACGAACTAAGTGAAGTTGATGATCATTGTTTACTTTATATTCTCTAATCTGAAAGGAATTAAGTAATTAATAAATCAGAATGACTTTAAATTTAAAAAAAATAGCTACTTGTGTGTTTCAAAGCCGAACTCATAATAGGTAAGTTTTTTTTAATTGTTCTAAATCAGTCTTATTCAAACACAGCCATTTCAGATACCAACTCAGACATCTCTTTCCACTGAAGCTGTTTTTTTTTTTAATTAAAGGAGTAGATACAATAATTTTAAAAGCCCTTACAAAGCAAAGGATCTCCTCACAAAGGTGAATCTCTTGCTTCTAAGATGCCAAATGGGCAGTAGGACATTGTTTATAAGAAGATTTATAGAATGGAGAAACAAGGAGGTCTTTGTAGGAGCTTTCACAAACAGGGAGATGGGAGGGTGTGCGGAATAAAGCGGGTCATCCTGGAAAAACACAGGAAGCTTTGATCTTTCTCCTCGCCTAGAGCGGGGAGAAACGGGAGTCTTCAATGAGTCTCATCTGTATATTTAAGCTAAACAACACTTCCAACGTGTATGGGCAGGCACAGGGGTTATTCAGGTGGTGAAAAATATAAGCCCCAGATTTTGTGATCAAATATACCTAATGTAAAATAAATTCCCTTTCCTCCTCTAGGCTTAACTCCAGGGACCATGAATACTGAATGGAATGGCTACCGAATATAAGAATGCAAATTTGGCTGAACAACAAAAACTCAGTAATTTTTGACATTTTACTTACATAGCTCTACCTTTCTCTCTAGGCTTCCTGTGGTTCTTGACTGTGTAACAACTGGGTCTTCTAACAGATCCTGGCACTATTGACTTCTTTTTAAAGACCCTCGGCATTTAAGAGGACCCCACAGGAGAATGAAGAAGAGGTGGAGGGAGAAGACTGGGACTTGCGCCATTCTGGGGACAGGAGTCCTCTGCCCAGCTATATGCTACTCTTCCAGAAAGAGCACATTTGTCTCTGTAAGACCATTCTGATTGCTGTGAAATAGTGACTCAGATGTTAAGGGCTGGCTGGCACCTCTCTGCTCAGCTGCCTAGAGCTGGAGTCTGGCATAATGTCTTAAAATTGTTTAAAGATTTTATTCATTTTGTGTGTGTGTGCACGCACACACACACACACACACACACACACACACATGCACGCTCTGAGAGAGCAAAAGACCTTCCACCATGTGTTCAAGGAATCAAGTCATCAGGCTTGGCAGTAGGCACCTTTGCCCCCTGAGGTATCCTGCCAGCCCAGGAGTCTGGCATAATGTCTTAAAATTGTTTAAAGATTTTATTCATTTTGTGTGTGTGTGCACGCACACACACACACACACACACACACACACACATGCACGCTCTGAGAGAGCAAAAGACCTTCCACCATGTGTTCAAGGAATCAAGTCATCAGGCTTGGCAGTAGGCACCTTTGCCCCCTGAGGTATCCTGCCAGCCCAGGAGTCTTGAAACATTCTCTCTCTCTCTCTCTCTCTCTCTCTCTTCTCTCCTATATGTGTGTGTGTGTGTGTGTGTGTGTGTGTACAAAGGAGACCAAGAATTTACATTTTGAAGTCATAACTGTTTTTCTTTCAGCACTAAAGTAAAAGTGACTTGGTGTTAATTTTGTTTTCAAATAGACACCTCCCACCTCTCAAAAAAATTGCCAGGGAGCTGTCTGTCCTATCTGCAGTTAGTGGTTGGTGGCTGGTGGCTTCTACTCACTCCCAGGAGGTCCCAAGTGGGGTTACAAAAGACAAATGACCAAGTCCTAAAGCTGCTCTTTATAGGCGTCCTGCGGTCCTGACAAGGGGTGTGATATAAGGGAAGTAGATACCCAGTTCCAGGAAGCAGCTCCCAGCCACCCAGACAGTGACCACAGCTGTAGGCCAGAGGCCCATTTCTCCAAATCCAGAGAGGCGGGGTGGTCTCATGCCACCTCCCAGTGTGTTGGCAAGAGGTCTTAAATCTTTCTTGACTCTGGTCTCTGTGTTCATCCTCAGGGTTAGACCAGGTTGGTCTGCATATGGAATCCAGGTTGGGTTCTGGGAGGTTAGTAGCACCACGGTAACAGCCCAGCTATGGGCTCTTGTTCACCAAGCCAATATACCTCCCATGACCTGGACTGATGCACTCTGACATCTTTTTGTAAATTCCAAAACAGGATCACAGTGTGTTTGGGGTTACCCACACAGGAGGATCATTTTGTCTAAGCCTCACAATTAGGCAAATTCTCACACTTACAATTCTGTGTATATCCACCAAAGAGGCTAAATCTGTATTCACAGTCTGCTGAAGGTAGTCACAGGACTGGGTGTTTTATAGCTGTTTCCTCTGACTGAAATGTTCCTTCTGAGAGGGAGGAGGGAGGCTCATGGAACTCACAGGAAAATTACTACACTCAGGAGGATCATCTAAGATTCAAAGCCATTCCCCTATCCTCTGTAGAGGTTATCTAAGCAATTGCTAGGGGGCAGGAGACTCTTCGGTAGAGCTGACTACAAGCTGCGTAGAGACGTATATGGAATTGTTTCTTCAGTCTGTGATCACCCTATCTGGGTGAACAGGCATTTCTGTGCTTCTCCACTGAAAATTAATGCAATACAAGGCCACCTGTCACTAGCCATGGGACTATGAATGAAGCAGTTTTAAACCTCATTCTTCCCCTTGGACCTTCTGGTTCTACCTTTGTGCTACTTTTAAAATTAAGTCTGGAAATTATTTTGCCAGTGGTAAAAATTATATTTCATCATACATTTGTAGGGTGTTGATTGCTCTAATAATGAATATATTCCATAGTTTTTGAACTGAGTTTTACTACACCTTCATTTTTTAATCTATCAAAACTGTCAATAAATAAAAGTAGACTAGGTCTTGCTCTCCCTCTCTCTCTCCCTCTCACTCCTGGTCTCTTCTTCTGGTCTTCTGAGATGCTCTATCCAAGGACCAGAGCCAAGAGGCAAGAGCTGACCTAGGCAGGCCAGACACCTTCCACTGCAGAGCTAGGCCTCACAGCGCTGCCCGTCTTCTCTAATCATTTTTCCTTCAGGAAATGTCATTGCTTCCTTGCATTGCAAGGGCATGATATCATAGTGTGGGGCCCTGATCCATTTCCTGATTTTTAACCCCAATCGTCTAACCTTTTTCAGCTCTCTTGCACCCAGAGAAAATGAAACACTGAAATACACACACCAGCAGGACTCTGAGACTGACCCCCAGGTGGGGTTGATTTCTGCAGAAAGAGTAATGAACTAAATGTAGCCTTGTTTGGGTGTGACATCCAGGGCATGGCATGGACCCTGCACCTGGAAAATGAAGACGAAATAGACTTTAGGATGTGCTTGTAATTTCCTGGCAGGAGCCCTTCCTTTCCCTATATTGGGTTTAATTAGGGTTGACCATGTTAAATTTAATTAGGCAGCCTGGGTTGGTTTTTGTACTGATGGTGGGTATTGTTGTTAAACGCTGTGTGAAAATGAACTGTGGTTCCTGACTGATACTTTTAACTCTCACACGCTGCATTTGTTACTTCATGTCTCAGGACTAGTGAAACCCTAGCCTCAGTGACATTATGAAGCTGTTCCCTGGAATTTCAGGGGCTGAAGTTGCCCAGTCAAGAACTACTCTGTTCTTTCAGGGACTGTAGAGAGCCAAGGTTCAGACTGGATCCTTTCTCTGTTATTATAAGTTTTCCCTGCCAGGAAACCATGGTCTCAGAGTATTTGCATACAGCCAATGAGAGCCATCTACTGTTCTATGGAGGTCTTCGAGATTATATGACAGCATTCTGGAAGAATCTCAGCTGGGGAAAGGGGAATTTTTTTCCCTTTCCCCTAAGCCCCATTTTAAATAGCTTCCTCCCCACAAGCCCATATGTCCATATTAAAAGACTTGTTAAGTAACCCAGCCCATTTTCCTGCCCTGGCCTTGTCATCGGCTCAACAATATCAACACAACTGGAAATCGGCTGTTTAAAACGAAGGTGCCTAATTCTTTCCAGTCTGTAGATGTTTTTTTGGCATGCAATGAGAATTAACACTTTTCGTCCTCCTGGGAAAGGGCACAGTAAAATGTCTGCCCATTGCTTTGAGACTGGCAACAGCTAACCTGCGGATACGAGATGTAGTTCTCAGCATTTTCCGTGGGGTTCCGGCTAACCTAAGCATGTGCTCTTGCAGTATTTCACACAGTTAACCTAAGCACACACTCTTGCAGCATCTCACATGGCATCCAATGGGAACTGTCAAATTGTGCACATTTTTCTGAGAAATTCTTGGTATAGTTCTAGAACACAACACTGGACTTCATTGGTTACAGGACGTCTCAAAGCAGTGAGAGCTCCAGCTGTTGATAAAAACACCAAGGGTCACCTTAAATTATTTCAGCACACAGTGGGCTATAACCAAGCAAGTGAAATGTAGAAAAAAAATCAGGGTGCCCAGTACTAAGTAGGAATGCTCAGACTTCAATAAAGCTAAATCAGACATTATATTAATCTGAAATCTCTACATGTCTAATCACCAGACCCACAACTAGAAATCTTATCAGTCCATTAAGCAACAGATAAATGTATGTTGATTGAAGACCCAGGGCCCAGAAGGGGTGTAGCACACTCTTAGATACTGAGAGTATAGTTCTGTGTCCTTGAACAAGTCACAAAGCCTCTCTCAATAGCAGAGATTACAAGTGTGAAACCAAAGTGTTTATGTCTTATGTCTAAAGTGTTACGTCTAGAATGTTTACCCTGAACTTGTCCATTCTCAAATGAATAGAATCCATATTCACTGATATTTGAAGACATCTACTACTGTGTTAAATGAGTCCCTAACACATGAACTTATTTTAAAATTGTTATTATTTGTGTGTGTGTGTGTGTGTGTGTGTGTGTGTGTGTGTGTGATGTGTGGTCATGCACAGGCCACAGCACACATATGGAGGTCAGAGGAGTCAACCCTCTCTATCCACCTTTCCTTGGGTTCTGGGAATTGAACTCAGATTGCTAGGATTTAGAGGCAAGCACTTTACCTGCTGAGCCTGGCCCTGACTGTGTTCTGAGACTCTGAGGTGTATTAGGCTTTCTGTTATGTTACCTTTCCAATGGAGTATCATTTATTTCTCTCAGCAAGGCTATGAATTCACTGCTGGATCTTCTTTTGACTAGGAGGAAATTGAAGGTCTGGGGTAAAATGACAGAGGAGGAAGGTCCTTTGTCTTGGTACTTTTCATTCCCTACTCACTTTCTGCTGCAGAATATCTGTGTGACATCCCAAACTGTAACACACAGCAGAATCCCCACAAGGGGCCTTTCTGGAGCAGATGACTGGGGTCTGACCATTCCCAGTTCTTACAAGCTCCCAAGATGCTGATGCTGCTGAACTTGGTCTATGACTCGGCCCACCTTACTAAGCCATGAAGAGCTACAAACACAAGACCTAAGTGTAGAGAATCTAAAGTCAGCTTTCTGATCCAACTAAGAGAGGGTCTGCATTACAGTCAGTCAACAGCTGCATGTCTCCCTGTAGCTCCAGCTGGCTTGTAGACCAGGCTGACCTTGAACTCATAGAGCTCCACCTACCTCTGCCTCCTGAGTGCTGGGATTAAAGGCATGTGCCACCATACCCAGCTTCTAAGGTTCTTTTTAACAACAACAACAACAACAACAAAAAGGTTTTTTTTTTCAGCTTTTAAATGTAGTAATTGTAAAAAAAATGTGTGTGTGTGTGTGTGTGTGTGTGTGTGTGTGTGTGTGTGTTGGCATGGGTGTGATACAGTATGTATGTGAAAGTCAAATTCACTATGTAGCCAAGGTGATCTTACACTCCTGATCCTCCTGCCTCCTCCTCCCAAGTACTGGGATCACAGGCATGCACCATCATACCCAGTTTTTATAGGGTGCTGGGGATTGAACTCAGGCTTTCACAAATGCTAAACAAGTACTCTACCAACTAAGCCACATCCCTAGCCCCTAAGTGGGATTTCATTAGTGTCAAGAATGAGAACTAGGGGGGGTCTAGTGAGAGGGTGATGCACCCCCTTGCACCTCTCTCTTCACGATCAGACCTCCACGTTTTAATTGTGCCTTGAAGACGGAGAGACAGTTTGGAGGAGGCAATGAAAGAGAGCCTGAGAGAAACAACTCCTTCATTTGTGCAGATTGCTGCTGAGTGAAGCGCCGTTCAGGGAATGAGAAAAACATAACAAACCCTTCACTTGCTGTAAGTCTGTATCATAGATCTTAATACTTCTATGACAATAATATTTCAACGTCTATATAACAATATATAAATTTTAAAGGGCCAACAGTGAAAAGACCAAAATGTACAACTGTTTCCATTTCATTTCATTGAGAACATAGAGGGGGAGAGAGTTTAAAGACCAAAACTATTTTATAAATATTTCAAAATAATGACCACAAACAAGGCCAACTTAAGAGGAACACAGCTCCAAATTTATTATCCATTCTTTTGACCCTATGAAAGAAAAAAAAAGTAGTTATTTGTACAGTTTATCAAAGAAAATCCATGTCACTTCTGACATTTAATTTAGCCTTTTTCTTATGTCTTAAGAGCCACTGAAGGATGACTCAAATAACAGCATCACAGAACACTTAAGGGTTGAAGAGGAATCAACAGAGAGAAAAAAACTGATGGTAGTGGTGGAAGGGTTGTCAGAGAGGTATAAAAGAGAAATATATGAGCAATAACGTATCTGGCAACCACACAATACAGGCAGAGCATTTGAAGGTAGGGGCGTGTGAGGAAGGGGAATCTCATCACACCCTGAATATTTCTTTTCGTCATTTGCTGTTTGTTTTGTCTGGGTTGACTTGGCTTGGGGCTTTTCAAAAACTAACAGGAGATTAAAGGGAACTTTCTGAAATCTTTAATTGGGAGCCAAGAACTTAGATTTGATTAAAAGTGAGGGAAGGGAGCAAACATTTCTTAAGCACCTCTCCAGGCCCAGAGTCAGTCTCTTACTAGAAATGATGTCATTCTGCCTAGGATGAGCAAATGGCTGTCTCCCCTCTCCAAAGGGGCAAAGTAGAGTTTCAGAAGGCTTGATTCTTGGCTTGCTGGAGGCTGCCCAGGTGCCCAGATGGTAAAGGAGAGAGGACACAATTAAATCTCAAGTTGCCTGTCCTCAAAAAGGCCACCAAGGGGCTAGGGAGATGGCTCAGTGAGTAAGAGTGCTTGCTCTGTAAACATGAAGACCAGGGTTTGAATCCCCAGCACCCATATAAAAAGGCAGGCATGGCTGCACATGCCTATAACCCCACCATTCAGGGGTGGAGACAACTGATTCTGGGAGCTTGCCCACCAGCCTGCTTAACTGAAAAAGGAAATTTTCTGGTTCAGCGAGAGACCCCATCTCTGCTCTGTCTTCATGCACACACACAGATGTGTGCTCCTGCATATCTACATGCATGTACCACACACACAGATACACAAAACGAACACACACACAGACTCACACTGAGACACAGACACACACACACAGATAGATACACAAAAACACATGTGCTGGGCGTGGTGGCACACGCCTGTAGTCCCAGCACTTGGGAGGCAGAGGCAGGCGGATCTCTGTGAGTTCCAGGACAGCTGGGGCTTACAGGGAGACCCTGCTTCAAAAAGAACAACAACAACAACAAAAAAAACCACATGCATACAAACAGACACATACAGACACATGCACAGGCACATACACAGAGACACAGACACATACACACAATCACACACACACTTCTATACACATATACACAGAAACACACAAAGTACACAGAGTGCTGACATCTTGCATCCTAATGCTAAATCAGTTCTGTAGACAACCACTGTTCCTTGATGTGAAAATCCCAACCCACTTTCCTCCCATGTTCCTTCCTCAAGAATTTTCTTGGATTATATGGCCATAGTACATTCCCTGGGACATGCAAATTGTTTTTAGATTTAAAATACCACCTCTGTAGGTTTAAGTGAGATTTTAGCTATGGCTGGGAAGGCATAAAAATGTAATTCAGGGGCCGAAGAGATGGTTCAGAGGTTAAGGGCACTGACTGCTCTTGCAGAGGTCCCAGGTTCGAATCCCAACACCTACATGACGGCTAACAACCACCTGTAATTCCAGTCCCAGGGGATTTGATGCCCTCTACTGACCTTCACAGGCATTGTATAACATGGGTGCACTTAAGTACATGCAGGCAATACACTCATACACATAAAATAAAAATAATAAATAATTTTCTGTAAATGAAATTCAGTTTTGTCCACTGCTATCTTTTGGAACCTCACACTTCTGGCTTCACCTTCCTGGTCACCTTTCATTTTTAAATTGTACTCACCACCTTCTAACTAACTATTTTATTTTTCAAGTGATGTTTATTGTTTATTCTTTGCCTCTCTAGCTTGAAGGTAGACTGCACTTTTTTTTTTCCCGTCAAATGCATAGCAAGCGCTTAGAAGAGTGATCAGCAAATTTTTTCTGCAAGGAGCCATATAATAAATATTTTAGAATTTATAGGCCATGTGATTTCTGTCACTGGTGCTCAGCTCTGCCTCTGCACAGTGACAGCAGCCGCAGACAGTGTGTAACCAGTGAGTGTGGCTGTGTTCCAATAGGACTTTATCTACAGACATGGAAATTTGGGTATGAAGTAATTTTCAAGTATCATGAAATTGTGATTTTCCCCAACCATTTAAAAATATAAGAAACCTTCTCAAATGAAGCCCCATGCTAAAACTGCAAAAAGCAGGATCACATCTTGATTTAAAGTTAGCAGAGTACACACAGGAAAAGCAGTAAGTGCAGTGGGTCCCGGAGGCTGGGCTGGACCTCGTTCTTTTTTTAAATTATTTTTATTTTATGTTTGTGAGAGTATTGTGTGCATGTATGTAAGTGCACCAGTGTGGTGCAATGCCTGTGGAGGTCAGAAGAGGGTGTTGGATCCTCTGAAAATGGAGTTACAGACAGTTGTTAGCCGCCATGTGGGTGCTGGGAATTGAACCTGGGTCCGCTGCAAGAACAGCCAGTGCTCTTGACCAGTGAACCATCTCTCCAGCTCCTGTGGACCTTGTTCTTAATGGCCAATGTCCTTTGTCTTAAGATTTGGTACAATATGTTTTTCAACAGACATAACAACTTAACAAAAAGTACATTCGAATTATTTTTTTTTTTTACATTTATTTAGTTTGTATGTGTGGGGATGGGGGCACAGGTGCCACTGTAGGTCAGAGGCCAACTTTTGGGAGTCGGTTCTCTTCTTCCGGGGATTGAATTCAGGTCATCAGGCTTAGCAGCACGCATCTTTACTGGATGAAACATCTTGCTTGCTCAGAAATTAAATTATCATACTCTAAAAGATAATAATAAAATAAATAAATGAAAATATAACTATTCTTAGCTTTAGAATCATACCTTCCCAAATGGCACTTGGTTAGTTTTGGTCCGTAGGCCAAACCCTGGTCTAGAGACTAGTAACTGGAATATAGTAGGTACTCAGAAAACGGAATGTACTGGGATTGTCCCAACGATAAATATTATATCCCACTGTCCTCATCTAACTCCCATTATCTCCCCATTCCAGGAGAACAAAAGCCAACCTAGGCAGCGCTCTGCACCACCCTCGAACCACTGCTGATAAACTAGACAGAACTCGCTAGAACACAAAATGTCTGCACATGCTAGGAGGGACCACTCACATTCCTGGGACTATACGCAGAAGCTATTGCATCTTAAATCTTTCATGTGTCTAGTCCAATTCCATCTAAAACATTAATAGCAGGATTATTTATTTTGGCAGGTGTGTGGTGGGGCAAACCTGTGAACCCGGTGTTCAAGAGGCTCAGGCAAGAGGATTTCCTGGTCAAGGCTAGCCTGGGCTATATATTGAGCAAAAGCTATGTTCACCGGACTATACAGTGAACATCTGTCTCAAACAAACCAACTGTTTTCTCTTTTAAACAGAATGTTTAGAGGTTGGAGAGAGAGCTTAGTTGGTAAAGTGCTTGCTTAGCAAACATGAGGACCTGAGCTTAATTCCAAGAATCTACATTAAAAAGCTGATTGGTGGCATGTGTTTGTAATCCCAGAGTTGGGAAGGCAGTGACAGGCAGACACCTGGGGTTCACTGGCCTGCCAACCTGGAGTACTTGGTGAGTTCCAGGCTGGTGAGAGCACTGGTTAAGAGACGAAGACCGGAGTTCTGTTCCCAGCACCCATATGGTGGCTAACAATCATGTAACTCCAGTTCCAGGGAACCCAGAGCCCTCTTCTGGCCTCCACAGGCACTGCACACATGTGGTGTACTTATATGCACCAAAACACTCATACACATAAAATAAAAAACAAAATGACAGTGTTTGAGGATAACACCTGAGGTTGTCGCTACACATACATCCACATGTACATCTGTACACACATGGACTCACACATACACACACTTGACAGCACATGAATATATATATATATATATATAAATTCAAAGAAAAAGAATTATTTGGAACTTCTGGAGGTATGTTTCTCTCTCATCTGAATATTGCTTTGTGTACAACTGTTGAATATACTGCCAATTTTGTTTCCATGACTGATTTATTTTTTATTTTTATATTTTATTTACTTTCATTTTTAATATTCCATTTATTAATTTTATTTTTGTCTATGAGTGTATTGCCTGCATGTATGTAAGTGCACCTGTGCTGTGCAATTCCCATGGAGGCCAGAAGAGGGCACCAGATCCCCTGGAACTGGAGTTAGGAAAGGTCGTTAGCTATCATGTGGGTGCTGGGGGTTGAAACCAGGTCCTCTGCAAGAGCAGCCAGTTCTCTTAGCCCCTGAGCCATCTCTCCAGCCCCTCCATGACTGATTTAAACAGCCACAGTACACTTTGGAAACATGATGCTGAAATCCAAGTAACAAAAAGTGTGAAAATGGTGATGATTTTGTCAACACGCCTCAAGATTATTTTCAGCAAGTTTGTAATGGCCTTGGCCTGCTTAGCATGACTGTGGGTGCATCAGGGTGGACCCCATATTTCTTCATTAGAAGGATAAAGATCTGGAAGACCATACAGAGCTTTGGTTTCTGTTCGCTGTCATCAAAGTCTAGCAAGATCAGCAAGTGTTGTTGCATAGATGTACTCACAGAAATTGGTTTGCTATTCTTCCCTTATCTCTACTTATGTATAAAAATAAATGTAGCCTGGTATGGAGGTGTGCACCTGCAACCCTCACACTCAGGAGGTGGAGGCAGGAGGATCAGGGGTTCAAGGCCAGTTGAATCCAAGGCCAGCCTGGGCTATGTGAGACCCTGACCCAACAAAACAAAACAACAAAACAAAAAAGACAAAAACCAGCCACCCCAAACTATTAACTAAGAGTATGACCAAACATGAAAACATAACATAGTTTCAGTTGATTTTTGAGCATAGCACATATTTAAATATCTTTCTAAATTTTAACCTACTTCAGCCTCCAGACTAAAAACAATACATGTCACTATAAAACTTGCCCCCAAACCATGCTTTATTTCACATTCAATTTATAATTAAATAGAATGCCACTTATTAAAGGAGAAAAGTAAAAAACTTGCCTAATATGAATATTATTATATTAAATTTAATTTTAGTATAATATTAAAATTTTAAACTGTAATAAAATGAGATTTAAAATTTTTTAAAATATTTCATTTATTATTATTTTTATTTTACATGTATTCGTGTATCGGCTGCATGTAGGTAAGTGCACCTGTGTCGTGCAATACCCACAGAGGTCAGAAGAGGCTGTCGGATCCCCTGGGACTGGAATTAATGGACAGTTGTTAGCTGCCATGTGGGTGCTGGGATTTGAACCTGGATCTTCTGCAAGGACAACCAGTGTTCTTAACCACTGAGCCATCTCTCTAGCCCAAGATTTTTTTTTAATATATTTTTTTAATGTATTTTAAAAACTTTTATGTTTATGAGTGTTTTGCCTGCATGTATATAAGTGCTATGTGCATGTAAACCCAGGGAAGCCAGAAGAGAGAAACGGATCTCCTGGAACTGGAGTTACAGTTTGCAGCCGCCATGTGGGTGCTGGGGACCAAACCCCTGTCATCGCAAAAACAGACAGTTCTCTTACCCAGTGAGCCGTATCTCCAGTCAAAGATTGTTTTTTGATGAATTAATTTTTTGTAGTTTTCAGTGCTTAAGGCTTTAGTGAGATGACTCACTGCCATTCACTTTGTTTTATAGATGGGAAACGGAGGCCCTAAAAGTGGACGTGAATTGCTCAGTAGATTACAATTAGGCCTAGGTTTCCTTGGCTGGAGATAGCACAGTTGGTAAAACGCTTGTCTTACAAGCCTGAGTTTGAGCCCCAGAACCCACATCAAACTGCCCAGTGTAGTGGTGCACACTGTGGAGGCAAAGACAGGATCTCTGGGGCTCACTGGTCAGCCAATCTAGCCTACTTGGTGACATCCAGGCCAATGAGAGACCTTATGTCAAAGGAGGTGGCTGGTGTTTCTGAGGATGACACCTGAGGTCCTCTGACCCCCCCGCCCATACACACACATACGCACATGTGTTTTTTAAAGCCAAGCAACTGGCAAAGACTAAGTCTAGAGGGGACCATTCATACTGTTGTGCTGTCATTTATATAAACTATAAAAGATTGTTGTACTGGAGAGCTGGCTTAGCAGTTAAAAGCACTGGCTGCTCTTGTGGAGGACATGGGTTTGGTTCCCAGAATCCACATGGCATCTAACAACCACCCCATAATTCCAGTTCCAGGGACTCTGACATCCTCTTCTGGCCTCTGCTGGCATTACATGCACATGATGCATTTATATATATTAGGCAAAACTCATACACATAAAATAAAAATAATAATTTTTTTTAATAAAGAGTGTAACTCTGTGTCATTAAATCTTGTCATCTTGAGTGAGGTAACCCAGACCCAGAAAGGCAAATACCACATTCTCTCTCATAGCTGGATGCTATCTTTGAAAGCTTAAATATACACATTTCAATTTGAAAATCCAGAGAGGTCAAGAAACTAATAAATGACCATGGGCAGGGGGACTACCTGGGAGGGTAGCAGAATGCAGTGAGATGAAAGGAGAAAGGGAACATAGGAGTAGGAAGGGTTAAATGGGGTTGGGATGGGAGGGCAGAGCAGAGGAGGGAGCATGGGGAGGGATAGGTAACTCTAAAGGCCTTTAGAAAAAGCCTTATGCAAACCTACCACATAGAAACTTCTTTAAAAAATATATATGTATATAAAATAACAAGAGATTAAAAGGAGTTACACTGTAACAGGGGGACTTTGACCCTTCTAAACATCATAGGCTAACTAAAATAAATAAATAACAAATAAGAAAAACCTTGATGCCAGGAATGGACTCCCTCTTTGGAAACTGTTGATCAGGGGTTCCATGGACCCTTAGACAATACTCGCCATTGCCTTTGCTCTTGGTTATCCACCAGAACTGAATGGTAAGACCATATTTCAGAAGACACTACACATATGAGCTATAGAACAAACAAGGAGAAATCAAGCTGGTGTTGACTTCAGAGCCTCATCTCTACTGGCTAGGGGTCATAGTGCTGGAAGGTGCTATACATGCTACCCAAAGGAAAAAATAAAATCATCAAGCTTACCCAGCTGTGAATCCTGTGAATTACCCAACTGGCCTGGCAAAATATGCCCACTGGTGCAATAGTGGCACAAATATTAAGGGAGCAACCAACCATTCTTTAACTGGATTTAAGGTCTGCTTCATAGGATGGAGCCTATACCTGACATTGATATCAGGCTTAGGAACCCAAGACTAGACAGGTCACAGGCCATAGGAGAGAGCCTAATACTAGTTTTCTAGCATATTAAACTGATTCCTAATGGCTTATTGTTATACCCATAGATTAATGCATCTCTCAACTCTCACCAAAGAAGTTTCCTTATGCAACAGAGAGCAAATAACACAGAGACCCACAGCTGGCCAATGTGCAGAGAACAAGAGGCTGCAGAGTGCTTATCCCTGATATAGGTCACCTATGTCAAACCTCTGCCTCCCAAGGCTTGGGGGTCATTGCAGAAGAGGGGGCAGAAATGTTGTACAAGGCCTGAGGAGGTGGATGACCATAAGGAAACAGAGTTTTCCAGACTGCTAGTAAGTTACTCATATGAACTCACAGCAATAGTAACAGCATGCACAAGTCCCATGTAAGCTCAAACCAGGCAAAATCCCAGCATAGACATGGGGAAGTGGGTAAGAAATCTCAACCTGACCTAAGGAAATGTCAACTAATGGCTTCTGGGATGAGAAGAGACAGTTTCTTTCAAGGATTGGACCAGTGTGCAGTAGATGGACCCACACTGAAGGACATTTGGGAACACAAATTAGACTCTATAGGTCATATACATACATACATACATACATACATACATACATACATATTTATTTATTTTAGATACAGAGAGAGAGAGAAAGAAAGAGAAACAGTACATTATATTGAGAAGGAGGAAATTAGGGGAGGTGTGGAATAAGGGAGGGGATCTAAATTCCATCAAAAATTACATTGTATGAAAACTGCAAAATTCAATTATATATATGTATATATGTTATATATATGTATATATGTATAAAGAAATGATAGAGATATCCAAGAGGATATTTGTATGAAAAGAAATCTTGTCATCTTGCTTAGGCATTTTGTCTGTTTTGAGACAGGGTCTCCCTGTCACCCCAGCTGGCCTGGAACTCATTTTATAGACTAGGCTGGCCTTGATCTCATAGAGATCCCCTGTCTCTGCCTCCCAAGCTCTGGGAATAAAGGTGTGCACCACCGTGCCTGGCTCAACATTGTTTTGTTTTTAGATAAAACCTTACTATATATCCCAAGCCCCAGGCAGGCTTCAAACCCAGTCTGTAGTCCAGATGGTCTCAGCCCCTCAAGTGCTACAGTTAAAACCACTACACCCAAATTAAAGTTTTTAATATGCAGTCATCCCTTGGTAGCCCCCCCCCCAAGGGCTGGGTCTAGGACTCCTTTTCAATATGAAAATCGGCAGTGCTTAAGTTCCATATCTAAATCCATGGTACAGATACACTTCTATCCCAAATATTTTGGATGTAAGATTGGTCAAACATGGGAATTTGGAATCCATACTCAAGGAGGCCAAACTACATTATTTTTAAAATGTCTGAGGTCTCAGTGATGTTTTGAGAATAAGGTCCAGATAAGAAAAATGAATAGAAGAATATTAGTTGACTCAACAAAGTGAATATGAACTTTAAAAAATTATTTACTTATTTTAAATCAGATCTTATGCTGGGAAGGAGCAATTATAAAGAAATCAGAGTTGAATTACCATGGTCTCCATCATCCAAGTTTTAAGTCTATCAGGAAACAGTACATCAAGAAAAGGTAAACCATTAGGGATCAGCATAGAACACAGAGTTGACAGAGGGGTGGGTAGGGTCTGCTTGGTCCTGAGTTAGCTGGAAGGAAAAGCAAGAAAGACTCAGTCCTAAATAGGACAGTTATATCAACATCCCCCAGTGTTCAAAGAACATCATGAAAGAGGGGGTGGGAAGATTTAAGAGTCAGAGGATGGAGATGACTGCTGTCTTCTGGACACAACAGGGTCACTGTCCTCATGAACCCTCAGCAGCTGTGGTTGCTTACACAAGACCAACACAAGAGCTAGCCGGTCAACATTTCAGCACGGATAAGAGCATTCACAAGGCCCTACCCCTAGCTGGGGAACTACTGGCAGTTGGTGGGTTCTGGAAGAGGGAGAGCCAGTTTTCTTTAAGGGAGTGGCGTAGGTCACCCAAGCTGCAGTGGATAGCCCTACATCCACGTGCATGTGTGCAGCCCTAATTAAACTCAGTTGGAGGGAGAGCTGGGGGAGGGATCTGGGAGGAGACGGGAAGTGGATACAATTTAAATAGATTCTTTTTATTTAATTTAAATATATCGGGATTTGGTGAGTGGTCTGAGGGTAAGAGTTCTGGAGGAATACCAGGTCTCTGGCTGGATCCAGTGTCATGAGTGCATGCAACTGAGTTGTAGGTTGAAGAGGAGCAGGATCTGGGAAGAAGGAGACCATCAGCTCCATCCTGTGTATCCTGAGTATCAGTTGATATGCCCATGAACACCTGAGAGAAGCATTCAGAAAACAGACAGGTATAGGGCTCATTTAGAGCAAGGGAGGGGACTCATCACAGATATGGTGGTAGGAGGCTGAGTCACCTGAAGTTGGGAACTGAGGCCACCATCCTAAGAGGTGAGCAGAATAAAGGAGAAGAGATGAGGAAAAGCTGTGGAGAAAGAGGAGAATGGTACACGGACATCAAAGGGCAAGGGAGCTCTGTGAAGAAAATAGCCAATAGTTTCACTAATTTACCCAGGCTGGCCTTGAACTCACTCTATAGCCCAAGCAGGCCTAAATCTTCCATTCCTCAACCTCCCAAGGAGCTGAATACAGGCCTCCATCACCAGGCCCTGCTTATTTGTTTTAAATATATTTCATATATGTTCAAAATCATATTCATTAACAATAACATTTTAGGGGCTGGAGGGATGGCTCTGTCGTTAAGAGCACTGGTTGTTCTTGCAGAGGACCCCAGATCGATTCCTAGCTTCCACATGATCGCTAACAACTGCCCCTAACTTCAGTTCCAAGGGAATCTGACACCCTTTTCTGACCCAGTGGGCATTGTAGGACACAAGTGTACTTACATACATGCAGGCAATACACTCATACACATAAAAGAAAAATTAATAAATAAAAAATAACATTTTAGATTATGATTAGGAAGCAAGGAAAAATGAACCCATCAAAATATTTCATGTTAAAAGATGAAACTGACATGTCAAAAGGAAAAACCACCGAAGTGTATGATGATTTATAAAGTGGAAATTGTCTGGTTGTGGTGGTGCCTTTAATCCCATCCCGGAGACAGAGGCAGGTGATCTCTGTTAATTTTGTGGCCAACCTGGGTCTACATAGTGAGTCCCAGGCCAGCCAGGGCTACACAAGACCCTGTCTCAACTACAACATAAAAGAAAACTGGCAAAGAGCAGTTGTCCAGGTCCAGCCTCTCCCCTGTAGCTCTCCCTCTCCCCATCCTGCTAGAGACAAGAACTGCTCTTGTCTGTTTCCCTCACAGTGAGCTACTGTCAGTCTTGGTGTGTTCCCACTAATTAAGTGAAATTAAAACATCCTAAGAACATAGCTCCTGTGTCCAACATGTGAACATTAGCTTTCATCTGTGGGAAGCCTTAGGAAGACTGTTAAGGTAAGGAAGCGTGATTCTGCAAGGTCACAGAGTGTCAGGACAGCTGACATGCTGTGTGAGTGGTGACAGTGGTCAGGGACCTATGCTCCAGACTCTGTAAGAATCTGTGGCCATCTCAGTGTCTTCATCTGTGAAATGGGCACATGGGTTTCCAAGTGTTATGGAGGATATCGAGGCAAAGCACCTGTAGATACTAACCTTGAGGCAAACACCTGCTCATACCCTCCTGTGACTCCTGACCCAGCTCTACTGTTACTGTATTTCACAGACTGTAGAGGCAGCAGAGGCAGAAATATCCTGCAGTGTTTCCTGTCTTTTCACTTTAAAAAATACTTTATTTTTATGTGTATGAGTGTATTGCCTGCATGTAAGTGCACTCGTATCATGCAGTGCTTGAGGAGGTCAGAAGAGGGCATTGGATCCCCTGGAACTGGAGTTATAGACAGCTATTAGCTGCCATGAACCCAGGTCCTCTGCAAGAGCAGCCAGCGCTCTTAACTGCTGAGTCGTCTCTCTCCAGCCTCTCCTTTTACTTTTTGTGTGGTATGTGTGCATGTCAGTATGTGCAGCTGTACTCACCCACGTGTGCACATATGGAGACTGAAGGTTGACATCTGGTGTCTTCCTCTATGGCTCTCCACTTTATTTTTTGAGACGAGGGTCTCTCACTAAACCCCGAGCTTCCTGTTTTGGCTAGACTCGGTGGCCAGTAAGCCCCAGGGGTCTGCCTGTCTCTGCCTACCTCATTCCCAGAACTGGGGTTACAAACACACTCACAGGAGTGCCCAGCTTTTATGTGGGTGCTGGGGATTTGAACTCAGGTCCTCATGCTTGAGTAGCAAGCACTTGACTCACTGAGCCATCTCCCCAGCCCTGCGGTTTTCATTCTAGATCCTGACCTCTCTATTGACTCTTCTGAGGAGACAACGCAATAGAATTGGAGAAGAAGAAATACAGTGGGTTTTTATTTTTCCACCTGAATCCCATTGTATCTACCCAAGGGAATTCAGTTCCAGTGTCCCTACGAACATCTTACTGTAGTCCAGTTTGAGGCCTCAGAGCCTTAAGACAAAAGTTAGAGATGAAAACCTTCAACATGCTCCTAGAAGCAGCCCTGATTGAACTCTTTGGGTCAAGAAAAGATGTGAAGCAGATGGGTAGACTACATGGGGAAATGAAAGGGTCAAGGGAGTGGGACAGAGTGGGTAATGGGGTGGACAAGACCAGAACACCTTACATACATGTATGAAAATGTCAGTGAACCCTGTCATTACATGTAATTAATAATGCTAATAAAAATTTAAAAAATAGAGGCTGGAGAGATGGCTCAGCAGTTAAGAGCACTAGCTGCTCTTGCAGAGGACTCAGGTTTGGGTCCCGGCACCCACATGGTGGCTCCACTTCCAGGGGATCTGATGCCCTCTTCTGGCCTCTATGGGTATTATATGTACAGGTGTACCTACACACATGTAGGCAAAACACTCATACACACACACACACACACACACACAAATTTTCAATTAAAAAAATAGTTTCATGTGAATCCATTTCAATGTAGGCTTACATAAGCTGGGTAGGGAGGCACAAACCTCTCATTCCAGCATTTCAGGGGCGGAGGCAGGAGGATTGCTGTAAGTTCAAGGCCAGCCTGGTCTCTATAACAAGTTTCAAGCCAGCCAGGGCTGCACAGTGAGATCCTATCTCAGGAATATGATCCTCCCAATACATTTACATTTGTAATGATGCAGTGGAAGTCCACTTAAAGGTTTGGGCCATTGCATTGTTTCCAATTCATCTTCTGCTGGGGGAAAGATTGTGGCTCATTAATAAATATTTTGCCCACATGTTTTTAAATTGCACTTTAACACTCACCAGAATCTTTTACGTTAGCAAGCATGTTTCAATTCATTGAAAAAAGTGAAACCACCATCTCACATGACAAGGGGGGAAATATTTTCCTTCCCCTTTTCATTAAAAAAGCCACAAAACATAACAACAAATAATGAAAGAAAAATAAACTGAGCCATTCCATCTGGTGGAGGAGGGGCAGCGTCACAGCAAGGGACAGCTAATGTGTCTGACAACTCTATTCTTATTTTTTCCCATAACTTCATTACTTACTGGACCAAAAATGCTAACAATTCTGTGTATGGTGTTTCCAGATTTGTTTCCCTACCTAAATTCTGTGTGGGGCTGTGTGCCCCAGGCACACAATTTGCCCTGAGTCTCCTAGTCAGGGGACCCATATTATTTTGGCAGCCCTGACTCCTTCCCACTGAGCCCCTGACAGTCAGAAAGGTTCAAACTTGTTTTTGTGTTTCCCAAAGTCATCAAACCCTTCCTGTCTTTTTGTGGTTTGGGTTGGGTAAGATTGAAACATTAACACACTTTTCTACATGTGACACATAACAAGAGGACCTCAAGTCTGCTAAAGATGGCATGTGGGGGTGGGGCTAAGAGCTGTGAAGACCTTGGGGAGTGCTTGGCTCATTTCTGAAAACTTGTGTCCCATCCTGTCAGCCACACATTCTCGCTACTGAAATATCGCCAGGTCAAGTTATCCAAACATGCTTGCAAGGGAAATGTCGTTTAGTAAATTTATGTAGAAGTTTTATCTGAACTAGTGGTGCATTGTATTCTGTCATCCAGAGATGACAGCAGAGAGTCTCGAGCTAGGAAAGAAGGATTTTTTTTGTTTGTTTTTGTTTTTGTTTTGTTTTGTTAAGTAAAGGAATAAGGTATAGGGGCTGTGCGTGCAGTTCAGTTGGTGGAGTGCTTGTGTAACATGCATGAACCGTGGGCTCAGTCTTCAGCAGGGCATAAACCAGCTATAGTGGTACACACCTGAATCTCAGCACTTGGGAGGCAGAGGCAGGGAGATTGCATATTCAAGGTCATCTTTGATTACATAGTTGGGCTACTGAACCCTTGTCTCAAAAAAAGGAAGAAGGAAGAAAGGGAGGAGGGGGAGGAAATACAAAACAAATGTTATATTTTTAATTCTTTAACTTCCACGGCCATTAGGGTTGGGAGGGTGGGGCTCTGTGTTACAAATACACATGGTCTGTGTTCTGCCCTAGAATTTCTGACATAGAAGGGCCCAGGTGGAATCCAGAAATTTGTTTTAATAAGAAGCCTAAAAGCAGGGCTGGAGAGATGGCTCAGTGGTTAAAAGCACTGGCTGCTTTTGCTGAGGACTGGGGTTCCATTCCCAGCACCCACATGGCAACTAACAACCTTCCTAACTCCAGTCCCAGTGAATCCAATGCCCTCTTCTGACTTCCTCAGGCATTGCACGCATGACATTAGTGCACTTACATACATGCAGGCAATACGCTCTTATACATTAAAATATAAAGTATTTTTAAAAAGAATCCTGAAGCCAGGCATGGTAGTGCATGCCTGTAATCCCAGCCCTTGGGAGTGAGGATTGGAGGACCAGGAGTTCCAGGTCATCCTCATTTACATAGAGTTTGAGGCCAGCCTGGGCTACAGGAGATGCTATCTCAAAATAAACTGTCTATTGCTGAGCACTTCCCATCCCATGGTCATCTACTTTGAGAAATGCACTGCAGTCATGGTGGGCTTTACAGTATGGGTCATATACCAAGACCTGTATGGGACTTCTTGTTGGAGCACTTTTCCTCTGGCCTCAGCTCACTTCTGTTTCCCAAGTATTTCTCTCCCTAGGGGCTTCAGGTGGCCTCATGTTGCAGCCTCTGGTGCTGACTTACTGAACTCTGTATACATTTTTTTCTTTCCTTTCTTCCTGCCTTCCATCCATGTTAGATGTTATACATATCCCACAGAAAGGGACAGCCCGATGCCTAGTGAACTATGCCATGATGGGGGATTATGACGGCAAGGGCTTCAGTGGATCTTATGGCCATATGAGCCTTCTAACAAAGAACTCTAGAAAATGTAGGCTGTTCACCACCAGCAGAAATCTCAAGTCCCTAAACTTGCAGATGCCCTGGCAGTACAGGAAGGGAGATATTTTGGGATGGCTTGCGTCAGCTTGGCAGGCCTCTGTAGAATCAGCTCCATTCCTAGGAATGTACAGGATTTCCTTTGCAGACTTATGTAGAAGTTGAAGGGGATAGAAGTGACCACAAAAGGCACCCAGAGTGCCAAGTTCCTGTAGCCCAGCCTTGCTAGTTGGATGGAATAGGAAAAACAAGCCTGACTAAAGCTACCAAATTCACTTGACCTCAATAGGCAGGAACTGAATCACAAAGCCAGAGTTTGCAGTAGGAAATATCTCATTCTGAAGAAGACTCTTCAAGCCGTGGAGGACTAACGTGGGGCCACACCCTGGAGAATCAGGAGCCAAGGCCCCTTGTGCTCTGAAATCCTGCTGCAGTGGAGCTTGGGTTCAGGCAAGCAGAGGGGGAACAGTGACAAAGTGAGGGGAACAGCAAGTCATAGTGAATGGGGCCTGGTCAAGAGAAGTGGCCTTAGGTTCTGAATCTCACTCTTCTGTCCCTTAGCTGTGTGAAAGGTAGGTCATCAAGTACCTCAGGCTGTCCTTGGACTCACAGTGTGGCCAAGGATGTCTTTGAACTCTTGATCTTCCTGCCTCCATCTCCCAAGTACTGGGATTACATGCCTATACCATCAGGCCCACTTTATTCAACGCCTGGGATCGAACCCAGAGTTTTGTGCATGTGAGGCAAGCATCCTACCAATTAAACTACATCCTTAGCACTTAATGAACTTAGTAGCCTCAGTACACAGGCTGTAAGATTCAAAACCACAGCAACACATAGTAAACAGTTGACAATGGTCAAGTCATTGATATTATTTCTAGCTCTCTTAGAAAAAGCTAGAAAGCTTAACCTGAAGTTGGGCTACTCAAACTTTCATGTTGTAGCCCAAACAGACCTACAAGGAGAACTTCTATCTGTTGTTTATGGCTAGAGCATCCTCACCTTTTGGAATTCATGGGGAGAGAAGCTAAATTAATGTCTCTATATTTGACTAATCTTTAAAGTATAAAGGATGTTGCTTCCATCAATTTCCACAAAAAGTCTAAGGTCTAGTGTTGATGTCCACTGACACTATCCTCGGTTGTAACTCATATTATCATGTAAAACTAGGTTTTAAAATGGTAAGAAAATAGAAAGAAAAAATATCATAGACAAAACCAGAAAGAACAAATTGAGAAGCGTTTGTAAACTTGTGTGAAAATAAGAAGTATTTCTAAATAACCATTTAATACTGGTCAAAAAGAAAGTTTTCTCTGCTTTTCACCACTAGGAAATTTCTAGAAGGTAAAATTTGATGTGGCAAAATAAAGCAACTGATCAATTTTATTCCAACACAATGAATCACAAAATAGCATGTCAAACTATTACTTAAAAATTTAGAGTTGAAGCCAGGCATGATAGTGCATACCTTTAATCGTAGCACTTGAGACACAGAGGCAGGCAGAGCTCTGTGAATAGAGGCCAACCTGGTCTACATAGCTAATTCTAGGCCAGCCAAGCCTACACAGTGAAATCCTGTCTCAAAAAAAAAAAAAATTAGGTTTGAAAACAAGGTGTGTGGAACATACCTGTAACTCTAGCACTTGGGAGACTGAGATTGCCAAGAGTTCAAGGCTAGGCTATGCTTCATAGTGAGTTCTAGTCTAGCTTGGGCTACAGAGAGAGACACTTGTCTCCAAAACCAAAGAAAAAAAAATTTTAAGTTTGAAATTCAATCTTAGTTTATTTTAACATACATTTTCCCAGGAGAAAAAAAAATCTCTAAGGTTAAGATTTTTCAATCTTGGAGCATGACAGCCAGGGTGGGGGATGTTTGGGGATGTGTGTGTGCATAGTCATTACTTATAAAAAGCTGAATTTAAGATAAACAAAATAGTCCATGGAAATATTTTTCATAATCAGATTAGCCAGTCTACCACTCATATTACTATGCGTGTGAGAACATTTAAGATTTACTGTTTAAGAGCAATGGGGAGATGAATCAGTGGGTAAGAATGCTTGTTCTGCAAACATGAAGACCTGAGTTTGAATCCCCAGCACCCACGTAAAAGCTGGGCATGGCCACACACCTGTAAACCCAGCTTTGGGGGATGGAGACAGGTGGCTCCTGAGACTTCACTGGTCACCCAGCCTAACTCAAAATATGGGATTCAGGCTTGTGAGAGACCTCGTCTCAAGGTAGTAATGTGGAGCTCAGTAAAAGAAGACACTTGGTATCTTCCTCTGGCCTCTACAGGGGCATACACAAATGTATACACACACACACACACACACACACACACACACACACACACACTATTTCCTCAGACAGAGTGTGCTGGCACCTACCCATATTCTCTCTCATTGCTTGTGAGAGACCTCGTCTCAAGGTAGTAATGTGGAGCTCAGTAAAAGAAGACACTTGGTATCTTCCTCTGGCCTCTACAGGGGCATACACAAATGTATACACACACACACACACACACACACACACACACACACATACACGATTTACTCCTGAAGACTGGATGTGCTGGCACATGCCTATATTCTCAGCATTTGGTATGTTGAGGTATGAGGATCAGGAGTTTGAGGCCAGGCTAGACTGTGTAGTGACCCTGATCAAAATACCATATGTATACATATGGCATCTATCTATACATGTGTGTGTTCTCTTAGCAAACCTTACATATATGACACAATGTTATTGACAATCATCAAGGCTATTTATCTTATAACTGAAAATTTATATTCTTTGACCAAAATCTCCCCATGTCCTGCACCCCCACCCTCTGCCAATAACCATACTGCTCTCTGTTCTATGAGTTTGGCATTTTGGATTCCACAAATAAGTAGAACCTACAGTTTAACTTTGTCTGGCTTACCCTACGCTGTGGAGTGAGGTAGGGTCCCCTTTTGTAAGGCTGAGTAATATTCATGTATATACATTTGGTACATCTAGCGCATCCATCTTTTGATGGAGCCTGGTTGTATCCACCTTTGGATGGAGCCTGGTTGTTTCCATGTCTTGGCTACTGGGAACAATGTGCAATGACCACAGCTGTGCAGATGTCCCTTCAAGATGCACTTTTGTTTCCTTCATATATGTGCCTGGACATGGGACTGCTAGAGTGACTGTTTGCAGAGCTGGGGATTAAACCCAGGGCCTGCATTATGCAGCCACACCCCACCCCAGTCAAGCAGCACTGGTTTTAATTTCTTAAGGAACATCTGTTCTGTTTTCATTCACAGCTAGAGCATTTTACATTGCCGCCAGCAGGGGCAGTGCTCCAGTCTCTCTGCCCCACCTGCAGCCTGGTCTCCTGTTCTTCGATGCTAACCATTCTAGCAGCTCTGAAGTTATAACTATTACAAGCTTTGCTTTGCTCTTTGCTTGTTTCTTTTATTTGAGTCAGGGTCTCCAGGCCAGGATGGCCCCTAGCTTCCTCTATAGCCGTCTACATATTTATGTCTGATAATACTAGTCTAAAGATTAGTGCTGCTCTCAGCCTTGGCCAGAAAAACTTCATTTTTCAGTGCACAGTGGTTACTGAGACTAATAACTGGTCAAAGTGCTGAGAATAAGTAACTATTGAGTGCTCAGACCTAAATATCTAGATCACCCCATCCAGGGCTCAAAGACCATCACAGAGAAGGAGTCATGAAGAGTATGAGAGCCAGAAGATGGGGAGGTGTGCTCTGAAACACTGACTTCTGGACATGCCGTGCCATTGCTCTCCTGACCTCACAGCAGCTGTGGCACCTGCCCTAAAGCCTGGCTAAGACGGGGCCAGCCGGCATCCTGTCATGGACTGGGGATGGCCACGAGGCCTCGCGCCTCCCTGAGGAGCTCCTGAGAGTTAGCGGTTGCTGGAGGAGGGGAGACATTTTCTTTAGTGGTACAGCCTGCGGTAAATTGCCCATGCTTCAGTAACTATCTCGTCAACTGTGATCCTGTAAGCAACCCTAATAGAACTCATTACGTCTTGTGAGCCCTGCACACACATGCACAAATACACACACTCATGCATACCCAAAGACATGAAAGTAGAGGGTGAACTGCTTGTGGAGAAGATGGGGTTCAGCAAGAGGGAAAGGAGGACAGGGGAAGGTGATGGGAGGTGAGAATGACCAAAATACACATTAAGCGTGTGCATTTTGAAAGTATGAAGTTGT
Source organism: Nannospalax galili (assembly GCF_000622305.1). Lineage (NCBI taxonomy): Eukaryota > Metazoa > Chordata > Mammalia > Rodentia > Spalacidae > Nannospalax > Nannospalax galili. The sequence goes on along the minus strand of NW_008344095.1, from coordinate 78,975 downwards.
TGATAAATAAACTTAAAAACAAAACCTCTAAAAATAAATAGATAATATTAAAGAAGTTAAAAAAAAAGAGGTAAGCATATGTCACTGTCTTGTTCCTGTACGTAATTTTTAAGCTACAGATTGAGAGAAAATTTGGCCAGTGTTATCTAGAGGAGTAGGTTCACTTATTACTGCACATATTTCCAAGTATTCATTCAAAAACAACCTGTAGCTGAACACTGGATTCTATAACAGAATGGTGACCAGTAAGGAGGGAGCGCGCTTGAAGTGTTCCCCTTCAGTCCTTCCACTCACCATTCAAGTATAACAAACCCCACTTCTCTTGGTTGCAACTTACATTTACGTGTCCATTCTGGATTAGTCTTGCAGAAAGCTTGGTGAACACTGTCAGGGACACACAGAATAGGGCAATGCTCAGGCCCAGGTCAAGGGCTTGAAGCGTCAGGTGGAACTCTTCATAGTGGAGTGGGTCCACGCAGACTGATGGGAATTTCGTATAAGGAAAAGGGAAGGTAACTGCATAACCCAGATAATTGGTTCCCGCAATCCCTGAAAATGAGTAGAGGCAGTATGGGCCGAGGAGGGCAGATTCCAAGGCTATTGCAAAATGAATCGGACATCCCATAGTGCTCAGAATCACAAAGGTAAAACTAGCTTCCCACTGAAAAATAAAGCGGAAGAAAACTGTTACTTTGGGTGAGATATTTTAAAAACTTAGAGCTAGGAAAGAAGAGATGGACCACAGTCTTCTCCC